>NC_088604.1:59515546-59840546 GCF_036013475.1 Columba livia
GCAAACATCCAAAGTTAGAAAACTCACTTCACACAACTGCAGGTGACCAAACAGAATAGTGTTGTGATTATATACTGTTACTGTAATGCCCGTATCTGTACAGGAAAGACGCAAATTACTGACTTTTAGTCTCTCAAAGAACAGAATTTTCATCTAGAGCCTTACATGACACTAAACTAATCTGTTGGCCAAAATGTCTCTGATTCAAAACATAAATTCAGTACGTGTCTGTATTAACTGTGTAAGGTTCTCTTTTTCATATCAAAGACTTTTTTTTTTTTTTTTTTTCCCCTGACTGTCTCTTTTTGGAAAGCAGTTTTGGAAGCTTTTTTTGCAGAAACTTTCCACAGACAGTTCCAGCCAGCATGGAAAATTTTATCCTGATCTTTACATGTTGGTCTTGATAGCTGAAACTGTAAATGTTGCGAGCATCAGAAACCAGCTTTGCTATAACCCATCTTGCGAGCTCTACTGGAGTAACTATAGCCACATGGTACCACATAAACATCTGTAGAGCTTGTACTGCAGTTGGAGAGTAATGCTTTGGAATACTTCGTTTCACTGCTTAGAAGAGTACGCGGGCCAAGATTCATCTTGCCTGCCTTTAGGTACTCCAGGTAAGATGTCCAGTTAGGACCACCATGCAAAGATCTTTTCTGAGCAGTGTCCCTCATTTTTTTAGGCTCTCTGTAGAAATGTTTCACTGGAGGTGCACTACTGTACAGTAGTCCTGGTTTTCTTCATTAATTTCTACAAGCTCTTTATAAGAAATGTACAGAAGATGAGTATAGACTACTTTTTTAGAATACATACTTCAGGAGAGAAATTGGCATCTCCTGCTTAATTTATTTAAAATCCATACTGCCCTCTAGAAGTGACTGCCTGTTGAGTACAGACGAAACACAAGAAAAATACTGTAGCTAAGCTTCACTTATCTTTGTAAGGCTCATGAAACACTTTATGGCTTATGGTACACAGAGATAAGTAAACTAAACCACGTAGAATGTCTGAATTTAACGTATTTAAGTGTTTGTGTGTGTATCACCAATACACTCCACCCAAGGGGCACATGAGAGCCCAGGCACGCTCACCATACAAAATACAACATAACGGGTGTTGTGAGGTTCATTGGGCTGACCATTCTGTTAACTACAGCTACCCAAGCTGGTGGCAGTTACAACACTGCCACCAGCAGAAAATCTGGATGATTATTTGCATTTTACAAGTGGGTGAAATTGAACCATAGATTCAGGTCTTGGTCAAAATAACATGTAACACCTGTCAATTAGGATTTCAGGAGTCACAGCCCTTCACTTCTCAGTCCAGAGACTCTTCTCTAAAGGGAATATAGACCTTACAGACAGGGTATTCTGTAAAACAAACAAAACAACAAATAAAACAACCCCCAAAACAGCTGACTGCCATAGACTCCCTCCCTTCAGGCATGACTGTAATACATCATATTCAGGGAGATTAAAAACCTGGACAAATTTTTCACCTTTTATACACTGAATAATTGAGGCAGCATGTGTTGAATATTCATTGCTAGCAGTTGCAATCTTTTGCCCAAAGCAGCAGCTGCATAATGAGCCTACGCGCAGTAGAACAGTTAAAATTACAACCAGACATTGTTTTTTAAAAGTAACCCATTAAAATAATACCCTTCATCTGGGCAAAGATGAAAGGCACCCAAGGTTCACCTCTGAGTTGCTGAAGCTCCATACTTCTTTGTTATTAATGACTCTAGTGGGTTTTTTCTTTAAAATGATAGATAGTATTTAATGTTTTGTTACCCTAGGGCTGCAGTTCTCTGCTCGCGTATCTGCACGTAGCACCTTGCTAAATGCTTGGGAAATGTGAGGCAAAGATAATGCATATCGCAAAACCTTGTCACTTAGCATGCGTAGTTTCATTTTGTATAGGAGCAAATTAGCACTATATATTTTAACATCTCTAGCTTACAAGTCATCAGTGTAAAAGATGTTTCAGGCACTCATTAAACACATGGATTTGGGATTGTTGGAGTTTGAGGGAGTGGGGTGGCTGCATCTCTTTCACATACTAACACGATCTGAGAGATGTTTCTTTAATGCTATAAATTAGCATTTTCAGCTCTGAGTGTGGTCTCCCAGACACAGCCGAAGCCATACTTTTTTTTTTGTTCCTACATCTAATGGATAGTAAAGGATGGAAAGTTACTGCATGCTTTTATCTCAGAAATATAATGAACAGAAATATCACCCCTATGAGAGCTTTGCTTACACTGCTGTTATCACAGTGGCCCAAGCAACACTTGGCTCTGTCCAGGTTTTCCTCAACAACTGCTAATTTTGATTCTCTGAATTGCTAAGACCACCAACTGCAGTAACCAGTGGATAATGGAAGCTGCAAATAAGGTGCAGATGCTCAATCCCTCGTAGAAGGAAGAAAGCCATCCATCACCGTGCAGAAGAAATTGAATGCAATCACCCCAGAAGTGGTTATCTTAATTCTTGGCTGAAAAGTCCCTCTTACAGGCCACCCAGTAGTACTCAGTAATAAAAACCTCTATTGAACAGCTCAGTTTTAGATGAATAGCCACTGTTAGCCCATCCAGGTAAGCATATGAACAATTGTCAAAATCCTCACCAATACAGATTTTGGCATACTGGTAAACTCAGGGTGTGTTACACTGCCTCATATCATAGCAGTGATGTTCAATGCTCCAGGATGGACCCCTAGGTCAGGAGTTTTCATCAGCCTTACACCAAGCTGCTTTTAGCATACATTTGCAGCACAGTGCTAAAACAGCTCAAGTCTTTGTTATACAACAGACCTAAGGACTTAATTCTTCAAGTGTAGTTGTGCTTTGTCCACACCAGAGTAGTACCTTCACTTTACTACAGGTGAAGAAACCCATTTTGAGAAGTGTGAACATTCATACCACAAGAGAGCATCCACAGTGATACACACCCACTAAACACCTACAGCTGGAAGACCAAGTATTTTGCCAAGGTGTATCCATGAAAAGACTTGAACGGGTGCAGTTTGATGGAGTAGAATTACACAGATATCTTAGCTGACTGGTAGCTCAGATTTGTTCTTAATTTTTTTTAAAAGCTGGCTAAAATTTTAGAGAGAAAACCTTTCTTTTAAAATAAAAGATGACAGAGTTTATGGAAGTATTTTTCAGGATTTTACTGCAAACCAATGGGTTTGGTCACAAAAAATATGATACATATAACCATGTTAATTATATTACATTATAATGATGGTATACATTACAAGTAAGTCTGTAAGTTTAAATATACATCTAGAGTTATAACTGAATGTACAGATTTACAATACATACAATCAGGAATGAAAAACCCCTAAACCCCAAAACCATAAATAATGCCCATTTTACAGATGACATCTTTAAAACAAACAAAAAAAAAACCAAAAACAAAACAAAACAAAAAAAAAAAGAAAAAAGAAAAAATAATCCAACAGCTTTGACCGACTGCAGCTGGGGCATTTTGGTCCATAAAAACCCTTTCTAAAAATAGAAATCTTTTTTCATAGCAGCAATGCTTTCTTCAAGCATTTGGATACAAGTAATTGTGAGCCCATTTCAATAATTTTAGTTGACTGTATAGATTTACAAAAGAAATTTCAAAATTACACTTAATTTATCTTCCAAATATGGAAGAAAGAAACAATGCCCCACATTGTGGTATCCTGCAAGTGTCACACTGATGCTTTAAACTAAGTCCATCTGTAGTACGCAGACCACACACATACCATTTGTTCACATAGTAAACCCACATAAATGAACTGAGAAACACACTCTGCAACAGGGAAAGCTTTGGAGCTCACGAGATCTCATCAGAAAAAGGCACATTTCATAAAATCCTCATCACGTTCAGATAGATCTTCAGGCAAGGCTTTTCGGAGCACGATTTCAAAACAGCTTGTTCTTACTCCTACGATCTGCCATAGCAGTCTGTGGCAGCAGTCACTCTTGTTTTTCTTTCCCAAGGAGACAGCACCACTTTTGGGGAAGAACGAATGGAAATGAAAAGCCTGTAAAGCTCATTTAGAGAGTGATGTGCTCTTCAAAAAAGCTTCCAGCAAACAGTGTAGTTGAAATTAAGGCTGCAAAGCTGCCATGGTAGAAATGTGCAAATTCTCTTTCAAAATGACCGGTCAACTGGCAGTTTCACCAGAAGGCCAAACAAAAATAAAAATAATAGTTATTATTATTAAAAAAGAAAAAGAAAAATGTTCACAAGAAAGAGTCCACAGGTGGGGCATATGAGAAGCCCAAAAAAGCCTCAGCAGCCTCTTTGACGCTGGCAGTGATGAGGATGCTGTCTGGGGACTGGCCGATGGAACTGGGGACTGGCTCGTCTGTAAACTCCGGATCAAAGTGTCGCAGGTCACTGGGGCCACTCTGTGGAAAGAGCAGAAAATGAAAGATACAACAGTTAGACACAAATGTTTTGTGAGTGCACAGTTCAAGTCAAAATGGGGACAAGCACCCTTGTGCAGAGACTCACAGTGTTATCACCTTGGGCCCACTGTTTTAAGAGTCTTTGACAGTTTTAGTCTTTTTTTTTTTGTCTCCTGCTGCATGTTGTCTCACTAAAACCAAGATGATTCAGTTTTAATGCACTATCCCCCAACTAAGCTCATGCAACAATGCAAACATGCCACTCTGCCATGCAGCAGTTTGCAGGGGAAGACTTTGATCTCTGGGCTAGTTACTAAATTTAGGTTATAAAATGCTCAGAAAGTGAAAGAGAACAACCTCCACAACCAGATCTCCCTCTTTAGGTATTAGTATCTAACAAGCCAAATGCCACTCTGCCCTTAGAAGCTACTTGCTTTCTACACCTTACCTTCCCCTTGGATAAAATGGGGATGCTGGGGATGACTTTAAAATAGCCATGCAAATGAAGCATGTGATAGGCCAAAAAACCCAGCTAAATTCATATGCTCCATCAGCTACTTGCTTATTTTTAATCTTCCTGGTTCAGCCACAGGGGAAGGAAAAGCTGTGTTCCCCGTACACACCCATCCAGCCAGTTGCCCCCAGCTCCTGGGCACAACATGAAGACAAGGGGGAAAAAGACACTCTCCATACATTCTATAATTAGAAGTGATACATACCACATTTGGGTTAAAAGGGGGCGTAATCTTCTTATTAATGAGATCATCCCAGTTAATTGGGGAGAAGAAGATGTGATTCTTAATCTCCATCTGTTACAGAGAGAAAAATAGATTAATTCAGACCCAAGCTAATGTAAGCAGTATGGCCTAGTCACCCTTCTGTGCTGCCCACAGGCACCAGCTGGTTTCCACTTACAAAGTCCTCCTTGGCACCAAGCCTCTTTGTCCTGTCCTTCTGCAAGAGGCCTTCCAGGAGATGTCTAGCAGAGTTGGTAATATTTGGCTTCAGCTGCAAGGGTTTGTTCAAGATGTTGTCGTACATTTCTGCCGTGTTCCTGCTGTAGAAGGGCGGCTGTAGGAATAGGAAAGGAGAGATCTGGGTTAATGAGGCTTCTTGAGGGAGAAGGACAAGTAAGCTAGTTTGATTTGTCATGAAGGATTCACTGCTTACCAGGCCATAAAGCATCTCATACAGGACTGCTCCAAGGCACCACCAGTCCACAGTCCGGTCATAGGGCTGCTTATGGAGAACTTCAGGAGCAAGATACTGTGTAAGAAAAGGAAGAGAGCCACATTAACCAAAGAGATCTTTACAATTAGGAAAGCCTCTCATTCTTGAATGAAAGCAGCTTACCGAATCCCAGCAATATCTAAGCTACTGGAGGGCTACAAGCTCTTTATAAACAGGGAGGCAGCTCAAAAACTGTCCTCTCCTGCTTAACAAGCCCTACATATCCTCACTGGCAGCATGATATTACAAGACCCATAATACCCCCTTGCTTGTCTAACAAGCCAGAAATATACATGGGACACGTCAGGTTTCACTGACGAAAACAGCGCTTGCTGCCACTCTGCATGCCGCGGGCTGCCCGTACCTCCGGTGTGCCGCAGAAGGTGGAGGTCGTGCCATTGTGCTCTATGTTTTCTTTGCAGAGTCCAAAGTCAGTCAAGACAATGTGCCCCTGTGAATCAAGCAGAATATTCTCCGGCTTCAAGTCTCTGTAGGAAGAGATGAAAGAAGACAAGGGCTTGTTAGAGGACCTACAGCGAGACTATTTCAAGTGCAATTGCTTACAGAACCTCACTAAGCCACGAAAAAATATTAAAAGCAATTCTGAACTCACATTGAGTTCAACTTGTCAATGTTTATTCAACAAAGCACGTTTTTTCTTTTTTTCAGTCTGCCAAGCTGCACAAGATTGCTTACCGATAAACAATGTTCAGGGAGTGCAGGTAGCCCAGTGCACTGGCGATTTCAGCAGTGTAAAATCGAGCTCTTGGCTCCAGGAAGCAACGCTCCCTCTGGAGATGGTAGAACAACTACAGGAGACAGAGAGAACAAAGTTGTTTAAACGGCGCCAAAGCCTGTTAACAATGCACTTAATTAGACTCAACATATATAGCCAGGGAGAACAATAGCAGGAAATGGCCTAATGATCCTTTGGTAGTTCAAAACCTGGCAGGCTGGAAACACTCAATCTAGTAACTTTTCCCCCATGACTTTTCCCCTTGCAACTCTTTTTTATTTAAAAGGAAGGGTGAAAAAGTCTACCCTACCACTGTGCACATGATAGGAAATACTATTTCATTTTCTTACTGCTTACCTCTCCACCATTGATGTAGTCTAGGACAAAATACAATTTGTCTGCAGTTTGGAAGGAAAAGTGCAGCCCAACCAGGAAGGGGTGTTTCACATTTTTCAGCAGGACATTACGTTCTGACATAATGTGCTTCTCCTGAAAACATAAGAAATTATCAATGTTTAGTACACTTGCTTAGTAACAGCAGTAAAAATATATTTTGTGTACATCACAATGGCATCAGGAAGAAGCAGCTTACCTCCTTCTTCTTCAGGATTGCTTTTTTCTGCAGGACTTTAACAGCATAGAACTGCTCTTCTGCCTTATGTCGTGCAAGGAGAACCTGAAAGAGGATAAAATTCCAGAACTGAGCAATGCTGAAATACAGAACAGCTTGTAAACACAACTGGAAACAAGCCTTTACTGACTGAACTGCTGAGCACTTTTACATCCCTTTGGTTCAACGTGCAAGTCCTTTGCTGGAAATGCCTAAACACTATTAAGCCTCTGGCAGCTGCCTCTGGCAGCTTAATAGTGTTTAGCCCAAAGTTTTTATTAGTAGTCCCGTCCCCCTCCAAAAGCAAAGTATATATTCTTCCCAGCACTAGTGCCTCCTCATTCCCTCACTCTTCTACAGCTCTTTCAAAGGCAGCATGCTGCTCGCTCTCCCTGCAGATATGCAGAGAACCAGGCTGCAAAACATGCTCATATCTGGTTTAAGTGACCACCATTTACCAAAGCCAGTACAAACCAGACGCTCGGGCATTACATACAAGAGTGGAAGGGTAAATAAATCACAGCGAAAAGAAGTTAGACTTACCTTCCCAAAACTGCCTTTTCCAATCACTTTTAAGAAATGGAAGTCTGATGGTTTGGCATGTGGGTTGGATGATGGACCAAGATTGATCTGCTGTGAAGGACTGGGCTAGAAAAATAAGCAGACAGGTCACGTTTATTAAAAATAGCTTGGTAGGGAGAGTATCAACAATGCCTCTTTTTCGAAAATATCAATAAAATTACATTGAAAGTGAAGATTAGCACTCCTCTTATCACTAAGAATTTAATCTTGACCTCTGCCAGATATCTTCAACTACTAGGCACTGCCTAAGAAGGGTATAACAGCCATAGTTTATTTAAAAGTTCTCATTGAGGTCTTAGCCACATTCCATAGTGAAGTAACAAGCAATAAAGCTTATTTTTTTTTTCCATGTTGGCAAAAATCTTCAGTTTAACTTGGGAGCTTTTTTTTCCCAGTCACACCAGTGTGCTATCAGCTGAATTAAAGTAACACTCCGGATGCTAATTTTGTTACACTTCTATTACCAGCTGATTTGATGTTCTAAAAATGCTTCACTAAGTAAAATCTGCTTACCGGAGGAGAAGGATTAGCATTCATAAGTTCAGGCTCTTGAGGCTGGGAGATTTTCAAGATAGACTGAACTTCAGGGCTGCAAGGGCAAGAGTATGCATAATTAGAAGAGTTCACCAAAAGCATCAATAAGATCTTTCCGCCAGAGGGCATGCATGTATTGTGAAAGAGAAGTTTTGGGTTGGGCTATTACAGAAGGCTACTGAAACAATCTATTCGATTTAAGGAGTAAAATTAATCCACAGAAAGTAAATTCTGCCATACAAAGAAATGTATTTATACTGTAAGTATAGTTCAAAACAGGGACGGGGCTCTAAAATTCCCATCCAACTAATTTCTCCCCAAACCCAGCCCACTAGGATGTGTTGCCAAGTGAGTAACACCTCGAGATCAATTAACTCTTCCGTAACAGTCATGTCAGAGGCATCACAATAAACATTTTTTTAAAGTATATTTTGCAATAAACAGCTACATTTGTGACTGAAATCTGTCTGAAATTTCTGATACTTACTGCTTGCATGCATAGGAGTTGGTGGCTATCTTCTGAATGAAGTCGTTTAGCCCCATTCTTCTCTGCTTCATGAAAGCTATGAAGTAAAAGGACAGGGAAAGAAGAAATAAAATGGTTAAGCCATCCTGCGGAAAATAAATAACAGCTCCCCGAGCATCCTTGGAGAAGCTCCCCGCCGCTCACCGATGAGGATGGCCACCATCCCCCTCATCTTCGAGTAAGTCAAGGTAGGACCAGACGCCTCGGCTGCTTTCACGGTCATTTTCGAGCGAGTGGAGGATAAATAAAGAGCGTACAATCACCACCGGCTCTCAGCACCGCACTGCCTCGGTGAGGTACCCGACGACGTTTAAGTGGCGGCGGTGATGGGCGGGAACGGGGCGGGGCGGCGACGATCGTCCCCCCCACTTCTCCCCCGACGTCCTCGGAGGCGGTCATCGGGGGAGGCGGAGGAGGGGGGAAAAACATGACCGTCGCCGACTTTGCCACTGCTCCCCCCTAGGCGCACCCCCTGGAGAGCCCCTCACCGCATCCCCACCAAGCAGAGCATCTATGAACAAACGCATCAAATACATACATATATTTTTTCCACAGCAAACTCCCTTAACCCCATATCTCTGCCCCCACTTCTTTTCCCGGCACTCCTTTTTTTTTTTTTTTTATATAAAGTTGAAATCTGGCTCTGTCCTGGACGAGCAGCTTCCTAAAGCGTGTGTCGTCCCCCTCCCCCCCCGCCGCAGCCCGCGTCCGCTCTCGGGTCCTGCCGCCGGTTCGCCGCCCCGGGTAAGCGGCGATAAGGGACGCTGACGTTTCCTTGAAGGAGCCACAGTGACTCAGGAGAACAAGATTTCCTGCCCGGTTTTCAATAAAACAAACAAACGTCCCCTTCTGTGCACTGCCCTGATCCTGGCTGGGACATTAGTGAAAGGAAAAAGGAAAAAAAAAATATACAATGTCTTTTTTTTAATTCCAAAAAGGGAAACAGGAGGGAAAAAAATCTCAGTCCCCTGAACTTGGAGGAGACGGCAGAGATCTGCTTCTAGAACAGGTGGGAAGATGACCGAGAACTAGACAAGTGAAAGGGAAAATAAATAAAAAAAAAAAAAGGCCCACCAGATTAAAACAGCCCAGGCTTCGCAGTTTCTGTTTCCACTGTACACGGTCATTTGGGAACACCGTGTACCCGGGACTTAATTGCTCAGTCGCTTCCTTGCGGGAGCACTGGGGGCACGTCAGGAGCGCTGGTGCATACACGAAAACACAAGGTGGAACGATGCTGCCGGGGATCCTCGCCCGGGGGTCGCGGGGCAGGTCCGGCGATGGGTATCAAGGTATCACGGCCTCCCCCTAACTGTCGCCCCGGGGCGCATCCCCGCTTGCAGCCCTCGCAGGGGGCAAGCGCGGCCAGGGGGTGCTGGGCTCCTGCGTGCTACAGGCGGGTGGAACTTTCCACCCGACGGGGCGTTATTCATGCGCGTATTTCGCCTTGCCGTCTGAGCGAAGGGCGCTGGGATGCGGCCAGCGGCTCCAGCTGCAACGTGCCCCCGTCCTCCCCCCTCCCGGAGCCCTTTTTTGTTTTTTTTTTTTTTTTCCCTCGCTGCACCCGCTGCTGCTTCTTCCCCCGCCAGCACAGCCGGCCGCTGGGCGGCATCCCTTGGCAGCTGCCTGTATTGTCTGCCCCCGGGGGAGTGATGGCAAGCATCCCTGCACAGCAGCCGTCAAAGGCTGCAGCTCACCCTGAGCAGCAAGACGGATGACGTGAAGTATAGAGATAACCCCTCCGAGGTGGGCAACAGGTCTTAGCAAGTGCTGCAAAGGCCTTAGAGCGAGAGAGTAAAGAGGGATGTTTGCTGGTTCCGCTGGTCTCTGCACCGAGACGCCGCTGTCCTTCCCGGAGCGGAGGGGGGCCCTGCCCGGCCCCGCCGCCACTCTGCGGGGGAGTGCAAGGGAGCCGGCGCCGGGGAAGGAAGGGGCGACGGGAGAGGCAAGGAAAAAGCTGTCTGCAGCTGGCGGGGCTCTAGCTTTTCCGACTTGTTGCACGCCTCTCTTGCAAAAACTGCCACTGTCATTAATCGAAGCAGAGCCCCCCCAAAAAAAAAAAAAATCAAAAGGCACCATCCTCCCCCCCCCAACCCCCAAACTTGACAGATTGGAAAAGGAGCAGTCAGTTTCCTCTGCTCCCTCAGGACTGCTTTTAGAGTGTTACTTGAGATCCGAAGTTTTGAGGGTAACCAGAGCTTCCGTCCCTCGCTCTCTGCTCCCCTGGCATCTCTCTCCGGGCTTTACGACGTGGCACCCCGCAGCCGAGCCGCCGGCGCTGCCTCCCCGGCACACTCACGCCAGCTGTGCACAGAGGCAAGCGTCTCCCAGCCCCCGGGCGGGCTCCAGCACAGCCTTCCCCCCTCTTCTGCACAACGTCCCATGGGCTGCAACCCACTTCCCGCCTCCCTGCTCAGCCGCGGCCCCCCACGCTGCCCACAAGAGCCCACGGCGCAGCCCGAGAGCGGCCTCACTGTCGCCGGCCGCTGCCCACGCTCCGGCCGGTAACACCACCGCCCTCGCCGCCGCTTTGCACCGGTCTCTTTGGAAAGGCTCCGCTGCTCTTGCCAAGTTACCTGGACCCTTTCTGTGCGGAACGCTGCCCCTGCTGTACCCCGCACGCACCCTCCTGTGTCCTCCGGTGCCCCGCTCTGCGGTGGCCCCGCTGCTGGAGGGGTAATTTCCCCTGTGGGGAGACGTTTTCCTGCCAGGGCAGGGTGTCTCGCCGGCAGAGCGGTAAACCCACCTTTCAGCGACGACTTCTCCTCTTTGCCCCTCATCTCGCTCTCTGTCGAGATCCCGGGCGCGGCGTGGCAGCGCGGAGGCTGTGACGGGGCTACCGGCGGCCGCCGTAATCCCAAATAACTCCCCTTCCTGGCCGGACGGCCCGGAGGCAGGAGGGAGGTGGCGAGGGCGGCGAGGCCGGCCGCCGCTCCCGCTGACCCGTTTACGGACGCAATACCGAGGGCGGTTGACATGCAGGAGCGTTATAAAGTTCAGCACGGGCCGCCCCGCACACTCTGCCCCGTTGCAACATCGCCCTCAAAATTACTGTAATCAGCGCGCACACGCGCACACACAAACACGCAAGGGCAGCGGCGGGGGAAGCGGGGGGGGGCACCCCGGCCCAAATTGACCTGCCGGCAGCGACTGACCCTGCCTCGCGGAAGGAGGCTCTGCCAAAGCTCCCCCCGCCCCGGCGCTGTGCGAGCGGCCGCGCACCCACGGCGCGGGTCCTGCGCCCACCCCGCTTCCCCAAAGAGGCTCTGCAACAGGACGGGCAGGGGCGGGGCGGGGGGCTGCTGCTGCCCGCGGGTGGCGCAGGGCTGCGGCTGCCGGCCGGGCTTCCCCGCAGGCCGGATAGCGCCGGGGCGGGACCGGCGCCCCGCTCCGACCTGGCACCCAGCGCCTTCCGCCGGCAGCGCCCCGGTGGCGCCCCCCGCCCGCCACGGCCCGGCCCGGCCCGGCGCCGCGCACTCCTGGCCGCGCCCGCCCGCGGGAAGCCGCTGTCCCTCTGTCCCTACGTCCGTCCCTCTGTCCGGTACCCACCTGACGGCTCCCGCAGCCGTCAGGGCCCTCGCCCTCCCACCCCGTGCTGGCGGTGCCGCTCCTTCTGCGGCCCGGCTGCGGGGAGTTCACAGCACGGAGGATTTTAATGTGAAAGGGAGGAATTCCTCCCAACCTAGCGAATGAATTATTGTTTTTATCTATAATTCACGCGGCGTTTTAAAGTCATGAACTGGGTTCTCAGAAGCCCGAGGTTTGGCTTAAAAGCCTGAGTGTCCTAAGGCTGCGTTTTAAAACTTTTCTTTACAGCGACAGCGGCAAACACCTTAACAGTTGAAATGGGCAAGAGAACACAAGTGAGAGAAAGGTACCCTAAGGTCCCCTTATTCAAAAGCCAAGTCTTCTAGAAGAGCGTCAGACATTGTCAAAATCTCAATAAATTGAAAGAGTTTGCATCAAGAATTTGTACAACCAGTGTGTTAGGAGTGTACAGTTAAAAACTAAATACAAGAGAAGGATAAAAAAGTTACAGTGCTGTTTCACACTCGTTACTTTTTTCCCTCAGGCTAAAATTTCAACATGTTTTCCTGAACTTCTAAACTAATGTTTTTTTCAAAGCAAAATGAATAAAAATGAAGTAGAAGGTGGTCATTGAAAATAAAAAGGAAAAGGGAGATTCCATACAAGGGCTCTTAAAAGTTGAAGAACTCTGTGCCCCAGGATGTGTGCACACCAAAAGTGTAAATGGGTTAAAAAATGACTGGATAAATGAATAGGGATGTCTGACCTGGAATTTTCCTGGAAAACAAATTCCTGGAAGCCAGGGCAGTTTTGGGGGCAAATCACTGAATATTTGCCTGCTCTTACCATCTTCCTCCACAGTGCACTGTTAGCTGGTGTGGGTAGCACAGACTGACCTACGAGGACCTTGGGCTCATACCTTCATTCTGATAGTCTTATATTGCATTTCTGAGTGGCATGATGCTATCTTTTCTAGTCACAGAGATTAACTAACTCACAAAACCCCAAGAACTTCTTCTTTCTGGAAAAATAAAAGAGACCTGATTTGATTTGTAGCCTAAAGTTATGCATTTGACTCTGCCAAATAACTGTATTCCATATAAAAGGAGTGCTAGGTAAACAGATGCTCATCAAGCTCTTCACCATACCAACATCCAAAACAGGGCCCTGCTGCTGGGCTGTGAGAGATGCAGAAAGACACAGACTCTGCTGGAACCATGGCTGATGTAGGCTTAAGGGCAGAGCAGGCATGATGTGCTGACTTGCCAATACAAGGTAGGTATGAGTATCCCTGCCGGTGCACAGATTGGGATGTGCCCAACATAAAGCCAGGAGGGATCTGTTTCAATTTATCTTAAAGACTGGACAGGCCCACACATCACTAGTGCGGGTATGTGTTGGCCAATGCAGTTCAAAGCACCTTCAATAGTAGCTGGACTGTGGAAATTCGGCTCATTAAAGAAATCTCCCTGTTTGGAGGGTTTCTTCATCTGCGATGGACAGACAGATTTTAGTCCTGCTTGACGGTGTCTACAAGGCACACAGAAATGTCTCCCTCCTCCCCTTCAGGAAGGTCAGTGGCTTCCAGCAGGCTACACGGTAACTGGAATTTGTGAGTTCTCTTCCTCAAATTCTGTTCTGGTCCTTGCCCTCCACTGCAGAGGAAGATTTATGAACCTAATTCAGTGCCTCCATCCTTCAGGAATAGATTCTCGGATAGCTTCTGAACTTCAATTTGGCAATGAATTCAATGCTGAATGAATGAATTCCTGCTTACTCATCTTGCTGAATCAAAACCTTAGGATGCAGCAGGTTGAACTGTTTCTAAAATTACTTGGCTGACTCTGGAAGAAAGCTTCCCAAAGTTCTGCAAATATTTTCAGCAGTATTTGGCTTTGGCTTAATTAAACAAAAATGGAATTCAAGCCTTGGACTGCAGGAGTGACATAGCTTCCTAATGCAAAAGGAGGTAGCACTCCTAACAGCATCTGTCTTCTGAAGCAAAATCTCAAAAGCTTTGATTTTCCTCCTGTAAACCCCCAACAAACAAGTTCTTGTCTCTGACCTTGTAATTAAGTTTTATGTGCAACAGCTGAAACTTTCAGTCAAGACCTTCAGGCTACCCCACAAATGATGTCTACAAGTAGCAACAAATAGATAAGGAACAGAATAACAGCTTTAATCACAAACCCAACAGAGATTTTTAATCAGGAGCTTTCGAATAATGTCAACAAGTCTGCTAGACATTGTTCTGACAGGAGGTTTATTGACTGAAGCCTATTGATCTGGAAACATCTAATTGATTTCGGTGTCATATTTTGCCAAACACAAATTTGGAACATCTGTATTTCCCTTTTCTGATGCTTACAGAGCAGGTTTACTGCATTGTCAATAAGAGGCTTTAGTGCCAAGGGATTACGCTCACAGGATCACAGAGTGATGCAGGGCTGCAGTGAGAAAAAAGTAATTCCTGTCCTTGTAGAAAGCAATGGAAAATTACAGCATCCTTTCAATGCACTGACCTCTAGTTGAAACAGCTGATAAACAATGGCCCTAACTTGCGTTTTAATTCCAGCACACTGATTCGAGTCTAATGGAGTTGTTGTCACTTTATGAGCAAATATTGTAGGTATTTCAGCCCATGGTAGTCAGAAAGGGGTGAGAGCAGAAGCAGCACATTTCTATGCCCTTCTTTGAGTGTGCCGCCTCCCCCCTTCAATTAGTATAAGTCCTTGTAGTGTTGTGTCAGCTCTCTAGCTTAGAGTCCTCATAAAACCAGATTGGATGACAGATACTTGAATTCACTATTGTTCTTATGAACTTAAAATAATGTGCTGTGATTGCACAGAGTTTGGGTTTATCGGAAATGAATGATGCTAGTATAATAAAGGAATGTGAAAACATAAGAAAAAGATAGAAGAGTGATTAAAAAATGCTTGCAAGAAAAATGAAGATTCTTAGTGATGCTGCGAATTTGGTCTGCTGGTCTTCTTTGGTCACAAGGCAGCCTAATGTGAGGAGCTGGTATATGCTCCAGAATGGAGAGCATAGGCATGCACTGTCTACTGAATCTGGCACTCAGATTTTCCTTCCAAAACTTTAGCATTTGAACAATAATAACAGAGATGGATTTAGGAACTTTCTATCAAGCACACAATCTGAACAAGTTTCCCTGTACTTCTCCCTGTATTTGCTAAAATACAAATGATAGCTGATCAAACCTAACTATCAGGTCATCTGTCATTCCCTTATCTGTTAATCTAGTGTTCCACAAGGAGGTGTTTGCTACATTATGTCTCAATGCCTTTTATCATCACCATTGTAGTTCATTATCTTAAAGATATCTTTAAGACTGTAAGCCCTCCAGCAACCTTGGAGTTAAGGCACCAAATACTGTAAATAGTGAGCAAACTAGTCAAAGAGAGGAATTTTTGCTAGAGAGAGGTTCAGCTGGCTGCTAACTCAAACCAGAAACTTGGATTCTAGGAGATGAATTGGATATGAAAACAGAGGCCCACTAAAGGGAGGCTCACACTATCAGGTCTTGATGCTTTTCCTCGTGGTGATACCACCATGTCTCTTGCCATTATGTTGACTGCTTTAATATTCCTTATTATTTCTAGCAGATCTTTTGGGAAGTGTAAATGGGCAGAAGGATGCACAGCACACACGCTAAACCACACATTATCTGTAGGGTTTCTTCTCTAGTAGTCTATTAATTTAGGACCTATTTGCCACTTAGTTATCTGGGTCCATTGCTTTCAGCTGGGTTGTTACACTATTTATGAGGGCAGACTAATTAGTCCAAGACAGAGGATGAGGGAAGAAGTGCTAATTTTGCCCTAGATAACTGGTCCAAAATGGAGTCAAAATATGTGTTTATAGTCATAGCATATCTACCCTTCTGAAGTTTTGGCATTTGAGGTAGGCGTATAGTCACCGAAGGTACCCTCCTTGGTCAGAAGAGACAAATAAGCATCCCAGAGACATTTCATTGCATCTGTGGCCTGAATCAGGCAGTATCTAATGTTGAGTTGAAGGAATCTGTGCCTGAAACCCACAGGTAGGTAGAAGCATTTTTGAATCACAGTTTTGTTTTGTTTTGTTTTTATTTCTGAATGATGTAAATGATGTAGAATTACTTTAAAGGATCATATTGTCAACACACCCTGAGAGAGCTGGCCATTTTTTTCCTGATTTATATATGTATATTTATGTAAAAAGATAAAATCTTAGGGCAAGTTAAAATACTATACATGATAGACAGAGATTCCTGAGCTGGCTCAGTCCAGTCTAGCTATGGACCTGGGAGAAGACTTGTAACATTAGTATAATGCTCCATAGTGCTCCTCAAGAATGAATAACACATTTTGGCTTGAAGCTAGTAGCCCTGCATAGTTCTATATTGTGCTGGACAGACAAGACACACCAGCTTTATTGAAATTAGTTGACATTATCTTGCCTAGTGCTGTGTCTGATATAATCTCAGAGAGATGTGAAAGTCTTAGTTCTATTTTTAAAAAGTGGGAATTAAATCACAGGGTAGACAATGTGTCTCATCTAAAAGAAATCCATGGTAGAACCAAAACTTAAATGCGAAGTTAACTTTCTCCAGTTCTAATAACTGGATTACACTTACTGTACGGTAATATATATGCCATATCTGCCAACCTCATTCATGTAATTACATGTATTGTAAACAGATCACTTAGGGTGGCAAGAGCCAGAACAGGCACTGCAGGCATCTGCTGCACCTTGGTGGAACCTTGCGTCAGTATCTGATATTGCTATAGCCCTGGTTCCCATCCCAGCAGGAGCCACCAATCACAGTGAAAAATGTGAGACTTGGAAACACTGACACCTAAAAGGTTCTCTTGTGATTCCAGAAAGAACCTAAATCCAGATTTGTGGGGAAGGGAAGGAAGTATAACTGCATCCACACTGAACTGGCAACTGGTAGTGTCACCTGCCACTGTCCAACATATTGGAAATACCAGGAAAGTGCTTTTCCCACAGCACATGATCTCCACAAAAAATATTACTGTAAGACAAAAAAAAAAGTCCCACAGCTGTTTCGCAGGCAGACAAGTAAAGAAAAAGCCACAAACATCTGAAGCATGAATTTCTTTTTTTCACTTCCAGATGCTATTATCAAACCTGTTCAGTCATTCACTGCACTGTGAATCTCTTTCTAGTATTCCAATTAGTCCAAACTTTTTTAACACCTTAAGCCCTGAAGTGAATTGGCAGCCTTTGATATGGGTTTCATTTACTTTGACAGAAACTGTCTTTACTTTTTTGTAAGTGCTTTACATGATTCCACAAAGAAGACCTTAACTTCAGGCAGCCAAGCTCAAATGTTTTTGCCATAGGTTTACTAGACTTCAGGACTAAAAGGAGCTGCTAGAGCACCTAGCCTGGCTTTCTGCGTAACATAGACTTGAATTTGCTGCTACATGTATCAAGTCCACCAGCTTTACCTCTGAGGTTTCTTGTCTCTTCCTCTTAACTCAAGGTTGACTGTCTCAAAATGTTCATCCAATTCAAGGATAAGAATCAGGAGGTTTTGACAAGCACAGACACCCACCCACACATAATCATGCAATAGACCACAGGCTATGAGCACACGACCTTCCCAGCCTTCAGCAAGGGCTTCCTCACCCCAGTGCATCTGCAGCTGCTCATCAGCACCCACATGGTGGGTGTTGCCAACCTTTGGATCATCGGGCAGATCTCCAGGTGGGAGCTCCCACTGGCTGGCATTAGTCAGCCAGGTGAGGAGCACCTGGGCACAGGCTCTCCAGCTGGCACAGCTGAAACTGGAGGGAGGTGTGTGTCCCAAGAGGAAGGGAGAATGAATCATCTCTATGTATTTTTAATAAAGTATCAGAAAAATTAACTCCTCGAACTCTGGAATGTTGCAAACATGTCTCAATCTGCTGCAATATAGGAAACATTAGTAAGCAGTTTGTATTTTGTTCACAGTGAAGCTCTTTAGAAATACAGATAAAGTTCCAAGTGAGGAAATTGAAACATAGACAGGTTAAGCAAAGTACTGTCCAGTGAGTGAGAGGATTGAAAACAAAACTTTTGGCCTTTAGTGTTGTACCACTTGTGCAGACATATGAATCACTGAGGGCAAATATAGAGTTTAAATACAGAAAGAGTATGCACAATGTAGCTACCAACAGGGGCTTTGGTTGCTCGCACAGCATAGCACTGAGGATTTCTCTACAGTTGCAGGGAATTGTGTTACTAGGGTATTAGTCACGATTTTCACTTAGCAATGATTTTCACTTATGCATGTTTTTATTCATAGATCTTTAAGCCCTCACACAGGCAAATATTAACAGTGACATTTTAAAGAATGAAGAGATGGGGAAGTTGGATGACTTGGGTCATTGTCATATGATGAGCCTGAAATAGAATAAACATTTGGTAGGGCTTGTGACTTGCAATCTCATGCTCAGCCCATTGGACATATAGCCCAACTCCTACATGACAAAACTGGAGAACACTTTTGCTCATTTAGTGACTGACCCAGACTGACTGACTCAAAACAGTGATTGAATTCACAGCTGTTGGACTCTGAATCAAGATCAAATACTGCCTTCCCCCAGTTTCCATGATTTTTGAAACAATGCTCAAGTTTTGACTAGTTGTACAATTTTGAGATTCTTAGTGGTTTTTTTTTTTTTTTTTTACTGAAACACCATATAGGCTGACAGGTAGCAGAGAAAGGAAAGGAATTTCTCAGAAAGTTAGAAAATCTGTTCATGCCAGTGGTTGAGATACAAAAGTATAAAATACATAATGAGCTGCATATGCCAGACTCACTGGTGTAGTAACTCTCTGTATCTGCATAATCCTTTTCTGATTTCACAATACCTGATTCAAAATGGGTAGCACATAGTAATAAAGTATGCTCAGTTTTGTCTGGAGATAGCACTCTGAAGTATTTTTTACAGACCATGTTTCCCTCATCTTTAATTTTATGTATATATTTATATTTATCACTGTGATCGTGTTTTCCATGTAAGGTATATTTATTCTAGCTTATTTTACTTTTCTAATTTGAACAGCTTATGCAGAACTTGTAACTCTTTCATCTAGTCTTGGGTCACACTGATGAAAGATCTGTGATCACTCAAGCCCCAGAGCATTCACCCTGGTTATTTGTCTTTAGGTGCTGCAACCACTACTAGTCACTTTGGCTGTGTGAGCTGAGTCACAAAAAGGGCTCCTATTTGTGCTCACTGGAACATACTTATATGTACAGAAGTGACTAATGAACTGGTGAGCACATTGGTTAAAGACAGCTTAATAGGAAAACATGATTTGTTTTTGTGGGGGGAAGGCTGTTATGATGTTAGAAACTGTGAGAAACAACATTAATTCATTAAAATAATGAGTGTTTTTTTTCTTTATACACGTTTTTATTCTCAGATGTGGTGTTTTCGAATATTCAAGAATATTATGATCGTGAGACATCAGGTCCTGCTTTGTTGTATAGGCCTATTTGTAGCTGCCAGGGTAGGAAGTAAACTTCTCTGAGCATTTCTGAGTATCTTGTGCCTTCCCTTTAACAATGTCTCTCAAATCCTGTTAATTTAGAGATTACTTAAGTTTTTGGAAAACTATCCATGAACCACCTTGTGCAATACAGCTATAAGGTTTTGATTCACAGACAACTACACTGAGGCCATGCTTTGAGTGTTTACTCTCTTGCCTTCTGCAATAATGTTTTGACAATATTTTTACTTTTATTTCTGTGTTTCCTTTGCTTGACTGACTACTTAAAAAAAAAAAAGTGACCGTTTTTCAGGTCATCATTCAATATTTAATGATTTGCAGTACTGCCGAGGCCACAGATTGAGAAACACCTCTGAACAGTATCTAGCACTGACCATTACTGGAGATGTGGTCCTGGGCGAAGTGGACATTTAGTCAGACTGAACTGGCAATTCAAATGCTCTTGAAGCAATTAAAGAATGCTAAACATTAAAAACTATTTGATCAATATCTTACAGCTATTGACTTGTAAAAGGTCCTCTTTCATTACCCACTATCAATTTCCTGTAAGACCTTTAAATAGAACTCAAAATCACATTTTACTTTGACTTGGCTCTGCAGGAAGAAAAACAGGCTTCCAGGCTGTATGCCATCATTCAGAAGCATGGCTCAGCATCCTGACACTTCTGTGGGGCCGGTTACAAGAAATGTGGAACCACTGACATGCTGAATTCTTTTGACAACACGAAATGTTTAGACTGCTAGGAAAGAAAAAAAAAAAAAAGGAACTGGTGAGGGAATGCGTGGGGAACTCCATATAGAAAGAGGAAGTATTGTGTGTGACCGATCAGGAAATGGGTACAAAGCATCTGTTTTGGTAGTATTTTCACTTGTTTTGGGGGCATTTCCATAGTGAATTGGAAGCTGGCCCTGCGTGTAGGTATTACTTCATTCCAAAAAGCGAAAGGCAGGCACTAATTTGGAGCAAAACATAGCAGCTGTCAGCATGAGCACATAGCAACACAGCACAACAGCTGAAGGCAGGTTGTGCACAACACAACATCCCACTGAAACTGCTGAGTGTTGTAGAGCCATTCTGGGCAGCAAGAATGAAAAACAAAGCTCTGACTTCTATAAAAAGGGAAAGCTATTTTGCAGGCTGTCTTTTTTGACAGGAATGGATTCTCTTTTGCCTCCAAAAACTCTGGGATGCAGTCCCATCTGCTCTACAAAATCTCCAGGGAACTATGCAAGGCAGCAAGGTGAAAATATGATGAAAGCCCATTCTGACCCTGGCTGGCAAAGCACTTCTTTACCATGCACAGATTTGGCAGGTGGGAAGTTTAGCCCTCATCTTTCCATAAACATTGGCTTGTCTGGAGTATGCTGTCAACCTCTGTGATGTCAGGGCTGTTCGCTTCTTTGGTTTTGTCATGTGATTTTATTATTTTTTTTTTTTTTTCCAGAAGCTGAGTCCAAAAGTATGACAGTTTTTCTTGTGTAAAGTGAAGTTCTGCTTATGCATTAGCTCTTGAGCAAACAGCAGTTAGGTCTTTGCAGAGTTGTGGGGAGGATAGTGTAATACCCTCAATGCAATGAAGTCACTTTTAGAGGAAGTCCTTGTATGGACAATTTATCCATCACTTTGGAAGATTTCAAATCTCATTTCCAGGAGGATCAATTTAAATTCTAGATTTGATCCTCTTTGTTTAGTCATTCCTGAGTCAGCTGGGAGACGGAGGCAAGTTTGGATATGCTGGTGCAAGTGGACAGCACAGAGAGCTGAGACAAATTCTCTGACAGAGGGTATTTTGGACCTCCCCCTCCAAGACAGAAATATAATGCTCCTACAGGGTTATAAAGGGACTGAAATAATTGAAAGATACATTTCAAGCACTATCATGGTAAAGCGCCTGAGCAACATACTCCATGAGATGTAGAGTGAGGCAAGTATTTGGAGGACTCTGTTTGCCATTGGCTTTCTCCTGTCTGGAGAATGAAACTGCTTAGCTTAGATTTCGAACATGACCTATCCCCATTTGCTAAGTAGATCACATTAGTCTACATTTGTCCTGGATCACAGTGCAACAATACTGACAGGGCATCATTTTCTGCACTGCTCCCTTGCTCTTCTTTTTCAACCTTGTTTTTCCTCTGTTTAGTTTCTGCCCTTTCCATTACTCCTTGGGCCTATCTTTTTTCCTCAGTCTGCTCCTGCATTTCACTTTGTTTTCTCCCTCAGGCCTTTCTTTGTTCCTGGCTGCTTCAAGTTGAAACCAGCACTCTGAAAGCAACATCATCAGCTATAGTCGCCTTCAGAGAAACATCAAGAGCTCAAAGTCATCTTGAAAATTATTTCAAGTAAAAGTGAACACTTTATCACGTTTTTTATTTCATAATGTGGTGTCAAATAGAATATGGAAAACTGTGCACAGTTTTTGCCACCATTCAAGACATATGTCAAGAAACTGGAGAGACAGAGTGGAGGGCTACCAGGATGGTCAGGGGTCTAGTGCACAGGACCACTGAGGAAAGAGCTGGGGTTGTATAACCTGATGAAGAAGAAGGCAGTTGAACAGCAGCATATGACTTCATGATGAGGAGCTACAAAGACACCAGAGCCAAACTCTTCTCAGTCATAACAGAAGGCGTAAAAGGGGGCATTGGCAGCAAGCTGCGTGCTCAGCCTGGATATTAGGAAACAAAATGTCTACCAAGAAGGTGGTGCAGCCCAGGAACAGCCTTCCTGGAGAGGTGAAGGAAACCTCATCCTTGGAGGTTTCCAAGCCTCAGCCAGGCCAAACCATACTGACCTGCTGCAGTGCTGGCCATAGTCTGGATGACTCACAAGGCCCCTCTAAATAACACTATAATACTGCAGAATGATGTACTTGTTCTCTTAAAACACTTACTGTAGAGTTTGCCATGCTTTCCCTGCTAACCAGTCCCGCCTGAACTGCAAGAGGAGGAATTTTATATATATATATATATATATATATATATATATATATATAATTTTTTTTTTAAGGAGAAGGGTAATATAAGACAACCTAAACAGTTATGGTAATTCTGGCAGGTAGTCTCCTTGGTTGTAGTGGGATGATTCATATCCGTGTGATGATACGTATGTGTATTTATAGAATAAAAGCTCTCTATTTGTTGTTTCAATATTTATGACTTTTCTTTGAGTTATTCTAATGAAATATTTGGTCAGTTTGTTTATTTATTTTTTTGTCTTTTTCCTTTTTCTTCTTTCTCCCCTCCCACCCCCACTGCCCCAGGGCTGACCACAATCATCCAATATCTGTTGTGGAAAGGTGGGGGTTTTTTACAGTTTTCAATTCCTTTTTATTAATAAATCCACTAATTTTTACTGGGATGCTTGAAATATTGAAACTTTGTTTAGGACATAGGTTGTAAGACTCAATGTTGCATTTGCTACCATTACTTTTAGCATACATGCAAACTGAATTTTTGTGCAACTATATTAAAAGCAATAGCAGTTTTCCATGTGCTTTAATTTGCAGTAAATGGGTTTCTGCTGCTGTGTTTTAGGCAGACAAAAGTTTGTCTTCCTCAGTATTTACCTCCAGACAACACTGTTTGAATCATGTGATAGGCTAAATGAAAACGATAGCTAATCTCAGGTAAACTAAGCAATTTTGTTCCAACATATTAAAGTCAGATTATAACAAAATGTTTTGAATTCATTTCCTTAGCCACTGAACTGATACTCACAAATTGTCTTCTGAGGTGTACAGTGACAAAGCAGATATAAGCATCTCCTTGAGACTACAGAGGGTATCAATGAACGATATGATTGTTGACATCATGTAAAATGAATCCTTTTTCATACCAACATCTAAGATCACATTCTTTACTCCCTTGGTTCCTGACAAGTGGGAAGGTTTTTTGAGCCTTTAATAGTCACAGATGTTGATCATGGTTACATTTTATGTGAAAAAAATTACAGCATAGTTTTTTCTTCACATGGACAGAAGTCTTCTATCTCCTATATCAGAGCTGGAAAAGCAGTAGGTTTTTTTGAGGAATATTCCCCTTATTTCCTAAAGCTCTCAGTCTGGGGACAGCCAGCTCTCTGCCTGAGGCCTTGAAATGTAATTAGGGGATAATGAATAGCAAGCCTTAGTTAGCCCTTCTGTCTTCTAAAATACACTTATCTCAGAGCATTTGCACTGGTGTGAAAAGAATTAAATGTCTCCTCTGTCAGGCTGTTCTGTTGAGAGATCCATTCCTGCTGTGTGATGGTAAGGGCTGATGAATCCAGAGGTGTCACTATGTGGTAACCTGTCTTGTTTATTCCCCCTTCCTGGACAGACCTCACCCTTTGAGGAGCAGGGTCATACAGATTTCTCTTGCAAAATATATTGCAGAAAAATACAATCCAGAAAGACTTCGTGCTTGCATTACAAAAGACAAAATATTGTCTTTTGTCTTTGGAAGAAAGCAGCATTGGCACATTCCAAATTTCAAGGTCATCTTTAGAAACAACAGGAAAAAAAATGCAGACTAATTATAGCAACTGAGTATTTTCATTTTTCTGTGGGGGCATTGTTCAATATGGGCTTTTGCTTTATTTATCTTTTAAATAGCCACTTATTTAAGTTTGTTTCAATGCCTGTAAAATGCATAGCAATAGCTCTTCTTGGGCAGGAGCCAGGCAATCCAAATGAACATCTAGGAGACTCCTGATACTCGACTTCTTTTCTGTGCCACATTTTCCTAGAGGTCTTCTCTATTAATCTTGCAACAACCCATGTTTGTGTGTGATTTATTGCTTAGCTGAATAACTGCACAAAAGAGTTGTGGACGATGCCTTTCATACTCCTCTTCAAAAATATAACACTATCCTATAAGGCCTGGAGCTCTTGTCACTGGCAAGGCTCCAGGTAAGAGGGCTTTCCATTAGGTTTTGCCAGTTGAGTTGTTGATCCCTGCTGGGGAAGCAGGACCTCAAACAGAATAGAGAGACAATCTAAATACTGTCTGGAAAATACATGATGGTGAAGTAAATGTTAGGGCAAGACAAAAGATCAGATCTGGATATCCTTCTGGCACGTGGGAGAGCAATGGATGTGGTGCCTACTCATCACTCTACTGTTTTCTGTGTTGGCCTCTTATCTATCCCCTTGCCCTCTCTTACTTTCATCCCCTACCACTGCACCGATGTATCTCATCTACTGCCACACTCTGGAAGAAAACACTCTAGGGCTCTGGCGTGGCTAATTTGGTCCACCATATTCTGTGGTACATCAGATGCCAGATGTATAACGCAAAATAATTAGAAGCCAATTTAAAAGTTAAGAAAGGATTAAAAAAATACAAATACTTAGTCCTGTTGAAGAAAATGGGACTCTAAGGATGATAACATAAAGCTTGGAACTGAAAATAAAGGAATAGAGGGGTATTGAGAAATCCCCACCACTGAAGGTTTTTAAGAAGTTAAATCCAGCTCATCTAGCCTTCCATCACAGTCAAGAGAAAGGACACAGATAGGGATTCATTCTTTCTTGGACAGGACATCACGTGTAGGTGAGAAAAATGGTGGCTGTTCCTCTCTATTCATTGCCACAGAAACCAGAGTGACAGACTGTGACATCAACCACCACTTTGCAGAGTTCTGAAGTCAGGTGAGATTACGGTTTTGGTCTGTATTTGAGAAAAATTCTTCAGAGCTACAAGTACTGGGAGCACAATTTTTCACCAAAAATGTAGAATGCATGGTCACCATAGATCTTCCAAATTGCAGCATCTGAGCTTCCCTGGAGCCCGCCTTGCTGCCTGACACTGGTGCCTGCTGATCGGCACAAGGCATTCCTGCAGGTAGATCTGGAATAACTTTGTGTGCCTTCAACACGGACTGTTACATTTCTTTTTTGGTGCAAGTTCAGTATGACACATAGAAAGACATTTATATTAACTGCAATTAAACTCTATTAGACCTTTAATCTGCTACCAGGTTGTACTGTATAAATGAATACATTAAAAGAAAAATAAAACATGAAACAATTATCTTCTATAAGTTGCAAAGCTGAATTTCAAGCTGTGCCTTTACAGCTGTTTAATCACATTTTTAATTGTGCTAGCTTTTGTGTCAGGGAAAACAGCTTTATTGGAAAAAGATGAGGGAAAAGTAGAACAAAATCTAATGTTTCATTAAACTGAGAAATACCATGGGCTTGAAATTGAAATCTCTAAGACTTGTGTATTAGGAAGTCAAATTTTCAAATTGTTATACTTTGGGAAATAAAAACTTAGTTTTCTCAAAAAGACATGCATTGGCAGGAAAAATACCAAGGCTGGTTTGGAGATCAATTTCAAATAATGTTGTGTTGAAAGGACAAAATTAGCCAAGTACGATGGTCAGCTGATGTGGGAAAGTGGGAAAAAAACAACCAACATGACAATCAGCCTGAAAAACAAACTCTTATTTTCCACAGCCAGCTGAATCAGGGTGACTGTTTCCTTGCAGAGGGGCACTGACTGACTTTTTTACTGCATACCTGAGGCTCATCTGGAGCAGGGGGTGCCGAGAGGAGGGAGCAGAGCTTTGCAGAAGGGCTGGGTCAGTGGGGCAATCCTCTCTCTGGCATTTTGGTGAGGTCGGGTCAGGGAACCTTGTATAGGGGGAAATGCCGCTCTTCTGCATCTCCAGCACAGGTATGTTTAGGAATGATGTTTCTGGTTCCAGTTGTCACAGACAGCAAAGCGCACTGAATCCGGGTCTATGTGCTCGCAAATGGGGGACACCCATCCAGTCTTCTTCAGCATGAATTCAGTAAGTGCAAAGTAAAGCTTTCTGACACTCCCAGACAAAAATATCTACCCAGGACTTCACAGAACCATTCTTGGGCTCAAAATTTATCCTGAACTGTGAAATAGCATTGTGCCAATCAAGTAAGCAACAGGTCTCATGGAGGCTTTTTTTTACTTCTCAAGGAGGAGAAAGGAAAAAGAACAGCTTTCATTGTCCCTTCAGGATTTTGTACACACATAAAATAGGTCTACGGTGTTTTTTTTTTATTTTATTTTATTTTATTTTATTTTATTTTATTTTATTTTATTTTATTTTATTTTATTTTATTTATTTTATTTTATTTATTTACAGTCTGCTCTTTGACTGTATAAGGAGGAAGGAAGGCAGAGAAGAGCAAGAGCAGGTTACCTCATGAATGTTGAGTGTCTGAGATGGTAATACTATGTCTACTGTTGAACTGCTGTTTTGTGAGTGCTATACGTGTAGCAATGAGATATAATGTTTGGGAAGCAGACTAGGTTTAGAAAAATTCTCTGTTTTGTAGCCTACACACAAAATGACTGGGAAAGATTCCAAATAACTTCAGTAAAACTGGTTGAAGAAACACTGTAGGTCTCATTATCAGTGGTGAAAGTCATTAATATAGACCTGCTCAGCATTATGGTAAAAAAATCACACTTGAACTGCAATATTTTGAGCCATGGACAGCTGCTTTCGTCCTGGCCTGAGCAGTGCATGGCAGAAGTAAATGCTCACTGCTCAGACTACAGTAATCCTGTACTGGTTAGGCAAGTGGCACTGCCATCTCTGTTGTGAAATGCTGTAGTGAACTGAATTGAGTAGACAGGAACAGAGAACTGAAAAAGAAATAGCTGCTAATGTGAACAGCGTTGCAAATATAAAAGCATTCAAAAATCATGAGTCCAGACACTGTCACCAAATTATGAAACCTATTTACACACCATTTTAAAATAAAAATAATCAATGAAAAATTAATTCTTCTTGCTCTCTGGTTTCAGAGGTTCCAGGTGCTTCACAGACTTACATTTTCTCTTTAGCCACAAATATTAAGTATCTAAATGCTCTTCCCAGTCTCCAAGGTCAAGCAGGTAGGGATATGTAAAGGAAACTTGAAATATCATGAGACTCATCATCAAGTTGCAAGAACTAGCAAGAATGAGCCTGGCACTGCAAACTAGGGGCATTCTTTATCACACTTTTGAGCTTATCAGTCACTTCAGAACCAAATTATTAAGCACAATTTGAGATAAATAATGTTGAAAAGTAAGAGCTGCTTCTTGCTAACAACATATCTTTGGGCTCAGTGAAATGTGTGGAAGTGGAAAGCACTGTAGGGGCGCTTTCCCACCTCCTGAGATTTGCATGTTGCATTGGCACTGGTGCAGGGAGAGCATTTCACCTCCATGATTTGGGAGCTGGTGGAGCTCTGATAAAGGCAGGGTCACCTGTGAAGGGTGGATAGCAATGTCTCTTTTGCTGTGTCACTGTTTAATGTTATACACATTAATTCCAGGTTATCCAGTGACAGAAACCACAGATGGCAGGTCTTTGTTTTTGTTTCCATTTACTTTCCAAGCCCAAGAGAGATATTATAGGTATTTTTATAAGATAAATAGTAGGGAGAATTCTAGAAATGTTAGCCAATGTTTGAGCCTGTAGTCAATTCGCACACTTCTTTCAAAAGTTACAGTAGGCTTAGGACAACTGCTCCCTCATTAAGACAGACAGATCTTCAATAAAGCTTTCAAAGATCATTTGGATAAAATATTTAAAAATCATAGTTATATCCTGCTTTTCTTTGCTCCTCATCCTCTGACCAAGGAATTATTTTGCCTGTAGCAATCATCCCCAAGGACACCCGATTTTGTCATGTAAACACAGCACAAATGACCAAGTCATAACACACACCCAAAGCAACCCAAGTGTTCAAGATTTTGCTTCAAAGCAGTTTAAGTCCTCTGGTGTAATCAAGACACAGTATGTAACTAGAATACAAGCATACTATATTAGTCCTGACTGAGGGGATTATGCAGGTGCTAAACAAGATTAACCTTGATTGCCATTGTAGAAACCTGGAAAGAAACACTGCTTTAGCCCTCTAATAGCATTTTTACGTATGCCCAAGTATTCGCTACCAAGTTTGTTCTGGTGAAGCACCTGGGTTTTAATCATGTTCAATTAATTCATATGGTGTAGTAGTTGTTAAATGCTTCTTAGGTGGAACCATTGGAAAACATTTAAAAATCAAAAGTCGGTTAAGATGTTATGATAAGATGCTCAGTCAGTCACTGCAGTCTCACATTGAAGGACCCATTTAGGACAGTTGTGTCATGGCAGAAGAGCCCTCAAACTTCAGCTACGGTAGGACTAGGTCCCAGAATAGTAAAACGTAAACTTTTTCTGCTTTAGCTGAAGTTACTCTGGATATCTAAACAACCTATGTAAGAATAAGAACAGCACCCTCACCCCACCATCACTGACAAGAAATGGCCCCTAAATACTGTGGTTTTACCTGGGTCATTTCCCAGATTGGGTTTCACGTGTAGCCAGCCTTGACCTAGCTGAAGGAACAATAACTTCTGGTAGAGAAGAGAGGGCAGGAGCGAGCGGGAGGGACATTTAAAGCCCTCACACTGCCTGTGTCACTGGCAGAAGAGTAAGATGGGTCACTGGCCTACTGCGCTTCAGGCAGAAGAAACTACCACTCAAATAAGTTAAATCAGTGGAACTACCCTGTATGGACTCCTGTATTTTAGAAAAAAAAAAAAAAAATAAAAAAATATGGCTATAGCTAACATTACTGTAAGAATCAGTGAAACCTACAACATTCACACACCACAGCGAGATCTCACAAAGGAGTGAGACTATTTAGTTAATTAAATATATTTCTAAACTTGTTTCATAAAAGTTTATCATCTAGACCAGCATTTAGTCTCTACACATAGAAGTCAACACTGGTTATAGGTCAGGGAAATTAACCAGGAGCATAAGCATTCAAAATCAAAGCGAGGAAGTGAAAGATTTCCTCCTAATGGGGACAGAGGCTTCTGGGATGTTTCCCAGGGGGACAGCTGCAAAAATGGCAATGAGAGCAGGAAGAAAATCCCCAAGTTATTCAAGTGAAATGTGCCTCAGGATCTGACAGCTACTTGTCATGCTAGGAGCAGTTTATGTTTACAGGGACACTTGTACTGTGTAGGCACAGCATTTTGGGGGCATTTACTTTCTTGGCTTAGATGCAGTTCTGATATGTCATCCAACCACAGCACCAACAGTCTAAATTAATCTGGTACACTTTCAATACTTAAATAAGATCTGAGCTTATGATAAGACAAAGTGAAGACAAACTGAGCCCCAAAACCCCCATATGCCCCCCCAAAAGCAAAACCCCAAGACAGAAAGCAGACAGAGTAAGAAGGATGTGTGTGGGCTCAACATATGGCTGGCTGTGCTGTACTTTCTCCCTTCTTGTAAAACTAACGAGACTCCTCGTGTGCACAGCACTCATATACTCAGTCCTCCTGTGTACAAACCAGGGGTCACTGAGGTTGCCCTCGACCATATTCTCAGGACTCTTTCTAGTAGCTAAGGAGAGTTTTGCTCAGATAGCAGATCACTGCCAAACTGTGGCTGATGGCCTATTAAACAGATCCCCTATAATACTATTGTTTCTCCTCATTATGCCGTGGCATAATTCCTTCATGCAGCATGCTGTAGACTGTGTCCACCCTGCCCGCAAGTGAGATGTTGTTGTTGTTGTTGTCCAGCAAACACTCTGGGTGAGAGCCCACATCTCATTTGGACATGAAAAACATCCTTCAATTAGGCTTGGCTTGCGGACAAAGCACTTCAGCCCTGAATAAAGGCCCATCAGAAGCAGCCTCCCGGCCCATGCCACCCCAGACCCACTGCCTGCCCTGCCGTCCCCTGCCCCTACCTGCCTCCTCACCGCCCCACAGGGGTCTGGGCTCCGGCTTGGGCAGCGAGTCTCCTTTGTTATGGGGTTCCTTCGCCTGAAAAACAGAGGGAACATAGGTTATGGCAGCTTCCTATTGTGCTGAGTTATTGCTTTACAAACTTAAGAGTAAAATTATTTTCCATCCGAAGAAAGTGTGTTGGGTGGCAGTGCAAGGCCTCTCTCCAGCTGTTTCCATAGTCAGGGATAAACTTACGAGGTGCCAGGTACTGTGATCTTCCAGAAAAGAAAAAGCCTCTGTGCTTTACTGTACTTTGAATTGCATTTTCCATTCAAAGTGTATGTGTACACCCATGGACCAGGTGGTTAGCCCTGTTCTCTCCTCTTCTTGGCCCTGCTGAGGGGGAGAAAGGGAAAGGCAATGGCAGGCAGGGTCTCAGCAGGACTGTCTTCTGACATAAGGAAGTTTGCAAAGAGCCACTGTGCCCACTCCTCCACCCAGGGCAGGGGCAGCCTTAATTGGAATGGGGTCTGGGGTAGGGTAATCCCTTCACATATCCTTGGGTGTCACCAATGGAGGAGCTACAGACTCCTGTTCCCCTCCGTGGTTAACATTTCATCATTATCCCTTCTATTATGGCACATCTAACTGCTTGCAATCTGGGTCTTTCTAATTCATATAAGAAGCTTTGATGAGAGCTGTGCAAGACTTTGGGAGAACTGGGAGTTGTGACTGTCCCCTAGCATCACCTTCATAAGGGTACCAGCTGCTGGCCTTTGTGGTGTTGCTTTTGGGTGATAAACTGAGTGTGAGGGTGGAGTCAGTCAGCAGGATCACACATTTGCTAACGCTATCCCAAAGTACTTCCTAGGCTCTCCATCTCGCTGAAATGCTGCATTCACCATCAGGACAGGAAGCAGCAGTCAAACAGCAAACAAGGTAAATAATTCCCCCTAGAATCACTGCACAGGCTTTTGGTAAAAAGTTCCAGTGTCAAAAGAGGGGAGAAATTTTTTAGCTAACAAAAAAACTGAAGTGCTTCTTCACACAAATATGCTATTCTCAAAATCTGCAGTCCTGAAGAATTAAAGAGTTTGTCAATATCAGTCTGGGGCTTGTCGAGTCACTCAAGCAGAGTTTTCAACTTTGACATTCTTAATTATTTTAATTTAAGAAATGCTTTCATTCAAAAGTTTCCAAATACAAATGGCAACTTCACCCACCATTACACACACTCCAAACAGGTGTGAGGCTGTCTAGAAGATGCCCAGTGTTGTGAAGCATTGAAAATGTGGCTTGCTTTTCTGATGGCATATTTCTGACTGCCTTCATTCAGGAGATTAAGCACATGGTTAATAAAAGGAAAGGAACAGGCATTCAGGGCAGCCACTGTTCTAGCTACTGTAAACTCTGTGATTAGAGAGCCAGAGTGACTGTAGGAAAGAAGCAGCGTGGGAATAGAAAGTAAGTATGGGATGGAGGGAGGGAAGGAAAGTGCTTGGTTTGATGCATTCCAGGCAGAACTGTGATTATGCCCAAAAGAATACAAACTCAGAAAACAGAGAAAATAATTTAAGGAATACACTAGTCATGGGTCTGTCCCTACAGAGAAGCACATCTTTACATGTGTGCAAAACAATATATGTCAAAGTCACCATGTCAAGGACAGATGTGTAATGTCCACAATGCCCATGAGCAATAAAAGGCTGAATGCTGAAAGCTGCAAACCCTGAACACTGTTTCTCAATGGAGTTCAGTGAAAAGAGAAACTCTGTCACTAAGGGTAGCACTGGCTGAGAGTGAAGACAAACATTTGTACCTGCCGACAGAAGAAGGGTTGACAGCAGAAGCCTGAGGTTGCTCTGACACTGCAGCAGCATCAACCTTGTATGTCTCATCCCAGGTTAATGCCAGCAAGTTGCAGAGCTGACAAACACCTTGCCACACTCCAGAGTGTGCCGATCTGCAGAACCACAGTCAGTAACACTTCCGTATCTCACAACAGTGATGGGAAGGTGAAAGCATTAAGTCTTGTGAAATGCAGAAAACACCAGTGACAGAAGTCAGACAAACAGGTAGAAAATCTAGTTTGAAATAGCTTGTGGATCTCCCATAGCACTAAGTATTCCCACTTCAAGTGTATTTGATTGTAATAGTCATTTCTAGTGGCACAAACTGAAACACAGGAAGTTCTGTCTGAATATGAGGAGTAACTTCTTTACTTTGAGTGTGCCAGAGCACTGGAACAGGCTGCCCAGAGAGGCTGTGGAGTCTCCTCCTCTGGAGACATTCAAAACCTGCCTGGACACATTCCTGTACGATCTGCTCTGGGGAACCTGCTTTAGCAGGTGGGTTGGACTAGATACCTCCAGAGGTCCCTTCCAGCCACAACCATTCTGTGATTCTGTGATTCTGTGATTCTGTGATTCTGTGATTCTGTGTGCATGGTATTGCTAACAAATTCATCTTTTCCAATAATTTTGCTCCTCTACCTTTTTTCTCCTCCACAGTTACCTGTGTTTCCACCTTCCATTTGTATGTCTATGTTACCATTTCAATTGATGTTCTCAAAAAGTGCAATGTTCTTAAGGAGTGGCCACTTATTATTGTATGCAGGATGTTTCTTTTGTATTTTTTCCTGGATTATATTCACATACTACCCATTCAGCTGAATAATCCATTCTCTAAATACAGGAATTTCACATGAAGTATAGGTGGTGTTGATTCTCATGTCTTAACATGTGAGGAAAACGTACAAGGCCACCATATCCACAGAATAAAAATTGTTTTGCACGTGCTTTTCCATTTTATGATATTTGCACTGAAGAAGTTTTGCTTTTTGCTTGTGACACTGAATATGCTTATCGTAGTGCTTGTAAAATGCTGGATTAAGTCTGTTTCCTAGCTGACATTGCTCAAGCCTAAAGTTCAATGAGGGGAAAGGAGACAAATAGCTTAATGCTAGCGGCCAAGTCTTTGTGCTAGCTGAGTACACTTAAGCCACAGCAGATAAGACCTCAACAGGTCAAATATTTTAAAACAATATCCATACAATAGTGACTCGGTGTAGAATACAGCACATTCTTTCATCCCATGAAGCACAATTACTCCCTTCCCACATTTCTTGTACTCCGATAATGTGACCCTGAAAGGCCAGCCAGCCCGGTGAGTGGGACAGCTCCCACTAAGCCTTACCCTAGGAGTCATATGGGGAAAATTACAGCCTCCGGTTTGCAAGAGGTAAACCATGCTAGAGGATTTATCTCTGAAGCAGACTTTAAAGGCACTGAACTGTGTTTTGGGATTACTGCAGTCTCAGTGCTTTTGGGAGAAGATAAAGGAAAGGATAGGTCAGAAGTTCATATGTCAGTGCAAGCAACAGTTGACTTGAAATACTTATTTTTGCTAAAATTCAGTGCTTCATATATTTTGTGCAAACACAATGTTAACTGCATGATCCAGCTTTTTCTTATTTTAGAAACAGTAAAAAGACATCAGTCTTTATAACACTTTAATAAAATAGTAGCTACATCACTTCCTTCTCTACTACTTTTGACCTAGGCACACAGTTCTCTTCAGCTGCAGCACCTCTTGGTGTGTCCTCAGCCTGGAGACTGTCTGTAAAAGGAGTGGAAAAGCAACAAGGTAGGCAGACTGGCTGCCTGTTCGTGCAAAAGCTGGAGTAGGCCAGGCTGTTGAGATTCAAGAATTTGGTGAGATACTCTGAAAAAGATCACCTCCAGCATGGAGATGGTTGAGGGCATCCAGACATTCAAACAAGTGCCTCAGTCCCCTTGTGGGAACCCCAGAGGAGCTGAGACCTGGGAGAATCACTTCCTCCATTGCTATAACATGGGGTCCATGTTCCTCCTCTGCACACAGCAAGGTGCCGTGAAGGAATTGCCCCCACCAAAAATGGAGAAAGGGGACAGTACAAGAAACACCTGTTATTTTTTGAATAACAATGTTAGTAAGGCATTTAACACCTCTGGTCCAGAAATGACCGAAGACCCTAATGCATGTGCTTTTAATGGGACTACTGCTGTGTTTAGCATTTAGCCAGCCCTCAACTGCTCTGCTGAACCAAGAGCCAGAGAAATGTGATCTGCCTCATTCATTGCAAAAGTAATTTAAACTCTGAAGCCTAATTTACACATCAACATTGTTAATTATTTCATTGCTGAACATCTTAACAGAGAGAGCTCATTAATGTTCACTTGAAAGGACATCAATACCAACAGTGGAAGCGGAATACATTATCTAGACTAAATACCACAGCCACTTTGTATTAAAAAGAAAAGATGTTGCCTGCGGATTCCAAATGATACTAATTTATTGAAGTTATCTGCATTCGCGGCTATTTTGTGGAGTCCTATAGAGGATCTACCTTATTCAGAGAGACACATCCTTGGGATCTAACATATTTTTGCTACTGAGATGATAATGAATAACCTGTTTTCACTTGAGGTTTGCAGTTATCTAAATAAGTCACTGAATTCTTTATGACACTTATATTCAGATTTATGGCTTCATTCTTAGATACAATCTCTTGTAGCGAAGACAATGTCAGGATGTGACAGGGCTGAGCATACATTAGCTCTGTGTGTTGTGTTTGTGAAATGGTCACCCAAAGTGAAAAGATTCATAATGTTGTTGATGCTAAAATGTCTATAATCAGGCTTTAAAGCTAGTTATCCATCAAAATTAATGGAAGACATCCACAGTTCTCTTGGCACAACTGCTTCAGCAAGTCCTGAGCAGCTGCCGAAAGACCACCACCGTGCCTTGTGCCCAGAAAGGGACTATCATCACTTCTGGTGACCACAGTCATGTGCAGCTTCTGAAATGAGAGTAGACTTGACTGCCCTGTGCTGGTGTTCAAAGCAGGAACCCCAGAAGAGTCTGAAATCTGAAGTTGCCTAAACCAGGACATGGTTATTGTAGCTTCTGACTAGCAGATTCTTCCAGGATGGCTGTGAAAGAGTATTCAGAGGTTTACATAGGTAGAGCTCTAAAATATATGAGGACTCCAACCTCTGCCTATGGGTGGAAAAAGCACTGATGCCGATTTTCTTAAAGCAACCATGACTTGCAGTGGGTTTTATTATGCTGTGATCAAGTCAACTTGAAGGGCCATAATGAAATGAGCTGCAAAGTTGAGAGAAGGCCATTGTCTGCATTTTGTGTGCTGCAATACTGTTTCTCCAGCCCCTGTGTTTCTCCACAGAGCACTCTACATCCTTGCACAGTGTTTCTGCAAAGGCCCCCAGTCCTAGCCACAATGGCTTGCAGGATCCCATAGCTGCAAGCACAGGTCTCCAGGCTGTTACTACCAAAAATGTGCAATACATATGTCATTTGTCTGTCTACATTTTTGTTCTTTTCTGGGCCTCAGAAGGATTCAGCCTACACAAAGTCCCATGTTTGTGTTATAAGAATCAAAAACTATATACTTTGTAGACAGGCATCTCCTGGTGTCCTGGTGAAGATCATACTAGTTTCTGAAGAGATTTGCAGCCAGGATGACTCAAACCATAAGCATTATTTGCCCCTGCACTGTTCTATGGGTGAAAAGAGCATTGATTTGTATTTTTCTGCTTTTTTTTGGTCAGTAATTTTAATCTCATTCCCTCCCATATCCTTCAACTTCTCTCTTGCTGCACTGCTTTGCAGATGGACTGATCTTCCTTTTATGGGAGGTGTAATTTTTCAAGACCAGGAGATAAAACTGCATGCTCCTGTATGAAAAAGGGCTTCCTTAGTAAGATGGGAAGAAGACTGGACAAGAGCAGCATAAGCAGGAGGTGTATTTATTTATCTCTGAGGAGAAGAGGGTTGCCTAGCTTTGCAAAATATGTTTTTTTCCCCAGAATAGCCTCAATATAGACACCTCAGTGGGATATGAAGGACTCTTCTGAGGAGAAACACCAAGAGTGACAAGAATAATGTTCTTCAACTGCATTACTGATTAAGTGTTTACTGTCACATCTTTGATATAGAAAAAATAATATTTGGCCTAAGTGTTTGTTATTAGAAAAAATGTCCTCCATTCATAAAAGGAATCTTCTATTCAGGCTGAAACTTTACTTTTCAATAAATACCGTAGCTTTGCCTTAGCAATTGTCAAACTGTGGGAGACCTAATGATTTGTGATAATATGTTGTTATACTACAATTATTAGGGATGGGAGGACCAGATATTATTGCTGCCCTAAATACTCAGTTAAAACACAACATAAAAGATTGGCCTTGGATCTAATAGGAGAATTACTAACTGCATAAGATTTTGTAAAACTTGCAGCTGATCAATACAGGTCTAAACTATTTCTGAGTGGCTCCCATTTAACCTGCAAAACCACAACCCTTTCCCAGAGCTTCCTTGACCTTTGCCAGCTGAAAATGCATCTGCCTGCAGAGGACAGACTGGGTCAGCTGTGTTTTTCACGTGTTTCTGAACCAAATGGATCGTATCCCAGCTCAAAGCCAACAAAACTCAGGGACACAACTGAAACAACACTCTGTGAATCACGACTTTTGTGATTCATTGCCTTCAGCAGTGCAAACCAGAGCTGCATTTAACGATGTTGGGAAACAGATCTGTTTGAATGGGGCTGGCTGATGTAACACACTGGCAGGCTGTGTGATGGCTCACAGGACAGGCGTCCAGGGACAATGAAACTGCAGACCTGCAGTGCAACGCAAATTCTGCGTCAAACAACATGGATGTACAGCACGCTGTAGCTATATCACCCATTCGGTTACTGAAAGAGTCCTTACTCTTGAGTAAACAGTCACGAAGCGGGGGGCAGCAGTGAAAATCAGCACTTCTCTTCCCTGCACTTACATGAAATTTCACCTGTGCGTTATCTACAAAAGAGCAGCACCAGTCCAAATAATGCGTTTGAATGTTATTTGTGTAATGAAGGCCTTTTGGGTTGCTCATTATAAATCAGCCAACATTTTTTGTTAAGTGGAAAAATGAGAGAACATTGAATAGGCAATTAAAAAAAAAAAAAAAAAAGCCACATTTTTCTCTAGCAAACTTTTAGTTTAAAAATTAATTGAAAACAGAATATTAGATCCAAGGCTTCTTACCTCAGATTTTGAAAGAGTTTGAATTAGGATTCAGATTCAGATCTGTGTGTTGCTCCATGGGGCTAAGTGGGAATCTTGAGACCAAACCATGCTGAACGGAGAGGAAATTCAGGTGCACGTGTGAATTCAGAGTTACAGTCACAATGACTGTGGAGTCAGAAGTAGCCAATATAATGATCTTATCTGATATTCTGCATTATGTGGCTACAGAAAATTGCCATGATTATTGCTAGATCACTCCCCTCACTTCTAGCATCATGTCAGATCTGGTTCTGAGTTCAAGATTTCCAGTGATGGAAAATCCACCCCTCCTTAGGTGAGTTATTTGTTCAACATTTTTTCATTTTTCTTCTTATTGATTGCTTCTACTTGATCTTCCCGACACCATATACTTTAATGTCTTGTCTTTGAAGAACTTTGTGTTACAAGCAGTTGCTCCACCAGGGAGATACTTGTAGACCAAGGTCACATTGCCTCTCAAACTTGTTTTTGATGAAGTCATCATAGCCTTAAACACTCCAACCAACTCCAGCTCTCTCACTGAGGGTTAAACAATCTTGCGTTTGGCACAAGGAGAAAACACACAGTTTCTACAAAGCAGCAAACAAAGCTATAAATTTAACCCCTTGCAGTTGCCTCATAATAACATGTATCTGCATCCTAAATCAAGTTCAGAAAAAAGAATCCTTTCATTAACATTAGCTGTGTTTTCCAAATTAAGGCAAAGCGTTACAGAAATGGAGCTTGTGTCTAGACCATCAAAAATAGGATTTATTGCCATTTTTCTCTTTTTATGTAGGTTTCAGTGGATCAATCTAAAGACTACAATTTGACTATCACAAACAAACTAATGCATCATATCCTATAATAAAAGTGATAAAAAGTGCCTGAAATAATTTTGAGTGTGGAGTTTAACTCTCTTAAGTAGCACAGTGGACTAAAAAAAATAGCTATATGCAGAACTGACACAACACTTGCAATCAATGAGGTATGTTGATCAGCTTCCACGTGTTCACAGAGTCCCTTGGAGCTGTGGACATCTTCGAAGGCTCACAATATACTTCCTTTTTTTTTCCAGGAATCAGACCGAAAATGTCATAAGACTGGACTTTCTGGTGCTTGCTGGCTATAACCAGAGCAAAGTCATTCAGTTGTACATTATCCCACTCTCATCCACAAACAATGAGTGCAGGGAATTGAATGTTAACTGAATTTACTTCAGGTCTGGTTTAAGATTTGGGCAAAGGTTGGAGTCAGTTCTCACTTTGCCTGAACTCGTTCTCTGCCCTGGGTGTTAAAGCCTCAGAAATAATCAGTGACCCTTGCCTGCTCCCAGTTTGCTTTGAACTGCTTCTGGCCTGAGCAAGGGTCATTTTTCCATGGATGAGCAAGTGAGATGTCTCAGCAACAACCACATACCTACCGTGACAACTGTTCTCTGGCTGTTCAGTCACACAGCGCATATTGCCAGAGAGAAGATGCTACTGGATTTTGCTTCAGGTACTCTTAGTACCTTACTGTGCGCTTACTGTGTAGGCAGTTTGCTGACCCTCTGGAGCAGGGGTGTCAAACTCATTTTCACAGGGGGCCACATCAGCCTCACGGTTGCCTTCAAAGGGCTGAATGGGATTTTAGGACTGTACAAATGTAACTACTCCTACATTTATAGAATCCTAAAATCACATTTGGCCCCCTGTGAAAATGAGACCATATCTCCACTCTGTCCTAGGTACCAGCATAGAAAACTAGTTGGTTGCAATATTGTATTATTCTCTGTTTTTCTGTACGTTGGAAGAAATAAAAGCAGTGACCACTTGTGCAGTGATGGATGCCATCCACAAGCTAGGGACAACTGATAAGACCTGGCATCTTGAAGTACCAAGCCTAAGGATTAGTTGTATAATTATTATTTTACAGATGGAACATCTAAATAACAAAGAGTTTCAGTATTTGTTTACTTAAATCTTGGTTCAAAGAATCCTGAATAGACTCTAGTCCCCAATCCTCCATTTAATTTTCATTAAGAAGTGATACACCCTAATACATTCTTATATGACAATCAGCTTACACAGACAGTGGGTTTTACACCAATGGAGAGGCCCTTTTTCTGGATTATTTTCTTGATGATCATAAAGCACCTGGGGATCTTTTTTCAAGGCTTGTGTTTCTGTCATGTGTTCAGAAACAAAGAGATTGAACTAGTAAAGAGAGAGAATGAATCTCAAATTCCACCGACAGGACTAATAAGCCCTTGAAACTTCATGTATATGGGGTTTGCTCAGAAAAAGGGATGAATTGCTCAGGAGCATGGCTAAATTTGTTTCTGAATTATTACTTCTGTTGTAGCACAGCTCCTGCTCCTTGCAACTTAGTGAGAGAAGGTGAAGGATAACAACTCCTATTGTGTGCAGGGCCCACACTGAGCCAGCTGTGATTTGCAGCTGTTGAGAGAAACAGGCCAGAGTTATCTGAGGGGTGCTGTGAGTCCTATGGTTTCCTGTTCTGGCCCCAAATACCACCCTAGCCTAACTCCTTTTACAGACCCTAGCCCTGTGCAGCCCCTATGCTAGCAGTGATGGGGAGCTTTCTACAGACATCTCGATCACTGTGTACAAGAATGCTGGCTGGTCCATCTTTTAATATTCTCTGAAACACCAATATATTTATATAGGAAGAGGAGCAGATATGCTTGGCTGAAAAACAGGAGGTGAGGATGATGGAGCAGACAAGTACCTTGACCCACCAGTAGCAAGCACATATCAACTGTCCTGCTGCATCGAGCCTTTCATTTACATTGCCTGAGATGTACATATCCCGAGGAAGCCACACAGTCTTTACTATATGGACAGCTTCAATGTCCTATTAACTTTGAAGTGTTGATATTTTCATAATGCTGCAGTTCAGTGTCCTGAAAGCAAGGTCTAGCACATATTTTTATAAGGAAATATTATTTATTGTGCATGAATTAACATGCTGTACTTAGGTTTGATTATTTTTTTTCTTGTTCTCCCTTTCATTTTCCCTGCTAAGGAATCCTTTGACCTGAAAATCAAAAGTAATTGAGGCTGGTTAGAAGCAAAGAGTTTTTGGAAAGTCACTGTCTACCTGTGCTATAATTTAAATCATATTTCCGTGAACTTCTGACAGCTCAATGACATGGGAAGGAATTGATCCAGTTTGCTCTTTAAGACAACAGAAAATCTCACTTAGTCTTCAGGGTTCACCCCCTGGGGAAAACAAAAATGAAAGGACACATTCTATCTGGCACAAGCAATAGTTTCATTCACAGAAAATGTGAAAAATCAATTGACATTTTAGCTGCCTGACCTCTGTTACAAACATCTGCAGGGAAAGCAAGCAAATTAGAAAAATGTGTCCTTTTTAACTTAGGTTCATTTAAGGTTGCAATGTTAGTTGCACGCGTGTTCAGAGGAAGAAATGAAGAAAAGTTTTATTTCTGTCATTACAGCTGAGATGTATAAGGAACATAAATGGATGTCTACATAATGATATTGCTGCCTGTTGTGTGTGTACGAAACCTGAAATGGAATTCTATGCAACTGTTACAAGCCCATGTTATTCTACACCCACATTTTGCAAGAGGTGATGGAGGTGGCGTGATACTGGCCTGATAATGAGGACAGTGATTGTTGTTTGCTGTTTGGAAATAGGAACAGAAACTGAAATAACTTGAACAAATAGGCTATGGCTACATCAGGGACATGATTAACTCTTATCAGTGTGTTTTTTCGGGCTGTCATGACAGGAGCCAAAAGTGGCTGGGTCACTCATATAGGTTAGGTGAACTCTGTATGCAACGTATGTCCGCTACATGAAAGCCAGTCAAGGGATAACCCCACCTGCGTAACAACAGCTCGGTCCTGAGGAAGCTCCCAACACTGCAGAGTGTAACGAGGTGGTGTGCTCTCAGCACCATGCCAGAGAATCTCTCATGATGTGAGTATGTGGCCACAAAACCACTTGTGATGTCCTTTGAGTGACTTCAGCATGGGCTCACCCAGTGTTAGCAATACTGGGATCATTTCCCAACACTTTCCTGAGTTTGGCTGGCCAGGTAATGCAGATGCCCAGCATCCTATCTCATCCCTTCCCACACTTGCTGTCAACCAACTTGGTTCCAACACAACACATACGTATGTTAGTATAAACATGCATATTGGCATTAAGATATCACTTTGGAATATTGCTGGTGTAGATGAACTGTAAAACTTTATTCTACCTCGGGAATAAGTTAAGGGACCTAAGCTATAAAGTTCTTACACAAACATAGTTCTTATCTGGATTGATGTTGCTTACACTAGTCAGCCATGCAGCGAAACCCAGTTTGGCTGGAACCTTGTTTAAATCAGATTTAAATCCAGTTTCTACCCACACAACAATCTTTAAGGGAAGAATGAATAGGGCCTATGTGGTCCTTGCAGTCTAGCTTTGAGTTTACAAAGGGACTTATTTCTGAACATTCCACAGTTTGGTATTTGATGGTGTGATTATTAACAAGACTTGATCTTGTACAAAATACCTGGCACATAGTGTCCAAAGGTTCAACATAAAGTTTCAGTGTTGTTTAATAGGCAACTACTTGCATGTTTACTGAGCATATATGTTGGTCCTTAGCCTCTGCTGCTGTGGACTGTCTCTAACCACGAGTCTTGAGAAGTAAGGGAAAAACAAGGGACATTTCACTGTTTTTTGTGAATCATAAAAACACCGAAAGAAGTCTTTTGGATGTGTTTATACTTTCTCTTCCAACTCACTTTATCTCTAGTCATAGCATCAAGAAAATGGGGACTTGTTAAATTGGAAAATATTTAATGCACCGCTAAGCGTAAACAGTCATTGCAACTCTGGAAGGCAGCTTCTCCTTTTTTTTCACAGTACAAGTATTCACTTGCAGCCAGCTTTACCTAATCAGATATGGGAATGCTGGTTGTTTGCATGCACTTTCATAGCTATGTATCTCCCTGATAAAAGTTTCCAGTTGTGCTTAGAGAGCCAGAGATGTAGTTTTTCCATTCCTTCAAAAGATATGTACAGCGTGCAGGTGGTCTTCTTCCCAGCTGTCCACAAAACTTTAAAGCATGTGTAGCATAACCAGTCTTCCATCATTATCACTGAAGCTGTCAGCAGGATTAATTGATTTATGAATTGTGGCTTTGATCCAAGAAGAGCTTACGTTTTTCCTCTAAAGTAACTGAAACAGCATTCTTAGTTAAATAATAGAATACGATACTAACCCATCCAAATTTGGCAACAATAGATTGGAGCCAAATAGATTTTGATGTTATGACAAAATTGGACAAGTCTGTTACCATCAGTCTCACAACAAGGCCACTGCCAAGACACAGAAAATTCAAAACTGAGTGTGCACAGCTGTTTCATTGAAAGAAAAAAACTAAAATATTGACAAATGTTCTATGAAGACACTGGCAGATTTTTTTCCCCTAAAGTTCTTTGCAAAACTTAGAAAAGGATAACATCTTCCAAATATTTTCTGGCAGCTGTTTAAGAAAACTGGTATAGACTGGTATAGACCTATATATCTGAAAATATTCCTTATAGGTCTTATCTTCACTCTTCTTGGTATTGCTGGAATGAAATGTGAGGAAGAAACAGGCTGCTAATGGGATACATAGCACAGATACAATCTGAGTTTTGCAGCAAGAGTTAGAGAATTTCCAAATTGCCTTTTTCCTGTGCTCCTCCAGTGATAGGCTGGGGCAAGTAGTGGGTTCAGCATGGTCTTCAGCATGTGCTAATGTGGTAAAAACACAGATTCACACCCTACAGGATCATTCATGTAGCTGGGAGGACAAGGAGAACTGGGTGAGAATCTTCTAAATTGGGTGTGAAACATCCTTCCAAATGCAGAGGCAAAGCCCTGGACCAAAACCATGGGAGTGGGCTGTAACTGGCTCAGGAAATGGCCAGTTTGCAGTTGGGTTTTATTTTCCAGTTGTGCCTGTAATGCAGGATACTACTCGAGACACATTGTGAAGAAGGAACTACTTGAGCTTAACAATCCTTTATGGTGTATCTGTGTCTTCCAGAGATTAATGCCCAGTTACTCATTCTCAAAGAGTCCTCCCAAAACCGTAGATTGTGGAAAGTATTAAGTTTCACTTATCAGGGTGGAAAGTTACTCTGCAGTTCACATATGAAGTGATATCCTGATTGCGTGATGCGTCAACCGCCTGTAACCTGTGATAAGAACTTTGCTTGCTGCACTGTTATGTCAGCCCCATTTCACGTGGGTTTCAGGAGCTGATGTGTAACAAAACTCAGGTCTTGCACGTGGAGCATGCACACAGCTTCTGCTCTGCAGATCACACTGATTGACACAGTATATTTGAAATTCCTCCCCCTGTCCATGCAGTTGCTATATAATCTAAAAGGGAATATCAACCAAAGAAAGACTGAAAACTAGTTATAACTAAATAGCTTCACTGTACAACAGATTCTTCCTTTTCTTAATATTGCATTGTGTGCACCTAGGGAAGGGATGATACAGAGAGAGTATTTCCTCTTAAAATTTGTCATCCAAGAAGGTCACAGCTCAAAAGCTTCAACTCTGCCTGTTAAAAAGTGGGTATTAGGAGACATAAGGGACAAGAGTTCCTAGAGGCACTGCCAGCTCAGAATGCCCCAGTTTCAGAGATCCTGGCTTGAGGTCCTGCACAGTTCCTTGGCACATGAGGGGTGTTTCTTACCTTCTGCAATGTGTTTAAAGAATATGTCTGTGCATGTGTGTCCAAGAGACAAAGTGTCTAAAATTGCTGGTCACTTCTAACAACTTGGCCAGTATCAGTGTACATAATCAACCCAAATGTTTGTATAAAATGTTACTTTGACACATTAGCAATATAATGAGCATAGTTTTCTGGCACATTGAATTTAGAAAAGAAAGTCACATTCAGAGGCAGCTGGAACTGAAAACCTTGTAGCACTTCAGTGATGTATGGCAATATGAAAGCAAAGCTAAACAGAAAAACTCCAGAATTTCAGTTCTGACAAAAATAACTGGTGATCGAAGTAAGGCGCACAGATTTCTGAAAGTTCTTCCAGTTATAGTAATCGGATTTTAAAGATACTTTTCAGATATATGATATTTATCTTGACAGAGGCTTACTCAACAGTTTCATTGTTTCATGCATTTCCCTTTGGTGCTTTGAAAAGAAAGCAAGTTTGTTCTTTTCATCTGTAGCCATTCCCTCAGTAGCTGCCATTTATTATGTAGAAAAAAAGGATTGTGTTGTATTTCTGTATGCATTTGGCCTTGCATGCAGCTATATTTTTCTTTCAGTAGATGTATCTTGGGGCTTGTGGAATTGTTTTGATGAAAAGGCCTCTTTTTAATCCGAAATATCTTTATCTCTCAAAGAGCCTCAGTTCCTGTGGGCTACATTAAAAAAAAGAGAAACCCTTAAGAAACTAAACGTCATCATCTTAGTAATGCTAGCTTTCAGACATTGGTTCTCTAGGGTACAACCTGTAACTCAAGGTGTATAGGTACCTCTGCAAGTACCTCTTTAGCAGCACTAAATGTTTCATAATAAGAGTAAAAACAGCCAGTACAACGACAACAGAAGGAGAAAACTCCTATCATTTGCTATCTAACTCCTTCCTTTTAATACTGATTTTTGAAAAGCATCTCAAGAACATTGGTCCCTGTTTTTATCTAATAGCTCAGGCCTGACAAGAAATGCTCTAGTTGTGACAAGTCTTCTTTTTAATGCCTTTCCAACCTAGAGGAATCAAATCTGGTTTTCCTGCTTTATGTGTGGCTGCTTGAAATGGAGTTGTATGCCTGATGGCAAAACTTGGCCACTCTCAAGAATCAGACCTTTGGGAAGCAGACAGGAGCTGTAGGTTTCCTTCTCAGCTACAACAGTGCTTGATCCTGCAAGCACTTAGATAACCTCACAGTTATAAACCTTGCTGCAGTTAATAGAGGCCAGGAAAAATCTAACCTGGAAGGGTGTTCAGGCAGGCCACCCAGGGTTTGGGTGGGCTACGGGGCGGGGAGGGGTTTGTGTGCTCTTACAGGGAGATATAGCTTCAAAAGTATCCTCCACTTTCAACTAAATAAACTTATTACTGAGTAGTAGTTAGAAGATGCTTTGGAAGTTGGGAGGCATTTGTCTTCGCCACCTGCCAGATTTGAAAAGGTATCTAAATTGCAGTATCTGCTTTTCTCAGACTTCCACTTCACACTTGCAGCAATAATAGGTGGGAGGTATTATTGCACTCTTAGCAGCTCTTTCTCTTATCTTTGAAGGGATCCTCTGACATTCTCTTGAAGACCATTCTTGCATGCTAATCCTTCTTCGTGATTTAGTGAAACAGATCTAGCTGCTTTTTATGTTTTCTACTAGCTTGCTCAGCACTACACTGTAGCATCTAATTCTGTCTCTGCAATGTAGAGGAATTAAGTGTTTAACTATAGACAATGGATTCTGCTCCAGAAGGCAGGTGTTATCAGGTGCTATCACACCCCTCTTAAAATGTTAATTGGTTTTATCACATTTGTAGTCCATGTATTTATTTATTTATTTATTTGATTATTTCTTTGTTGCATAAGAAAGCAAAACCAATATGGTTTCACATGACAGTTTACTGCTAAGGATTTCTTAACTTGAAGAGTTTAGATTAATGTTCTGCTTCTTAAAACTGGTCATTCCTAATCTCTAGAAGTCTCATGGTCCTGACTCCCTCTTCTTCAAGACTTTTTAGCTGTCAGATGGGATCACCCTCCTCACCAGAGCTCTCTATCAGGAAAATGTGATGCTTCTTTTCCTTCAAAATTATTTCCCCAACTTACACAAAACTAGCAAGGGATATTAAAACCAGTGACTTCTTTGCCAGTAAAGCTCCAAAATTGTTTTGAAACAGTATAACCATTATGTACCTGAGTAGGGTTTTCTTGTTTTGTTTTAGTGGTATTGTCAATATGATGTGATACAATCTAGGCCGTACAAACGCTTTGTGCAGCTGCACTGCTGCTTTGGAAACAATTATCTTACCACTAATGCAAATGGTGAAAAAAGTTGACTTATCATGCACTTCTCAAATCCAGAGAGTGCATTATAGAAACTCTTTTAGAACATCCTGTGCTGCTTGTTCAGAGCGGGGAAAAAGATTTCATAAAATGGAAAGGGTATAATTGGATACAGAGCAAGTACATTGTATTAAGATAGGAGACACTGAGGAGTCCTGGAATCTGGGGGTTGCATTAAATTACCTTAAATGAGCAGCATGCACTGTATTAACTAATATTATAATAGGATTTACAGAATGCATGACTTTACTATGGAGGTCTTAGCCAATTATAACCTCTTTGTCCAAAGAGGAAAATTCTATATAAAAGGTTATCTGGAAGTTTTAGACAGAAAAACAGTGATACTTCTTTATAAACTGCAAAGGAATGCAATAGCTATAACACTAACACTGAGAATAAAATTACTCACTGTGTTACTCATACTGACTGAGACACTTGGGATGTTTTGTGATATCAGTGGTTTCTTGGGATAGACAGACTGATGTATACAGTCTAGCTGGAGGAACAAACAAGTTTTTCTTTGTGGAATATGTTTTTGGGTCAGAAATAAATACATTTCTCTAGAGAGACATGACATACAAGCCGCGCTCTTGCTGATGCTCAAAAGCACTGTCTAGGTAGGCCATGAAATGACCCTTGTTGGGAAGGAGAGGACACAAATTGGCTAGGGGAGGAACATGCAGCCTTATACATGCATTTGTGAGAGATGTTTTATCTTCGGTGCTGTTACGCTCTAAGAGAGGGCTATGAATTGCCTGTCAGATTGTTTTGATGACCTTGTCACACAATGAAACAGACTCCTTTATTTATCTACTGTGAAACACTGAATTATCCTCAAAATGAGCTGAAGCAATGGTCACAAGATGGGCAATAAACAGATTAAAATCAAACTCCAATAGAGGACAGCATCTCCAGTTGTCTCTGCTAAATATAATCTTTGAAAACCAAATTGATCTAACACAGCATTAGGTTGTTAAAAAAAAAAAAAATCAAACAAAGTGCTTTTTGACTGGTTTTGTTGCCTTCTTCTTTGACATCAGGTACTAAATATGGCCAGAAGCAGGATTCGGGAGAGAGAACATTGTCCCATTCTTGTAAGCAAATCTTCTGACCTTATGTATCTGACTACTTGCTAATCAGAACTGAGCCCTGTCTGTCCTTCATGACAGGACAAAATTAGACAGAAATTTGGTCTACTGTGCCTTGCCCAAATTCCTCACACTCACTGCACTGGGTATTTGCTGATTACCACCACCAATGTAGAAACTAATACTTTCCTCTGATCTCCATGACTGTCAGCAAAGTCTTTTGGAAATCTGAGTAGAAACCAGGATTTGAAAAGGAGGAAAGCATGCTTTTTGTTTTTCATATTGACTTGTCTAATTAATTTACTAAACGTATGGCCCTTGAACAGACCTATGATGGACGTACCAATGACTGAGTGCCTCACTGCATATTTGTAAAGCAGATGATTGATGTATCACATAATTTCTTTGAGTCATGGAACTGATTTATATGCTCTGTGTTACATAGACATTCACTTTGTCAGTTGGGACTGTAAAAACCCCCACAGGCAATTGTCTGCTATTCAGTCTTTGCCATTCACTGAAATTACACATAATTTTAGTCTGTGCATTTGCAAACTGTGCTTTGCCATTTCCATTTGAAAACGCTTTTGTGTTAAACATTTTTGACTCGTCTAAATAAATATTATCCATAATAACCCTATATCAATCCATTACAAAACCATGAAAGTACATACTGCATTTAGATTTAATCCCTGAAACAAAGCCTGTTCCCACCTCACTTGCATGTTGTTTATGCAGCTGATTCTCACAGCTGCTGAGAAATCTGAGCAACAGAGAAATCTAAGATTGATTTTCATCTTGCTAAAGCTATAGGATCTGCAATAAAATCACATTTGAGTCACTGGTCTTTGGATACACACACGATCAAATTCCTAAAGTACAGAAATGTATTGACAGATACATTAGCCTGTGCGTACGGGTGGAGATACGTATTCAAATGTACCTAATTCCAAATTCCATCAAAACCCCATTAGCGACACATTTATATCAATAGCTGAAAGAGCTTTAGTGCAGTTGGCTAGAAACAACTGTTTAGGAAATAGCTGTAAGTTATGCTGGTGAAAATGAGTTTTCCATTTGAGACTATCAACTTGCAGGATTAAGCTATAATTTTGACTTGTGATGATCCAGAAAATATAGATGTTCTGCAGCCAGAAGTTGCTGAAAAGAGTGAAGTACAAAATACGTTTTTTACCGTTCTAATTGCTCATATTGAAGTAGTTGCTTCTCTAGAACTCTCTTTTGTTTTCACAGTGCTGTAATACATTTCTGGAGCAGATGACTGGGTTTACTTGTGAAAAAGAGTCAAAACAGTCAAACAGAAGCTATAGAGTTCTGGTGGCTGTGGATTATCAAGTTAAATCATATGCAGTATACAAATATTGCCTTTACTGGTTTTAACACCTTTTTCCTTTGGAATATCTTGGAAGTATCCTTGTCAATAAAATTTAGAACACTGAAAACAGGGCTGCTCAAAAGATTATCACTCTTATGAGTACAAGGTACAGTTCCCAGACTCAGTGGGATACGCCACCATCCTCCACTCTAAGGGGGTATAGCAAAATATACTCTGAAATCTGGAGTAATCAGGTGTAAAGACAAGAACACCCTACATATGAATAGATTAAACGCCAGCTGTAAATCAGTTTGACTCTTGTCTTTTGACAGACAGCTCCAGATCCCTGTAACCCTTATGAATAAAGTCTGCTTATAATGGTCAGGCTTTTATATCATATACAAGGTTTTCTCATTTTATCTATGCTATATGTTAGCTTAAATGGTCACTTTTCAATTGTTTTCCATTTTGCCTGAGCTGTAGCATCATTTGACCACTGTCCTTTGTCTGTTCTTTGCTCCTTGGCAACCTCTTCCCAAAGGATCCTACCTACTAAGGCCTGTACCAGGCACTTCAAAGTGGATCTCATTATATAGATGAAGGGAAAGAATGGCCCAGCTTGGCCAGAAGGCCTTTCCCAGGCATTTGTTGCCCTATCACTGGTTTGTCCTCACCCACACTAAGTATATTTATTTCCCTTCCCTCCCTGTGTGTCTACAGAGGGGCAGAAGTAAATTCAGTGAATGAAGGGGTAGAGGGTCTGCTTTGATGAGTGTGGGTTAGACCTTCTGAGCTACCCTGAACTGAGGTCTTCAGCAGTCTGCTCTCCATGGCACTCAGGGCTGCTTTCTGGAATAATCACCGTTAATTTAAGACCCTGCAGTGTGTACTGAGTATTTCTAATTATTTCATCAAAGTGCATTACTGTGTTTCTGTCTTTATCAAGTGTAATCTGCCATCAGGTTTTTAATTTGCCTAGGTTTACTAGAGGTTCTCACAGTGCTCTTCAGATTTTATTTCACTGAACAATTCTGTTACCTGAACTTCTTATTTTCACCTACTTTTCTTTTCCAAATTACAGCATTTTTTCACATATATTGGTTCCAGGATAAATTGTCCCATACTGGGTTTCCAGTTTTCCCTGTTGCGTACACTCATATGTTTGTGTATTAACTAGCACTTATCAGGGTGTAAATCACATGGTGCCTCATTGCTGATGTAGATCATTAAATGCAGGGGGGCTTTTTATCCAAAATGTGTGAGAAAACCACCTTTTCCTAAAAAGCTCAATCAGATCTGTCACCAAACTCCATGGAAAGCTAGTCAGATATTTCTTTTTCTCATCTCTACATTTTCCTAGCCCATTAAAAGGCTTTTATTTTTATGATGCCCATTTACACTATGTATTTCACCTGAAACATATTCTTACCCCATTTCAAATGCAGGTTTGTAGAAGCTGGCTGTTATTTACGTGAGAGATTCATAAGTAGAGCTATCTCGAATAATTGCCCAGCCTTTGGCTTGGATGCATTTTCTCCAGTATTCCTCATCTTTGAATCAAGACTTGAAATACAGTAAAGTGTTGAAACCTGAGTGAAATCAAGAGCTCTTCTATACACAGGAGCTTTCAATGTTTTTAATAGTAAAATAAATCCCTGAAATTGATCTAATAGCATGTTCCAAAAGTGGTTTTGAGGGTAATTATCTTCTATTAAGCTGCAAAGGACTTGTCCAAAAAGGTGGCAGCAGCAAATTCTGTGCAGTCTTAAGCAAGACTTCCATAATGCTCCTTCACAAAAGACACCAGGCATGGATGTGGGTGGAGGAAGATGACCCAGCTCTCTCAGTAGCCTCCATCTCCACTGCCAGCCCCATAGCAGTGGTGAGAGAGGGTGAAGAGACCAAAACCCTTTGTGAGATCCATCATATTGCACCTGACATGGGGACAGGTGCCACCTGGGTCTGATGGGACTCAGTGCCCTGCTCAGCACCCCTGACCCCACAGTGATGCCAACAGTAGCTGTGCTGGACACAGAGATGCTCCCGGCAATTTAAAGCCAAGTTGCTCAAATGGGGTAAACACATTAGTTTGCTCTTCCTCTCCTGTCGTCCTTTATCTGGAGGCGGCATGAGAGGGTTTTTTTTAGCTTTGGAAAGAAAAGACAGCTCTAAACATTCAGGGCTTTGGTCTGCTAGGTAGAGATGTGTCTGTGGTGCTTCAGGACAAAAGCCAGCTGGTAGATAGGGTAGCAGGAGCTTTTTTAGACAAAGGGGAAAGAACAGAACAAGCCTTGAACCTAGCTGTGGGCTCTGAGAAAAAAAATAAGATATTTTGAGCTCACTAAAAAGGTCTGCTATCTTTTGCTTATTTAGAGGAAGGTCTGAAACAAGGGCACAACAATACAGAGCAAGCAGCATATACAGATCAGACAGAGTCTGAAGGATTTTTGTATGTGTGTGTGAGTATGGTTTACCTCTAACAACCCAGCCTGATAAATCCTCACCTGGGAGAGTGAAATCACACACAATTTTCACCATGTTCCCCTCTTTCTATTTAGTAGATTGCTAAGCAGGTGGTTTGCCTGCTCTTTCAAAACCACATGGGGTAGTCGTCATACAGCGCAACAACTTATTTTGAAAGGAAATCACCCTCCTCATCAAGCTGGTGAGTTTTACCCAACCTGAAGTATGCAGATAGACTTGGAAAAGTGAGGAATGGTTATTGTAAATCGTTACCCTGGCAGTGATCCAAGCCCTTAGGGCTTCAGCTGTTACACTGGTAGAGCAGATATAAGCTTCCATATAACTCACTAATCCACGTTAGTTACAAAACCCAATATTATACCTATGTAAGTCAGTCATGTGAAAATTAGCATGATTTTCTGGCAATACTTGACAATTATGTAGTCCACTGTATACAATGATGGAAAACGTTATAAGAATACAGAGATAATGTACTATCATTTAAATAACAGAGGAGATTTAGTAGAGGTTACATCAGTAACAATTTATAATGTCCAACTGACACATGCCTTAATAGAAAAGCTGGGGGAAGTGGAAATGGGAGCATATCTTAAGAAAAAAATCTCATTATTTAAAATACTTTCAGTTTCAATATAATCTTATATATGTTTATTTATTTCCATTTTTAAAGACTCCACTGCATAATTACCATCACAGTAAACAAGCAGTAATGATTTTTTTCCCTGGTTTTGTGTTGGAAGTAAGAATACAAATACAGACATGTGTTCCCTTGGGTGATGAGGTTAATCAGGCTGGTTTTTATAAGCCTTTTTTCAAACTGATCAGAATAGCCTGGAAAGTGTCAGAGAAAGCTTGTTGCCTAGAATAAGCCTTTAATAATATTTCACAGCTGATTGCTTTGTGAATTAATTTGCCCTTGAGCAAAAGGACATGGTCAGTAGGACCCGTGTATGTGTTGTTGTTGAGCATAGCACAAAGGAACTATACTCACTGTAGCAGTAACTGGTTGCAGTATTGAAAAGCAGAGAAGGAAGAGTAACAGGGAAAAAGAGACAAGAATTAGCCAGAAGAGACAACTGGCACACCCCAGGCTCCCTGCTGATTTAAGAGAGACCACGTTCTTTTCTCCTTGAAATACTGTATCTGTTCAAGTACATTGGTTTAAAGTGAAGGGAGTTACTTCACGTTTATGCAGCTTGTGCCATTTGTAACCCCCCAAGAGAATCTCACCCAGCAACTCTCTTTAAACCTGGAAAAGGTCAGACATGGAGCTCCCTCAGCCTTTATTATTAAAAGCTTCCTGCCTGGTTTTACTGTAGAAAAGAGGTAGTGGCCTTATGATTAATCACATCAAAGGCTCTGTGCAGTAACTTACTTAAAAGACTCCTTTTGCAGGATAGCTTTATCCAAGGAGTCTTTCTCCAGATGACGTTATTTTTAAAGCAGCGTGCAAAATATCCCTCTTGCTGCAGACTCCAGCTGCTGACTAAGCAGCCTCTCTGCTGCCTGCAGTAAGGAGACTGAGAGAGTGTTCTGGGGGAATCTATGTTCAGCCAAATCCATCCCATATGCATGTAAAACTTAGTGGAAATCAGTCGTTGTGAGGCCCTACAGCTTTATATGAGTACATGTGATTTATGTCAAGGCAAAGGATTTTCAGAATCCTCTGTCTTTCGTGCTTTCATTTTTTAATGCTTCAGCTTGAGCAAAATTAATCTTCTTAATGAAGTAAAATGGAAGAGTAATTACCTCCTCTGCTTGTGCATATGTTTCACCAAAATGCCTTTGCATGATTTCTGAAGAGCATAGGACTTCCATTTTTACGTGCTCTTTGAATTTCCCTGTTTAAAAATGCAGCAGATGTAGCATGAAAAAAATGTTTCTGCTGTGAGACGTGTGCCAAGGCTCTGATAAATGCCGTGTCACATTTGCTCTGCTTTGTACTTGGAAAGATTCTTATTTGTTTGCTTTTATGTTTCTACAACTCTCTCCTCTTTTTGTGTGTGTGTGCACTGTTTCCAGCCAGGCATGGTTCTGTGAGGGATGAAGGGCTCAGAGCAAAACTTTCTGTTCTGTGTTTGGCTTTTCTCCACAGGGATTAGGTGGAGCTGAATGATGAATGAAAGGTGCAAAGTCTGCCTCAAGAAAGCCCCTTCTTGACCATTTCATCTCAGCCTTTACAGCCCTGTCACCTTCACATCTCTGTGCAATAGCCCAGCACTACATGCAGAATGGTGTTGTCATTGATAACCTACCAGCGTGACTCGAGGCAAAACAGGGTTTCCCTTCTGCTTAAGAGACCCACTGAATCGCTCACCTCCTGCTTGGGAAATCTCCCCAGAACAAATTCTTAGTTCAACAGAGAAAGCTACGTATGGCTTGTCGGGGGAAGAAGGGTGGTCTTGTAATTGTGGGACAAAAGGGAAAAAATTAACAGGTCCTGGTCCTTTTCATTATCTTGAAAGGATAATGTTGCCTCTCTGCACCTCAGTTTCTGTAAAACAGGGAAATATTACTTAGTGTTACTACTAATCTGTTCAAACACTGAGAGACTACAACAAAGCACTTTTGTGAAGAGGCCTTTGTTTCTCCTGCTATCTGTGGGTATCAAAGTCCAAGGTAGCAAGCAGAGCCCAGATGTGCACAACAGGCTTGCTCAGTAGAGTTTTGGATTTTGGAGAATGCCCTCTCTCGCAGGGAAGCACAGTCTTTAAAGTACAGCCCCGTTATCGGTGTGAAACACATAAACAAAGTTTGGGGATGGAGGAGGAAAGGGCGGCTTACTTTGCTGCTTCTCTGTCTCTCCCAGGAGCTGGCCTCGGCCTCCTGGGGCGCAATCCCTCGCTGGAAAGGGTGGTCGCTCAGGCAGGTTTGGCACAGCGGAGGCTCAAGCTCCGAATCCCCTGGAGGTAAATGCATCACAGTGGACGCCGGGTATTTGAGGCTGGTGTGCGGGTGCTTTTCAACGCTGACCATTGGGCTCTTAATCCACCTTCGTACCTGTCAACACAAAAAGAAGTTATGGTCTCCCTTTGCTTCGTGGCAGCAGTGGGATGGCACAGCAGGGTTTCTTATGAGGATAAAGGCACAGATGGGGGAAAATAATCAGATACCGTATAGGGCCAGGATCAATTTTCTGTAGGAGAAAATACTAGGCAATGTCAGGGTGCGTGTGTGAACACACACCACAGCCAGGCTTTTTACGCTGACAATCATTTGCTGCTTTGTGCATGTCTGCCATAAGTTTATCTACAATATGAAGTTATCAAGCTTTATAAAGATATTAAAACATACAGTAGACTGCTAAGAAGAGAAAGACAACTGCTCCAAACAAGCAGCCCAGACAGCTCAATTCCCCCTGTGGAGAGAAAGCAGACTGTTTTTGCAGGTATACAATTGTAATACTACAAGCTTTCTGCAGTCCTTTTTCAACACCAATATCTTCTTTTTAATCTCTGACTTCATCTACTATCTCAGCCTTTTCTGTGCTGCCTGTCACTAGCTTCAAGAGTCAGTTTCTCATGTTGACCTGCCCCAGATGTTGGCCTTGACTCTATCTAACCTGCCTTCTCCATTTTCCTGCAGCTCCCTGTCTGGGACCTGGTGCGCTACAGCAGGAAGGACACTATGCGCATAATAAGCTGTTCTAGCAGGGCATGATGTCAGCCTCGTGCACTTAATTTGCTCTTCCTTTCACTCCTCTGACTGTTTTCTGCCATGTGAATCAAAAGTATGGATTTTCTAACAAGACTGTGAGGAGTCAGAGACCTTTCTGAGCTCTTTTTCCAAGTAATTTTGTACTGTGAAAAGCAAAGAGATCACCGTATGGACTGTGCTATATTTGCACTCAATCTGATCAAATCTCTTTCATTTGAATGTGAAGAGTAGATAGGGATATTTCAGAATTTGTTTTACCAACACAGAGCAGGAAGGCTGAGACAGCCAGAGCTGACAGTCCAACCAGCCTCCTATTCAGATAAGGTGACCTCTTTGCTCCATGAGCCGAGTCTCCTGTCTGTGCAGGGGAGCAGGGCAGGGCTGCAGGGACTCACTCAGGGGTGCACAGCACTCCTCTCCCTCCTTCTCTGCAGGAGCAAGCCAGAAAAAGCACTTGGCCTCAGCATTGCCATGCTTCATTAGGAGATAACATATGCCGTTAGAGGATGCTTTACATCAGGAAGATAAACATTTTATGTCACATTAGTCATGAGCACAATGCCAAGTGTTTGATTAAAAGTGAAAGTCTATATCGCAGCAATGGGTTACTGGGATCATGTATGACCGACAAACAGAATGAAACATCTCTAAATGGCCTTCTGCTGGTGACTCCTCCATGAGCAATACACCCGCGACTGCCCTGCAGTGCTGACCTGCCGGAAATCTCAAGATTAGGAAAATTTTTCTCCCTATGGAAACCAAGCAAATAGATGTCCTTCTGTAGGCAAATGAGCCACTTCTCCCTTCATTTTCATTTGCAATTTTAACAACATCTGTTCCTGTGGATGATATTGGCCCCTACTTCCATGCTCTGGGGTATCACTACAACAGCTTATCCCCCTTTTGCTCACTATAGTTCTTGGATGCTGTGGATGAGAGGTGCCATGTCTGCAAGCTTTTGTAACAAATTTTACATAATTGAAACCCAAGTGCTTGAAGTTCTGTGGAATCATTTTCCCAAGATGCTAAAAGCAATGTATGATTCTATCAAACTTCCCTGCTTTTATAATTCCTAAATTCCCTACTAGTGTGCACAGAGATTGTTGGCTCACCATTTTCCTTATCCAGACTTTTTTAGCTTCAGGTTGGTGGGTTGAAGTTGTAGGGGGAAGTGTTATTTTTTCATATTTCATTTTAGCAAACATATTTTGAAACTGATCTTTTGACTCTGGGAGATTTTAACCACATTTATTTTGCCAAGCATAATTGATTCTATGATCGTTAAGCACATCATTAAATATATTACTCTCCCCAAGTAAATTCATGGTTGTGTGTCTTGATCTAATTCCAGAACTTAGTATATTGAAAAGAATAATTATATTCCAGGTCAAAAAAAACATGCTTGATTTTCCAGTGTAGTTTTATTATGGGAAGCATACAAGGTATTTAAGGTGATTTTGAGGGGAATAAATGACTGTTAATTTTGTCCCCTTTAAGTTAGGCCTAGTGATCAGTTAAATGTTTTCTGAGCCAATTCTGTCTTTCTTACTCAACATCCTGCATCTTCAGTCATATATTTATGGGTGCACACAGTATTCAAAAGTATGTGTGTAAGAAGAATCAGTCAGACAGCAGAGAGGGGCTTGGGCTGCAGTGAGGTGCAGGTTCAGTGTTTCTTAAAATTCAAGGGACACAGCCCAGACTTTTGATTGAGACTACTTAATTACATAGACCATCAGCTCAGGCAGGAATTCAAATGCAAATCTGTGTTTGAGGTTTCATTGAGACCCAATGATGTTTGGTTTTATGATTTATGCAAATCCAGGGCATTTGCAGTGACACAGTTAATCAATAATTTCTATTGTAGACCTGTTGTCTCACTGTGTTGTGTTTCCACTTACAGATCTCCAACCTGTATGTGTATTAAAAAGCATTCTAAATATGACCTGATACAGCATAATCTGTCTGTATTAGATGATGTTGTATTTGTACCTTTTAATGACAATGAAATATACATTCAGCAGAATAATGATAATGAATTAAAAATTACCAACCAGTGCTTTAACTTGTGTGAATGGTAATGATGAAAGTAACAGAGCACACAATTGATGAAACCACATACACACGTTTAAGTGTCATCTTCTGGCTTTGCATCAGCAAGTGGTCCCTGAGTTCAGAGTGAATCCTAAACATTTTTTCTTACTATTGTTTATTCCAAGCTGACTCCTGGTTTTAACTCAGGAACCTCCCTTTTCCTCTGAATGACTTTTTGATGCTTAAAAATGTTGAATAAAATTGATGTTTTGACATGATAACTCCATGTTATTTATACATTACAGCCTGTACTGAGAGATGGAAAAGAAGTACGATTACAAACAGTGAGGTGCTCATATTGTCATTCTTTTAAATACAACCGGGTTTTGGGGAAACTAAGGTAGGAAAATTTCAGGAGCATTCCAGCTTTGAGATTGAATGGACTACCAGGATTATTATTATTATTATTATTATTTAATGGTCAGAGCCAGTTCCAATAAGTTAGCACACCCACAGTTCCAATGCACCAGCGGACAAAAGGTTTAAAACAATTCCAGTTTTCCTTCCTTGGGTCAGGCAAAGTTCAGGTTCATATACATCCAGCCATGACAGCTCAGCCCAGGATGCCGTGCTGACTCACTAAAAGCCACCGAGGTGCCAAGCTGGAGCTCTGTGCTGACAGCCTGGCAGCCACTCCAGGGGAGCTGAGTAGGGGCTGCCACCTCCGTCGGTGCCAACGTGCTAGTTCAAGAGCCGGTGTGTTTGTTAGTTTTAGAACTTGCCTACATAGATGTGTTAGTGTCCACTGGCCCAAACACGAATTAGGTGAGCACACAGTAAACCCTTATGTAGATGGCTCTGTTCAGAATTTAGATGGGCTTAATTCATTCTGTAGCCACTAGCTTCATGTACCTGAGTTAAAATTTCAGGCTTTATTCTGAATTGAAAGGTACATGAGGACTTTAATGGCATTTAACTAATCTCCTCTAATTTCACAGCATTGGCTAATTCAGACTAATGTCGCTCAGTATCTCTCTGCAAGCAAACCCTACATTTACCTTTTGAAATTCACAGATAATGCAGAGTAACACGCATAGAAGAGTGTGGTAATTGTTACCAATACTCTGACTGGAAAACGACATTATTCACCCCTGGCTTTCAGCATGTATCCCTATCTGAAAGCATTGAAAAAATTGATTTGAAACTGGACGTATGAATTGGCAGCACCTTTATAACAGCGAGGCCAAGAGCAGACTTCTGAAGAAAAACAACTTCCCCGGGTCTCAGGATTCTGTTGACATTTGTAGATTATATATTACTTTTCAGAGTGACTCAGTTAAGTTTATTGAAACGTTATGTGTATATATTAATCATTGAATTGTAAGTCTACACTATAGTTTTTTGTCTAGCTTTAACCTTAATAGACTTCAGAGATTTTTGTGTTTTTAGTATTTACATTTACACTAGACAAGTGCTTTAGGTCTATAGCTCTGTTTGACTTGGGCTATCTTAAATGTCACTAAAGATTTCAAAGTGCAAGGCTTCATTTCTTTTGAATTCACTTTGACTTAAAAACTACCTCACTGAATTGCTCAAAAAAAGGAAAAGCAGTTTTGAAGAAATTTCTCACAGTTTCTTCCCTGACTGACAAAGTTTAACAAGGAGAAGATTGTTTGTTTCTTAGGGCATTGTGTGATGCTTAAATACCACAGTGCTGGGTGCCTCACACATCATGGCGATGTGAGGAATATTTGAGTATTCAAATACATTTTCTTCATTCTTACCACAATATCCATCTACCAGTAAATAAACTAGAGCCTGCTCCTAGCTGCAGGAAGCAATTTTGTTCTGAAATGCTTCTGAAGATTTCCATACCTTTATTTTCACAGCAAGGCTCTTTAAATTCCCCAGGCAACTTCATCCACCATTACAGAATATAAGAAGCTGATACTGTGTCTGAAATAACCCGAAAAGGACTGAGCAGAACAGAAAAGAACTCCCAGTTTCTTCTTGCCCCATCGTGACTATAAGTTCATTATGCTTTTTCTCATCAACAACTCATATCCACTAGAAACGGCTTCAGCTCCACGACTGTTGTGGAGTGGCCAGCCATTTCTGGTTATAACTTCATTTATGAGATTCACTGTTCCCACACTAATTCTTTGAAGGTACAACCTCCCAGGCCTGTGCAGGTGGACATGAGCCTGTTTTGCTGGTGGTGTGAGCTGAGCAGCTGCCCGTCAGCTGTAGTGCAGTAGCTCCACATCAGCATCTCGTCACGTTCAGGGCCAGTGTCTCCTGCTGCTAAGGCTGAGCAGGAGATCATCCATATCCATCCATACAGGCAGGCTTGAGATTTGTCAAATATTACCTTACTGCTATTAGCTAGAAGTTGATTCAAAATGTTTTGGTGAAGCCTTTCCTTGCCTTGTTCAGAGACAAAAAAAATTCAAGGCAAGAAAAAGGTAGTTTACCAAAACTGTGAAACATGGTCAGCTTGAATATATCCACTAACCTGGATAATTTCTGCAAAGAAAGAGTTTTGAAGATGTCAAAGCAACTCATTTCAACTTCTCCAAATAGAGAAGTTTCACATCTTCAAATAAAATGATGTTTCATTTATTTTAGCCTTGAGACAGAACAGTTTGTTTGGAATAAATGCAGTCAACTTCATACTCACAGACCTTCTTGGCTGGGAATAAACTTGAGTATATTATACCTCTTCACCCCATCATAGCTTAGGATTTTTTTGTACTTCTGGTTTTGTTGTGCAACCAAAGGACTTTTGCAGCTAGTCAAAGTTGTTTCATATTTCTTGCAAAGACCGCAAACAAAATGGATGAAATTTTTCGCCATTCTTTCAAGATAAGTGAATTCAAAGGACTGTTGTACACCTTTCTAGTATGTGGCCATCTGTAACTAAACCTAAACTAAATTGAAATGTTACTGTCCTTGTCATAAATAAGGGAATAGCTTTAAATACCCTCTCCTCAAGCATGGAGTATAATATTGCTGAAAGGTGAACAAGTACTTAAAAAAATAGGCTCTTTATTTTCTGAATAGTTTTTGCTCTAGTTTCTTTGTTTGCTTTACTTTCCAAAATTATTATATCCAGCAGTGATAATCGCTCAGACCATAAAATTGCCAGATGTGATTAAATGAGATTTGCCAAGATCCAGGGTTTTTTTCCACTCCTGGCTTTTCCTCTTATGTAATAGCAAACAGATACGGCTTTTAATTTCATATGGCTCTGTTGTCAATGGCATCAGTCGACTCAGCACGTTTTATACTTTAATCAGGTATTCATAAGCTGTTCCCTGTCACTGTAATCATGAGCAATATTTTCCATGGGAGAAACGGCCTGTTCACTGGGGGCTGCTGCCGATGCAGGCATGGCTTTTGCTGGAGAGAAGCAGGCGCCGATGGCACCTGTGGCCATGTTGGGGTGTCCTCTCTGGCTTTGGAGACTCTGGAAAGCCTGGTGCTTCCCAGGACAACCACAAGCTTGTTTGCTGACTTCCCAGTCAAAGGCTTGACTCTCGTGGGTGCTGGATACACTGGATAGGAAAAGACACATTGTGCAGAGACCTAACATCTTGCAGAGGATATGAAAGTCACACTACTGCACTGAGTCCCAGTGCCTGGTGCAATCTGCTGATTTTAGTAGGATTTAGAGATATAGTGTGACATTACATGTTCTGGAGCAGTAAATATTAACATAGACGAAGGAGGGCACATGTTTGTAGACAAATTTGATAGGCCATTAGAGCACCTAAATTGCAAACATTTGATGAGGACTGAGGGTAAACTGAATGCTGGAATGACTTAAGGGAAACTGTGGAAATCTGCCTGGAGGTCCAGTATTATCAGCCAGTTCTCAGTGAAACATCATACCCATCAGCACAGCAGTATCACATTTAATCTGATGGCCTGTGCAACCGTATGGTCTGCACAGCAGCATTTCCTTCTTCTGAAACTGTGGACAGGCTTTTTTCCTGGTTTTGCATGGGATTGGAATAAATCACTGTGTGTTTGAACTTTTCTGTACTTATAATTCATCATGAATATTCCTGTTTGCTTCAGTTCATGGGTTTTTATGGCTCTCAGTCAGCTCCTATTTACTCTACATGTTGCAATGCAAAGTCTCTGGATATTCATTTCCCTACCAGACAGTATCAAATACCTTGATTGTGATCTAGGTCAGTGCATGTGTGTGTGCTTTAGTTCAGCCTCCCAGTGATATCAAATGTACTTTTCACCTTCTCTGGTGGCAGTTAACCCAATACCCTCTTTCCTTTTCCTGGCATTATCTGATTGTGCCTCAGACTAGGATTTGAATTTTCATCCATTATGTAAACCCTAGGTGGACACGGAGCTCTTGGAATCATCTCCCTTCAGCCTTGAGGGCGACTGTCAGGAAACCTATTTAAATTACAATTAGGGAGATTACAGAATGAAAAGCTCCATTGTTCAAACTGTATACAGTCATCTACTTAAATGGAAAGTAGTAAATGAGAGGCAGGTTGATTAGTGCCTGGACTGAGATATATCACTACTCTCTAGCTGGCTTCGACATTTAATTTGTCATGTCCCGTAGGAAATGCAACACAGCAAAAGAACCAGTTTGTCAAATCACCTCAGGCTATTTTTTCCCTCCAGAGCCCTGAAACACATCACTTTGTTGATTAACAATCACATTTTATTTTAAAAAGGAAAGTGAAGGGCAACTCACTGCAGAGTCATCATTTGCTGTTTACTTTGCAAGCTGAGAAGCTGCTCACTAAAAAGAGGCTGAAGCCAAGTAACAGAGCACATTGTTTCCACCCAGGCCAGGATGAACAGGACCTGGATTCATGGAGAGTTCAGTCCTCCAGGTGTGCCAGGAGAAAGGTCACCTGCATGTGAGGGAGAGCCAGGCAAGGAGGAATCGACAACAGCTCAGGGTGGAGGGCTGCAGACAATGGCAATGTCCTTTCCAGGAACCCCAGGACACTTTGCTCAGGGGCACCAGGTATTGCCAGACAGGGTGATTCAACTCTGGCTGCCACAGGACTCCTGCAAGCCCTAGGAAAATCCATGCCAGTTCTCTGGGGTTTGGTTTCTCCTCCTATCTTTCTCTTCTTTTGTTGTTTCTTCATAAATTCTTTAACAAATCTTTGTAGAGAGCTTCCGCCTTTCTGGCTGCCTGTAGGTGTGACTTTAATAAATGCCACAGAGAAGAGCACACGAAGGTATATGTGATGGTCTTAACTTGCTGTCTTCCATGGTCTACCTGACACCCCAGACACTGCTGGAACCATGAGAGCTGGATTAGAAGACTGACCTATCCTAGTTCTGTTTTTCTTTTTTCTTTTTTTTTTTAATATATTTTTAATATATTTGTAATGTGTAATAATCCATGCAACCATCTCCATCTGCCTCCAGCAATATGGATTTATGCTGTACAGCTAATGGGCAAACTAGTCTGTAGTAAATGTCCAGGACTCCACCAAGCTCAACACATAGTTCCCCTTCAGCTCATATCTTCAGGTTTCCTCCCACAGAAACCAGTGCACAAGGAGGAGGACAAAATCGTCTCAGCATGACAGGAGCTGGGACACATACCTGAGTCTGAGGGCTTGGAAGTGTTTGTGAGTACCCCAGACCCAGGTGCATTCCTGGTTCATGCTGAGTATTCGATCTGTTCTGTGACACATCTCTGCTCAGGTTCATTGTGTTGTGGTGAGCATCTCAGGGCTTTTGCTAGAGTTTTTAATCAGTACTTTATTGCCATTTACATACACACCCACCCACACCTCCCAAAATATTTCACTTGGCATAACAGCATCTTGCAGAAATCAAATTCATCTAAGAGGAAACATTTTTCTATATTTGTTGCTGTCATCAGTTGCAGTGTCAACACTTGAAGCAAATAAGGCAGATTTTTATGATCTTAAGTATGAATGACATATCTCCAGGCCACAGCAGGAAGTCAGCAAAGGGAAGACTCTTAAAAAAAAATATGTCACCATGTGACTGCACTGAGGCAGCAATCCTAAAGGATGATGGGTACCAAAATGACTTGAGGAATTTGGGATCCTCTGAGCATGGATTTGAATATTCCTGCTGAACAAGTTGCATTCATGTAGGTCAAGACAAGAAAATTAGGCAGCAAACTTAGGCACACCAGTAATGCAAATAACCAGTGTTAATGAGCACACAGAAGACTGCCTGGCTGATTTTCCTGTTCCACTCAATGAGAAAGCTCCTGCCAACTCCAGTGGTGCAGGAGAAAGTCTGTAAACCCCACATCTCACATTGATAGCTAAATTAGCTTTTGCTGTGTCCTATTATTGACTGAGTGATATGTTTGAAATGTGGCTCAAAAAAATCTAAACAACTGAACAAACACAATTTAGAGTTTTCCTCTCTTCCTTCCTCCCATGTTGCCCTTGATAACAATTGTTAGTCTCATGGGATTCTTTTCTCTGTGAATAAATAAATAACTGATGTGTTGGAGTCAGGTAAGAGCTCTTGGATCAATTGTAAGCACTGATGGCACTTGTTTCTACAGGAGATAAGACAATAGATTCATTGTCCACACTGGTGTATAAACACCCTCTCTCTGTGTATTATGTCAAAGAGGAAAACAAAACAAAATGGAGTTTATTGTGTATGTGCAAGTCTAATCTTTGCATGCTACTGAGTTAAAAATGCTTTTCATCTAGATCACATAAAACCAACATGAACAATATAACCCCAAATCCTGTCCAAATAGTCCAAGGCTACTTGCTTGTACCTTCTCTTTTCTATTCTCTGTTTTATGTGAGGAAAGCTAATTGTCAGTAAACCCAGGCAGTGTTTACTTTAACTCCTGCTCTGATAAACACCACAGCCCACATCTATCAGTCAAAGCCTCAAAGTAGTCAGCAGGGTACTGTGAGCATCTGAGCCACGCAGAGCAGCCAGGGAATTAATGTTTGGATGTGGATGGGCTGCAAAGGTAGCTGAATGAAAAAAAGCCCAAGCATCCTTCAGTAGTTCAGGCTGAAATATCACAGCATTATAAAGCTCAATCTTTAAGGCAGCCAGGACCATTAGATGTGCCAGTTTGAGGTGCCCAGTCCTTCTGGCCCTGTGAGACATACATGCCAAAACATTAACAGAGCTGCGAGACAGACCACATACCTCAGAAAGCTGCAATTTTCCTGGAGCAGCTCCAGGTGGGAGATAAGAGTGTTTTTTCACAGATCAGCACCTTTGCAAGGCCAGGCTGGAATAGGACCTGGCAGGAGGGACTTGGGCAGCCCAGACAGGCTTACCTGTAGTGTGGCATAGCAGTGCCATGGGGGACCCCGGCACAGCCCCGGTCAGGAGCCCCAGTGGAGCACTCAGGAGCTCTGGGGTGGTTCTGTCATCTACCAGACCTCTGGGTAACATAGGCAATGGAAATGCCTTTGTTCTTCCCATCCTGAGTAAAAGGAGATGTGTTTTCTCAAAGGCATGTCTTCCAGGAAAATATCCACCATTCCTTTTCCTAGCTTTGTCTAGTGGCCAATTTGCATCCGCTGTCGAGTTGCTGAGAATACTGTTTGAGGAGATACAAAAAGTCCCAATCATTCAAATTAGCCATTTTAAAATGGTGTCCCAGCTGAAATGCTGTGTGTGAGGCACCAATACATTCCAATAAGGATTTAAAAGATTATTTTGTTCTGAGCCACACAAGAACTTAGGTCTTAAAACATCATCTTCAGTAGGGATTTAAGCTAGGAGAAGGTTTTGTAATTCAAGTGTTTTGACATATTAATCCAGTGCCAAATGTGACCAATTCCTTTAAGAACTTTCATTGATTTTGTGTCTTATTTTTTTCCCTGCAAGGATGATAAAAATGAAGTTATGGAGAGTGACACTACTTGGTACATACCCTGTCACAATAGAAAAACATATGGTCCTGAATAATTTTAAGAGAAAACATACATACATCTTCCTCTAGCAACTACACAGAGTAAAACTCTAATACAAGAGACACTTATGAGGTCAACATTTCTTGGTTAATGAATCAAAACTTTCTGTGAATTATATTCTTTTGAGATACATAATGAAATCTAGATCAGTCTATCTGAAAGGTGGACCTAACATTTATAGTATTTCCTGCTGCCCAAAGCTGCAAGCAACATTTATTTATAGTCCCATGAGGAAAAAATTATTATTTTCTAGTTACATTTCAGTTTATTCTGAATTTTTTAAAAAAATTTATTTAGCTTCCCCTTGCCTTGTGGAGACTAGATGCCTCATCCACTGGAGGAATAGGTCTTAGAGGCTCCCTTGGAGAGTGGATAGTGACTTCATGCTTCAAAACCAAACCAGCAAATACAAGATGAACTAACAAATGTGAAACCCAGTCCCATTACATTTTCATCACCTATAAAACTGCAGCTGTTTCAATTTGTGAAACCAAGCAATTTCTCTTGCACCTGTCAAACCTGTCTGGTATTTCAATAAATTGTTCCATGTGTTGTTTTTGCTCATGTTTTAACATAGCTTGAGAAATACGCTCTTAAAAGGGCTAAGTATAGAGAAAAAGTAGAGTTAATCAGAGTAAAACCACATTTTCAAACTGCCAGTCATAAACAGTCATTCATATGTATAAAAGAAATAAAAGTTCTTCAGTGAAAAATGTAGTAACAGATGCAAACCAGACACATGGAAACAAGGGAGGCTTTCTTTCTGCCATTTACATTATTTCCCTTCTTAGCTTAGTATTTTTCCAGAGGCATGCTCATAATCACAAAAAACATATTGCCCAGCACTTTTATTACTTGTGGTCTTCACTTTATTACAAGACAACGGCAATAAGGATCTTTGTTTTAGAAACACAAGCTGAAATGTAAGTCACCAACACTGACTCATCAGCTTGAGGGCTGGAGTCTCCCACATGTGAAGGTTGCTGTTTTTGGGAAGCCTGTGACTGAAGCAGCTTGTTTTAAATTTCTCATTCCACATGCTTGGTTGTGTGTGGGTTTTCTTTTGCCTAATTCTTGGGAAAACAACAAAAAAAGAAAAATCAACAACAAAAAACCCTCAAACAGAACTCTGAAGTCATTTCGGGTAAAAGCCATTGGAAGCTAATGCATTTTTCCTCTGAGGAAGCCAACATTTCTTGAGGTTTTGAAGCTGATCCAGTTAAACAATAACTATGACATCAGAGAAAAGTATCTACTGTTGAAAATATGCTTCAGGTAGGAAGATCTACATGATTGCGGTTTGGTGTCTCAATAATTTTACGGGTCTCCTACTCACCAGTGTAAATTACTGTGTCAAAGAATAAGTGAAACAGAAAGAGAGGTATCATTTTGCTTAAAGAATTACCTTCATTTAAAGCAAAGAGAAATTGAAGAAGGGAAGTAGAAGGAGGAAATGCCTGAGACAGACAAGTTAGCCAGGTTTTTAAATGGACTGAATAGTTTTTCTAGTAATACGAGCATGAAATAAGGGAAATCAGACCACAGCTTAACGTTGTGGAGTTGGACAGTGACTCCTTTGCTAAAGACAACATTTTCAAAAACAGCTAAGGCACCAGACTCTTGGCTCCTTCCAGTCCCTGCAACTCACTCCCCTGGCTGGCGGTGCAGGGAGCCTGGGTACCCGGGACACCTGCCTTCGATTAACCTGCTAGGGCAAGGGGGCTAATTTTGAGGTGGCGTATCTACAGCACAGAAACCTGACATGGGTGTCTGGATCCCATGTTAATGCACAGATCTGCAAAGATGTTTGGATCCAGAAGCTGCTGGGGTTTTCTAAAGCTCACCCAGGTTCCTCCAAGAGCTTCATAAAGTGCAGTGCTGGGCTGAGCATTTTAGTAGCTTGTAATAGAGAAGAATCAGTTTCTTCCTTCTTCGCTGTATGGGCCTATTCAGTGCACATGCTACCAAATGGGGAAAGGTCCATATGGGTTAGGCCTTGGAGAGGAAAAAGGGAGAAGTATGATCAACAGAAGAAATTTAGTAATAAGATTTATTTATATATTTAACTTCTGGAGGACTGCCAGCATGTTTGGAACTCTACAGAAAGAGAACCTCATCAGGCTTTTCTCATATCTAATTACAGCTCTTTCAGGCTTAGTATATACTGAATAATTGGGGGATGGAATGATCAGTCTCAGAGTAGCTCTGATTTTTTTTTTTTTTTTTCCTTCAGCATTGCTTGATTAATTTTAAACAGAGAAGGAAAGAATTTATTTAGTCTGGGCATGATATCCCAGAGCAGTCACCTTTTCTCCCTCAATGTTGTACTCAGAAGAGGAGGGCAAACAAAAAGCCATAAGAATAAAGAAACATCTGAATCTGAAAGAAGGCCCGTTTCTCTCCCAGGGGGGCTGGTGGAGGGTTTATACGTGGAAACCATGGGCTTGGGGAGGAATGTGCTAATGGATGATTCCGACAATGTGAATCAAATCTTACGATCTCCTTATCAAAAACATAGATCTCCTGTCTCCTCCAACTGTATTGTAAGTCCTGATATGATGCACTGGGGAGACACTGACAAACTGAAATGCAGGAGCTAAAGGAGAAGTATCAGGGTCAGGGTAATGAATGGAGACTGTAAGTGCCCTCTCGAGGACTGCATTGCTGCTTGCCTGTCCACCTCTCCAAGGGGCTTGGCAATGTCAGGGGCCTTGAGCTAAGGAGTGATTCTGTCCATCATGCTGTATGAAATATTATACCTAAAACAACCATAAAAAAAGGAATTTTAAGAGAGGTTTATGCAACCCTTTTTCTTTTAGTCAAGCAGTGACATAGCACAAAACTTGTCTGTCCACAGCATCCTGTGTGGGAATATGGGCTTGTTCTAATAAAAATAGAGACCCAGTATAGAAATCCTCCAAACCTCGCTCCACTGTGCTCACATAGCACACCATTTCTAGTGTGGCATCAAAACTCCCCCTGTTTCATGGGGCAGGAAGAGAAGTAACAATAAAACAATGTATGCATATAAACATACACTCATATATATGTCTATATATGCTATGTGTTAACATGCATGTATATACAGGGTTAAGTCCAGATCTCAGGCCCCCTTGTAAAATTCAGTGACCTGGTTTGTTGTTGTTGTTGTTGTTGTTGTTGTTGTTGTTGTTGTTTGTTTGGTTAGTTGGTTTTGGTTTCTTTTGTTTTTGTTTTTTTTTTTTTTTGTCTGGAAATATTTTCAGAAGTGCAGAAAAAAGATATTCAAGACTAATTGGGGAACTTCAATAAAACAGCATGGAGGATGCTACTCAGTTGCCCTGATGGGATGCAAAAAAATGGTTCTACACCAAATCTAGGAGACCTGTTCCCAGTCTTCTCATGTACTTTGTCTGAACTGTAGGTCAGTGCATAAGGGTTTATAATGTGGCCTGTCCTTTTTAAAAAATGACATATTCACAAATTCCACTTTCACTGAATGATTGTTCATCAGGTACCTCATATTCTCTGTACACCCTTAGGCAAGTGGTGGCCGGAGATGCTGCACCTAACATCACCTGAATGCAGCCAAGAATAGTTGCAGTGATAATAGGCAGAGGAGGCAACAAGGTATTGCCCTGGTACTAGGATAGCAGGAGGGTCTTATCTTCACCACCACACAGAGATGTGTTCTGCAAAATACCTTTGTTTGAGAAACCTGTCTGTTTCATTTAGACCAGAGACACCAAGAATGAACCAGACAGGGATAATGAACTTGACAGAGAATTGACTGTGAAAATGTAAGCTATGGATGGATCAAAAGCCCTGGTTCTAGAGAGGCATTGGGAATATTGGCATTGTTTGGTTCTCTGAAAATGCCAAGCCTTTAAAGCAGTACAGACATTGCTGGCCTAACGACATGCCCACCATGCCTTACTCAATGTGCAAGGGAATACAGTTGTTCCATGTCACACCTTGTGAGCCTGGTGACCAATGAACACTCCGCATTGAAGGCTATATCTTTAGGATGCACATCCACAGAGCTGCTGAGTATTGAGCAGCATTTATGTTGATATATTTTTGGGAAGTTCAAAATCAGCCCTGACTAGTAGTCCTAAATATAAAGGCTTGGTTACTAATTAGCTTTGTCTTGTGGTTTCCCAGATGAACAAGGAAGAAAGAGAAAGGATGTCCACTGACCAAGAGAGATGACAACATGAAGCCAGGATGCAAACTGAACACAGAGCTTGGGGGCACAGATGTGCTCTTCATCACACCTCCACTTTTGGTATTCAAACAAAAGGCCACACTACTGAGATAAAGATTGTTTTGGTTCTGGGCCCTGGAGGTGAACATGAGCTGAAATACCTAAACAGATCTCTGAAAGAACTTCTGGAAGAGACATTAGATAATGCCTGTTGCTTCCCTTGGCTCCATGTGTGCTCTAAACTAGTTGGTACTTTGGAATAATCAGTTCTGTATCACAGCTAAGCTAGCTCAACAAAGCTAGTTCAGACCAAGACAATTGTACCTGGGCATTTTAGGCACACTTACTTGCATATTTTGCTCCTTTCCCAGTTACAATATCATAGTTACATGGACAAACAGCAAGTTTGATGTCACATATGAAAGAATATATGTCTAAAAAAACAGTTTGAAAAAAGTTTCGACATTTTATTTTGATCACAGTATGTGACTGATAATCCTGAGCATCTGATCAGAAGATCAAGATCCTGAGAATCTGATATATTATATTTTTGTTAAGTTCATGGACCTTTTCTGATGAGAGATTGAGGCTCGTTTGAGTGAACATATATCCTTGCAGATCATGGAGATATCATTTTATCTGACGGGCAGAGACGACATTTTGAGCACTGTAATTATTATCACCATAATTGCTTTTATTATTAAAATAGTCTACATAACCTTTAATTTCAAGGATTCTTACCAATGAACAATAGAAGGCCATTTTAGAAGAGTTCAAACACGAAATGAATCACAGTTTACAATCATTAGCTGCAGGTTGTAAATTCCTAATACTGGGCATCGTCCCAACTACATAGCTTCAGTAGCAGTATAGCTGTTAACTTTATTATAGGTTTTTATATCACTGGCTGTCCTCCTCCAACATTACTTTCCATTATCTTCTCTTCAGATGCCTTTTGTTACAGCTCTTCTTTGCGTCACAGCCTAGCAGTTAGTCAGAAAGGTTTTACACGGAGGATTCCCACAGTGATTTTGTTCCCTTAGCATAGGTTTAGTCCGACACTTCAACCAGAAAAGTTGATGTTACAATGTCTATTCTTGTAAGGAGATCTCTTTTAAGTTGACCTTTTAGGAATGAGGCATCTGAAGTTTTGCATGAATCAAGGTGTGTCAAACAATGATGATGTTCTTCAAAATGTTATTAATTTTAAAGCGAGGAATAAATTATAATTAATCAAATTCCAACCTACTTACAGTTAAGCTGTTAAAGTTTAACAGTCTTTCATTAGATAAATGCAGGGATCTTTTAGGAAAACAAAAGACAGTGAAAGAACTATATATTTTTTCACTAATACATAATTACTTAAAACGGAAAGAATTTCAAGCCATTTTAGTGACCTATTCTTGGGTGAAATTTCTTGCAATACATCTACAAATTTTATTGTTGACCTGCAGTTCAAGCATTTGTCTTAATAAGCTTTTTTAATTTATTTCTGCTATACACTTGAAGATATTTAACTGTCCTAGTAAAAAACATACATAGGAACAGATTGAAGAAAGACAATCTAGCAAATATCTAATAAAAACAGAGCAGGAAATAACATAAAAAATATCTTTCTCATCTGTATTTGCAACCCACCCCCTGCTCCTCCCACCCCCCCAATCAGCTATGTAAAAAACAACTTTGATAGCAATAGACAGTGATTTTCACCATCTTGTGTTCATGAAGCCTCAACTGAGATTTGAATCTGACTTGTTTAGGTGGTGTAAAAACTCAGCCTCTTTTTCTCTACCCTGAAGAGCTTGCTATCTAGGCAGGTGGTCAAAGGATACCTGCTAGCTAAGGTGGCCTCCCGCGGTCAAACACTACACCAGAGTCAGAGTTGCAATGAGAAGTCTATTCTCCTGAGTACTTGTTCAACATGCAGTATGGGTGCAAAATAACCCCTTAAAAATACTGCCTGAAAAGGTCCCAGCCAACTGGGATGTTGGAAGAGTGCTGCTGTGGGTAGGTGGGAGTGGAGCCTTTCCATAATGTGAACCCCAGGAACAGAAGGTTGTAGCACGGAGGGTGTTGGTCTCTTCTCCCAAATAGCAAGTGATAGGATGAGAGGAAATGGCTTCAGGTTGTGCCAGGGGAGGTTCAAATTGGATATTAAGAAATATTGCTTCATGGAAAGGGTTGTGAAGCACTGGAACAGGCTGCCCCAGGAAGTGGTTGAGTCACCATCCCTGGAGGTGTTTAAAAGATGTATAGATGAGGTTCTTGGGGACATGGGAACATGGTTTAGTGTCAGAGTTAGGTTACGGTTGAACTCGATCTTGAGGGTCTCTTCCAACCAAAATGATTCTATGATTCTATGTGACAGTCCCATATTACAGGGTTCCCTCTCCTCCTTTTAAGGTACACTTGGGATGTTTTGAGGGAACCCTGATGTGCACTACCTAACCAGCAGACACCTTCACCATGTGTAGTCCTCCAGATCTTTTCAGAAGACAACTGAACCCCCACTGTGTGGTTTGTACAGTGTACAAAAATATATGGCCCAGCAAAGCACAAGCAAGTAGGTTGTTGGTGTCTGGACAAGTGGCCTCTTGGCTACCGAGTCACTGCATCTAACCACATGCATGGCTCCTCCTTCACTGGAGCTGGGAAGTAAAACAGGTTACTGCTGATGGTGGTGCATATCAAATGAATGCCTGCCCATATCTACAGTCAAAAGAGGCAGCTCCCACCCCAAAAAGAGGCAGAGCTCACCATCTGTCTTTCTGATGTTATGCAGAAGTTTGCATATTCGGGGGGTGCCAGTGGGAGACACGAGAGAAGTGAAACAAATGCTGTGTTATGGAGCACAAGTGGGCTCCAGTCTCAAGCTGCCACCTCTTTAGCCGTTTCCTGATGCATCCCAGTAAAGGAACAGGCTTTGGCCGTCATGGAAAATACTTAAAATACAAACATGACTCTTGGCACTCTTGACTTTGTAGGACCTGCAGAATCTCTATTTGTCATGTTTTTTTCTTGAGCAATTTCTTAATGTGCTGAATAGACTGGAAATAATAGCTTTTCAAGCTTAACACAGCATCCAGCATATTCTGGTGCCACTGCCACGTGAGCAAGCCTGTATCAGGCACTTCTTCTGACCATTTGAAAAAAAAAAAAAAGAAATTATTTTGGTGCTTTTGTCATTAAGCTGCTTAAAACTCCTGAATAACTTCCAGCCACAGCAAATCCTAGCAGATGTTTACTGCTGCTGTTCCAATAAATGCTTTATTTTTTTATTTTTTTTTTTGTGAGAGTGAGTTACAGTAAAGGTCAGGAAAAAAGAAAAGTAGCTTCTGTCTTGTATACTAACTTGTCTAATTGACTTAGTTAACTATTTTATCTTTGTCCACTTATCTGTGAAATGTGAATGTTTTTTCTACCTCATCAGGGTATTCTGAGACTTGGTTAATTGCTTGTAAACTGATTTGGAAACCTGTCAGTGCAGACTCTTCAATAAACATTTAAATTGTTGCTCCTGGAACTATTCATTGTTTTCTTACTCTCAATATTTAATCATCTTGCTGTAAAAGCAACTGTTGTAAATAACAACCACTAACAGTTATTTTGTGATAATACTATCTAGAAAAACCTTCTGTTTTATTGATTTGATTTTGCAAGCCTCTTTTGTGTTTTTAGACCTTGTTTGTTTTTCCATTGCTTTAGCATCTCCATTGACATGTTCTTCTGCAGAGATGGTTGCTGTCCTTTCATTTTCTCTGTCTCTACTTCAGCCGATTTATTATAAAGATATAAGCTTTCTTCTTGCTTTCAATTCTCTGATTCCTCTCTCCACGGCCACAAGCTTTGACCTTCCCTGAGCTTGCAACCCTCATCAAAACCATGTCTATAATTAGTACATAGGGTAATATGTGCACTAAGTTGCTCCAAATTCTTAGTCCTTCCCAGACCCTGCAGATAGTATTTATCACTCTCCCCGTTTGGCAGAGGAACCACATTGATTTTTTAGCAGACACAGCTGTCTGCGTTCTCAGTATCTCACTTCACATTGCCTCTTCCCACACAGCCAAGAGTGTCCAAAACCCCTTGTGCTCTTCTTCTTGCTGGCAGTTTCTTGCATCATGAGGTTTTTCAGACAATTTGGATGCTCAGACTGAGGGTAAATGATACTAAGGCTGCTGAGCTGAGTTATGATAGCAGTGACATCGTCTGGGTAGGATTGCTCTAAGAATTTAACTCCAGACTCTGTGGCCTTTAAAACGGTGTTAATATCCACTTGGCAGAAGACTAAGAGATCTCATGTCTGGCCCTTCCCCAAACAGAAGCCATGCTCAACTCTGAAGGCATGTAATGAAGAGAGACCAAAGCACTATTCAGGCTCAACCAATATCTAATCTGATCTTCTAAGGAATGAGCCAGAGCAGGCTCTCAAAGAAACCTCTCCACTATTGCTATTTCATTAGTGACCTGAAAGTGGTAGAACAGCTGTGAGTGTGTCTGGAAAAAATCAGTCAGATTTTGAAATTAAAAAAAAAAAAAAAAAGAAAAAGAGGAAAAATGAAGTCTGCTTCTCAGAAGGATCGAGCTGAGATAAAAACTAAATCTTAAGATTAATTCTGTCGCCTGTATTTTCCAGGAGAAGAGTGATGTACAGCATGGGAAAAAAAAAGCCTTATGGGACTGTGTGTATAGAAACAAAAATTACCACATTTGAAGATGGGGCAAATTTTAAAGAGTTCAATGGAAAATGAGACAACATGCAACATGCATTTACCAGTATGCTAAGCTTGCCTGATGTCTTCCTTTGATGAGGCAAATTTGGATAATCTAATCCGTATGGTCTTCGGTAACTCAGTAAGACAGTGATAACACGAGAGAATTAATTGGTTAAAATGGAAAATAAGAGTGTTCTTACAAAAAATCATTATGAGAGAAAGGAACTAGCTAGAAGTGTATCAACAAGAGGACAGTTAATACTGGAGGCGGGTTTGATACAGTACCTAGGCTTGCACTCATACAATTGTCCAGTGACACATGGGATATCTGTTCAGCAGAAGAGGACCAGAGTGGGAGCAGAGGACTGGGATGGAGGCCAGAAGTGTGAAGAGGACTTGGTGAGAAACAACAGTGAAAGAGGAATATACGGATGCTTTGGTAACCCCAAATAAATCTCCAGGCCACCAAAAGCGACAGCTGCCTTTGTCTACAGGGGTAATTGGGGAATGGCAAGTCTATCTTAAGAGTCTAAAAGAAGTTGGTTTATTTAGCCTGGCCAAATACAGCTGAGAGAAGAAATGACTGATGTCTATAAATACACCAGTGGTTGTTCGTATGATGGAAGGGCAAAAGCAAACAAATGGGAATAAATTGGCTGTGTGTAAAATTAGGCTGAAAATGAGAGGAGGATTTCTATGTTTTCAAGCAGGCTGATTTTCCCAAAAGTGAAAGACACCTGGACAATTTCAAGCAGCAGCTTGTCAAATTTGTGGTAGGAATTATGAGGCATGTTTAGGAAAAGAGACCAAGCTTAAATAGTCTGGACGTGCCTTCTAGTCTTACACTTTTATGAAAGGGAAAAGAAGAGGTTAGGGAAGGGAGAAAGGAGTAAGAAGAATTTATTTCTTTTCCTTCTTTTCCTTCCTTTATTTTTCTTCTTTCTTTCTTTCTTTCTTTCTTTCTTTCTTTTTTTCTTTCTTTCTTTCTTTCTTTCTTTCTTTCTTTCTTTCTTTCTTTCTTTCTTTCTTTCTTTCTTTCTTTCTTTCTTTCTTTCTTTCTTTCTTTCTTTCTTTCTTTCTCTTTCTTTCTTTCTTTCTTTCTTTCTTTCTTTCTTTCTCTTTCTTTCTTTCTCTTTCTTTCTTTCTTTCTCTTTCTTTCTTTCTTTCTTTTTCTTTCTTTCTTTCTCTTTCTTTCTTTCTCTTTCTTTCTTTCTTTCTCTTTCTTTCTTTCTTTCTTTTTCTTTCTTTCTTTCTTTCTTTCTTTCTTTCTTTCTTTCTTTCTTTCTTTCTTTCTTTCTTTCTTTCTTTCTTTCTTTCTTTCTTTCTTTCTTTCTTTCTTTCTTTCTTTCTTTCTTTCTTTCTCTCTTTCTTTCTCTCTTTCTTTCTCTCTTTCTTTCTCTCTTTCTCTCTTTCTCTCTGTCTCCCTTCCTTCCCTCCTTCCTTCCTTCCGTCCTCTGCTATTATTCCTTCATCCTTCCCTATTTCTTTTATATATATTTTTTTTTAATTATTTTATTCCAAGCTCTAAAGTTTTAACAATGCTCTCATATTTTAGGTTTGAACATGGGATTGTCAGATGTTTTCTTGTCTAGACATTGCCAGTTTTGCCTCATTAATCTTTTTCTGTATGGTAGCTGAGAAGTCAAATATTAGCGGTGATCCCAAAGCAAAGCACTCCTTGGTTTAATGGGAAGACAGAGGAAAGCAAAGTTCTTCATGGAAAACCAGTACTTGGGCCTTACACAGTTTCTCACCAGCTCTCATATTTCATCCCTTTGGTTTAATTAATAGTTAATCTCTTTCAGATGGAGATTGATAGACAGAAGGTAAGCAAATGCTTGGTCAGTTCGATGAGTGTATGTAGCACATTTGAAATCTGACTGAGACATGAGGCCACCTTCAGCTAGTTACCTTAAAACTCTGTGTCAGTTGTGGTCTGCAACACTCAAGTTGTAGCCTGATAAAGGCATTTGGGGTTGTGCTGGGCAAGGCTGAGAGCTTACAGATTTGGCTGATGTCAAGAAAAGCCACAGACACTGAGCACCTCTCCGCAGAGAAGTGGGGTGGGAGAGAAGTCTGTACTGAAGCAAAATTATGTCTCACAGTCAGCCAGGATCCCTGTCCCTGGAAATAAATTTTACATTTATGTACTTTTGTGACATTGGCCCAAGCAGCTAAGAAAAGCATCAGTCATCACATGTAAAGCTGGCATTTTCCTAAGATACAGTCAGATTCAGCTCTCATTTATTTTCTTCTAGGTATGCTCCCAATTACCCTGAAAAAAAAAAAAAAAAAAAAGGCAACTCCAGTCCTGAGATGGACTTCTAGACCTGAAAAAGTGTCAGAGCAGTGCCTTCTCTAGCACAGTCTACCAGAGGATACATAATCTATAGGAAGTCAGCTGGAAGTACTGATTTCAGGGGCTTTCTCTATCCCTAAATTACTGTAATCCTAAAAATGGTATTCAAGTAATTCTGCAGCCTTTTCAGCCCCTCATTGCCTTGAGCTCTAATGCAGGCTGGGCTGTCATCTTCATGCATGATGATGTTTATGAGTTAGCCTCTTCAGCTTGTATATGGAGAAAGCTGCTGGTGTATAGTGCCATAAAATATCAGCCTAGAAAGGAGAAGGGCATGGTTTCTACAACCTACATCTTTGGAAAAACTGCATAGAAACTAAGATAAGAATTTTCTCTTCCTTCTTGCACATTCTCTGTAGCTTGACCTAAATTGCTAATTAATGTAAATTTTCTCAGTGAAAAAGGATTATGGATATTCTTTCCCTTATCAGGTTTCAGACTAGCAAATCCTTAATCCCTGCAATAAACTTCCTCTCTAAGACATGCCCTGGCATTTTTTTCTGCTTCTGTTTTATTTCCTTTTATGGAAGACAGCTATTTCTTTTCCCATTTATCAGTCTTTTATCTTCTTCACTTTCTTAATAAATATGTATTCGCTCTTGGTCCAGACCTAAGACGGTAATGAATTTCCATGTCCACTTGAGGTTACCATATCATCAAACAGTGTTTAAGTGGCACAGGCAGTTCACAATTCGTCCTGCTTTAACCATGTTGCTTGTGTTGTGTTATAAGAAAAGGTATGTTATTTCAAGATGAGAGAGGTCAGATATTGCAAAATGCTATCCAAACGTCTTTATAAGGGAAGCAAATGCAGCAGAAGAAGGCAGTACAAATACCACAAGCCCTGAATTCCCCAAACTATTCAGCAGGGATGGCAGTATGTGCCAATGAAAGGTCCCTCTGCCCTAGAATGCCCTGTTGGCTGAGCAGCAATAGTTCGTTTGCAGGTTTACCTCATTCAGTGATCTTTTGAGTTGGTAATGGTCCAGTTCTGTCAATTCTGCACAGCTCTGAAGCATGAAACCTGCGAGCCCCTCTCAATAGAGTGATGTGACTTCTGCTAACTAACAGAACCTTTTAATTGAACTTTGGGAATGTCAAAATGCTTCTCATGTACGAAAAAGAGAGATTTCTTGGCTGTTTGTATCCAAACCATGTCAGTGGGCTTTTAAATTGGTATCCAGTATGCAACAACAGTGGACAGGCCAAGAGATGGCAAAAAAATGAAAGTAATTCTGTGTAATAAGATGATAATATATTTTAATCTCCCAGTCTTGTCAGAAGGTGATCCTTTTATGCCATGACCTAAGATTGTGTGAACAATGGTCTTTACAAATTATCTTCATTGGAATAACTTCAGATTCTCTTCTTGTGCCTATATATGCCCCATCTTATTCTATCCCCTTCTGTTTATAGATTTCTGTGTCATCATTAATTAAGAAAAACAATATATAATTATTAAAACATCATCCTGATCCTAGTTGCAATTAGTTGTAACATGTCTTGCAACAAAAAAAAACACAACCAACCAGGCATTATAAACCATTTGGCTTTCTTCCAAACTGCTCAGGTTTTAAGTGGATGAAGTTTCTATCTGTCTGATCCAACCCTGCCAGCAGTGAGTGCTACAGGGTGTTTTGCAAAACCAATAGTTTCTATTTTTCCTTTTATTTCAATTAAGTATGCTGCCCTTTAATTTCAGCCTTTCCTTCCTGTTCTCTGACCTCCAGAAGTGATTAGCCCATACCCTGAATCATCTGACACAGCAGGCAGCATCCCAGAGAGTCAGTGCTTTGTCATCAGAGAATAAACCAGACTTAAAAAAACCCTGGTCCTCAAATTCAAGTGAGTGTTTGAATGCACTTTCAGGGTAGCTTAAACACACAGAGCTCTTCCAGTCTTTTCTGCACTCTTGGCCAGAGTAACAAAGAGGATTGCAATTTAATGAAAATATAAAGTTCTTTCACTTTCTTTAAAAAAAAAAAAAATATCTAACTGAATTTAAAAAACAGTAGCATTTCCTGAAATTTAGAGTGTTCTAATCTAGATTGATAAGGGTTTTTTAGAAAGAGCTGAAAGCATCTATGCTAGAAATGCAAGGTTTTTTTTAGGAGACAGACACAGTGATTTTAAACTGGAGAAACTGAGATCCCATCCCTTCTTTCATCATAGACCCTGTTGTTGATCTGGGAGAAGCCTACACAGTACCCAGAAAAGGCAGGATATTAACACCCCGCCCCGCAGTCAGGTCTGATAAGGTCTGCAGGGCAAGACCTGCCTCTCACTATCAATATAGGATGCATCCAGTAGGTTGTTGGTGTTGGTCATGGCCTGCTGGTGCTGTAGTGATGCATACTGTCAAGCAAACAACATCACATGCTAGACTCAAACCAAGAAACCTAGCAGCTGTGCTTCTGTACGCACAGGATTTTGATGGTTGTTCAGTCAGAGTGTCCAGAGCATTAGTAGGGAACCAAACTGACTGTCTTTAACTATCTTTCCCTGTCCTCCCAGCAGCTAAATGTAGCGTGTCATCAGTCCAGCAAATGCAAGATACATTACTGGGAGCCAGTAACATTCTGAACATGTAGCTTTTCTTGTTTGTACATGTCTGAAGCAGTGACGTAGGAATAATGTGGTTAATGTTTGAATGCAGAGGATTTTCTGAGACGAAGATAACAGGGTAAGAGAAACCTCAATGAACACATATATCTATTGACAGAAATGTACAGGGAGGGAATTTCCTTCCTTTGTGCCTCTAAATTGGTTTTACTGATTTCATCTATCTTCATCACAATAGCAAAAAGGCAACATCTGATTAAATGAAAACCCTCAGAAAATAAAAATGGCTATATGTGTTGATCCACTGTCCAGGACTGTATCACTATGCCAGTTTCTTCAAATATGACTTAAGAGTCATATCTTTTCCAGTGACGAATTCACTGATCATAAGTATAGTTCTGAAGAAAACATTTTTTCCTGCTTCTAGAATAAATTATGTAAAGGCTTTAAGTGATAACTTGTCTTAGCTCTAATCAGAGAAGGAAGACCACTGCCAATAATTAACCTCATACAAGGACTACAATCTGTTTTTTTCCTCTTTAAGAATATATTTATGTTAAAACCTTAAGACTGTTTTGAAAACCAAATAAGCCTTTCTAGTGAGCTGAATATCAAACATACATGTGCCAATAATAATGTACTTAAACAAGAAGCAACCTGAGACAAGAAACATTGTGGGCTGAGTTTATGTGATGTTTGGGTACCTACCTGAGGCTTCCACAAACCACCCTGGAAACAACAAATTTCAGCAAACAGTGCACTTTTTCTCTCTGAGTGTCCCTGCTAGTATTTTTTAGGTCTACCCTTAAATCTGGCATCTCGGTGCCCAAAAGTGGTGGACCCTGGCTTTCCAATGAGCAGCTGGTGTAGGCTTCACTTCCTTTGCCTGAATAGTTAAATGACCTGACCATGTTCTTGGTAAACAGAGAGAGAATGAATGGGGATGAATGAATGAGTGAATGAACAAGTGAATGGAGCAGCTTATCTGCTCCTACTCCACTCTGTTTAAAAAGAGGGTTGTCGTTTTAATCATTCAGGAAATACTTTTCATAGGGGAGTCTCTGCCACCAATCTCTTTCTGATGATTTGCTTCTCGTGTCTGGATCTAAGCAGACATACTCAGAATACCTGTCCTGCTGCCACATTGAAATGACTTTGTTGCTCAAGTTAAATAGAGAGTATGCAACACCATCACTACAAAAGCGTCAAAGAAACATAAATGACTTAACTAAAGTGACGAGGTAGAGAGTTACACCTAAGTTTCCTTGTGGAAATCAATAGTCAAGTATAATACATAGCAGATCTTTTTTGTCTATGTTAAAGAATGCAAAAGAAAACCAAATCCAGGTGTACCCCAGCCTTATTCTTTTCTCTTGCTTTAATTGTGATTACAGGCAAATTACAAGCTGTGAAATATTTTGCTGAGCTTACAAATGCCTCTTTGTTCTCCTTTTTCCCCCTCTTGGAGGTGATGAATGGAGGTGGGTAATAGTGCACTTCAAGCAAGTGAGTGAAAGGTGTGGAGGGAGTCATACCCCTGGGTGGGTGTGGAGGAGGGAGTCAGAAGCAAGCTGCAACAACCCTGCACTCTGCTTAGGAGCATATTATCCCAGTCTGAATAGCTGGTTGTATTGCGTCAAGCTCTGTGGTCAGCCGTGATTGAGATACACATTCCACAGCACAGACTGCCGACGTAATGCCTTTTGGTCCCCTCTGTGCCCGTTCCCCCTCCTCAGCACCCCTTCACCTACGGTGCTATTGCCCTTGGTGTTCGGTAGAACTGCCCATGCCATGGGCTAGTTACAGGAGGAAACTGGTATTAAAACACCTTCCTTCTTCAATGACTTTCTGTTCTAGCACATTAATAAACAGCAACAACAACAACAGCAACAAAAGGTGAAAGAAAAAATTAAAGGAAAATCTTACCCTCTTTTTAAAAAACTGAAAGGCTGAGCACTTCTTGACTGGAAATCCATTCATGTCTTTGTTGACCATTTTCCACAGTAAAGGGTTCGCAGTGATAGATCCAGTGTGGCACTTACTTAGTGCATCTGTTTTCTCTGGATCCCTTCAGTTAATGAAGAAAGAGCAGGATGGGAGCCTCACCGGCAAGGCTCTGGCAGCTGTCCGCTACACATTCATCCTGCTGCAGCAGCTACTGCAGCAGCAGCAGCAGCAGCAAGCAGCAGCCTTTTCCAGCTTTCAGATGCAGCAGGCTATTAGCTTCTTAAAAACGTCCCCTAAATACACATACTCCTATAAAACCCTGTGACAGCTTGCAGATCACAGGCAGCAGATCTCAGGCTAAGTGGGTCTCACATGCATAAACCCAGGTCCTTCCATCCTGTGGGTGCTACTGGTACCTCACGCTGTATAAGCAGTGAGGCTACTGTGCTCAATTTGCGATTCTTTTTCTTCAGGTGGTGTGATTCACTGCTGTTTGAGATGAGAGCTGGTTTTGATTGTGCAAATTCCAGTGGGAGCTGCAGTTCAGCAACAGCAGAGAGAGAGAGAGAGAGAGAGAGAGAGAGAGAGAGAGAGAGAGAGGGAGATGTACGGGTAGAGCAGCCGAACACAAATAACCATACAAAGGATAGGAGGAAGGCTTAGGGAAAGAAGTGCTGAAAGGCAATATGTTACCCTTGGGAGAGTGACAGCAATACCTCTTGTTTTATATGTGGACCGTCTTTGAGTAAAAAGAAGAGACATGGGTCAATTAAAAAAATGTTTTTCTTATGTTGCTCTCCTTGCAACAATTTAAACAGTGGTACTTTGGAAAAAAGCCCATCCGATGATCAATGCAACACTGGGTTATGTGACAGGACATGTTGTAGACAGAGAAGAATTAGAGCTTCTTAGTGAAGTTCAATGAGCTTAAAGGAAACCACCGGTTCCTGATAAAGTACAGTTACCACACGTGATGCAGAGAAATGTAAAGTAAGCAGACACAGACAAATTAGTTCAGATATTTCATTTTTTTTTCTCTAGAAACATAGATACATAGCTTTTAAAACTAGAAGGACCATTTTATTATAGGAAAATAGGGATCTTGAAAAGGACACCTTGTCTAACCTTTTTATTAAATTCAGTTGAGTTCAATGTCACCAAGTCCAGTGAATCTAATAACATGTGCTTAATGAAACTGTAAAATATCTTTCATTTGAACTGTATTTTCCAGCAAGGTCTGGAAAACAAAAGAGAGACTTCACCACTTCCTCTTATCCTCTGTTACAGGTTAATAAACCTTGGTTTCAAGAAAGGACCTATTTCTGGTATGGATCTGGCTTCTGGTTCTCACCATAATGCCTTATCCAGCCTTTCTCTATTAGAGTGGTCAGCCCCGTAGTACAAAGAGTTTCCCCTCATTTGAGGTCTACTGTAAATCAGTTACGTCTCAAGCATCTCTATGGTTAGGTAAATAGACTGAGCATTTCACATTTTTCACTAGTTCTTGAAGATATTTGGTCACTCTTCCCTGTCCCTTTCATCCCCGTTTTTTGAAGATCCTTGAAAAATAAGAGCACCTCCGTTGTATATCCTACCTCACAACAGGCTTCTCCTTATTGCACGTAGAGATGAAATTTACACCTACTGCTGTGGCTATTCCTCAGAGACTCTCACTGGTCTTTTGACTCCTGCACCTCACTGAGACCCCATGTTGAGTCACTTGTAAGCTATGACCTTTTTCAAGTCAGTATCGTGTATTTCCCCACTTTGTACCACTAGCCCTCATGAACTGTTTGTAAACAATTTAATTTGGCTGCGCTGGTATTAGACTTGGAATTTCTTAAGGAAACAATTCTCTTAGTAAGTGTCATGTCATTCATTCAAAACCTCCTTTCCTCTTTCTTTTAATTTGTTCTACTTTATATAACTAATTGTCAGTGAAGCAAGGAGAGAGGGAATTTTCCACTCTGCCCCTTTGTCTGGAATGAATGTGTTTCACTAAGGGGCGATTCAGCCCACACTCTGAAAACTGACCAGCAATTCAGACTGCCCAGCTAGAGGCACGCTGAAGGGATTTTCTGAAAAACTGGAATTCTCAGCATGTCTCATCCAAGCCTCCCTGAATGTAACAGCCCTTCCAACCTTTCACCTGTCCCTCAGTCTCCAGCCATTTTGGAAAAATCTCTCATTAATACTCTCCTGCCGTTTATAGATGTGAGACCTATGTTCTGGTGCTTATAGAAAGAGAATTAGATAACTATGAGTGTCCAATTTTTACCAGTGGCATCTCCCAGTACTCTATTCTGAGCACCACGTGCTTTGTTGGCTAATCTCATATGCAAGGAAACTATTGTTGAAAAATGGCTTTCACTCAGGCAAACCAGGCAGCTTGCTGTGCTCCTACATTTATTTTTGAGATCTTTGATCTATTCAGCCACAGCTTTCATCATTCTCTCAGCCTCAGATATTTCTCAGAAGGGCTCGGCACTATCTTAGCTTTCACAAAAGCATTTGTATTGCCTCTGCCTCCTCCATAAGATTTCCAGACTGCTGGGTGAAATGCCTTTCTCCTTCCAACCCTCTAAACCTGGCACCCTGCGTTCTGCTGCTGGTGGCAGCTGCCCCTGTGGATGGGTCCTGGAGCCAGGGCCTTGGCCTCTGGTCCTTTTTTGCTAGTTATTTTATTTGGGTGTTGGCCTCTTTTCAGCTGGACAAACTGTGCACTTAAGCATATTTCCATTACAAAGCAAAAATTCCAACTGTTTTTAAAGTAGCCTGATAGTTCTAAAGTACTGTAGGAGTTGTTTTTTGAGGCAGGTGTGTTACTGCAAGGGAATGAGCTAGGATGCGAGCACTGCATCATGCAGAGCCCTCTTGGCCTCTCCAGGATATCTGTATTTTGATAAGAATTCTTCTCAGCTGGAATCTCTTTGGCTCTCTAGCTTCAAAGGGTTGTATTTGCAAACTTTTTTTCCACAGATATAAGAAGTATGACTCGATGGCTACAAAGCTTATATCTAGCACAAGAGGTCAAGAGTTTTCAAGAGGAGCAGAAGGGAACCCTACATATCCATTTTTACAGCAGTAGACAAAGATTTAAAGCCAGAGAGATTTCCCTAAGAAAAAGTGTTCCATTTTATCGTGGTGTCAAAAGCATAGCTTCATAATTAAACCTGAAGCAAGTGTAAAACTCCGTGTTCACTGCATTTAAATGCAATCAAAAGGCATAAAAATTGAGTAGGAAAATGAGAACTTGAGCCAAACCAACCCCCTCAACGGTACTTTATTGTGACTGTCATGAAACACCAAGGGCTTTCATCAACTTGGTGGCCTGCCAGATGTACCAGGCACTTTAAACAAGTCCTACAGGTGCTCCATGCTTTAAGAGTCTTTAGCAGTTTCCGTTAAACTGTCATATATTCCCCAGATTATAAAATAAGTTTTTTATTATGGTAGCCAGTAGAGAAATGCACATATATTCTAGCTGCAAAGTTTTGGAGACCTGCAAAGCACACAGTAATATTTGAACTCCTGTGAGGCAGCCCCATAGAAAAGCAAGGAGATTTTTTTCATCACAGATCTTCTTGAAGGAGAAGTATAAACTTTGATTAACATAGTGTGCAGAGGGGCCTAATCATGGACCAGAACTGTCATTTTGCCATGCCTTTTGCAAACTCAGCATCCCAATAATTGGCCTTGCCTTTAAGCACTTGCAATTGCAATGTGACAGGTAACGGGTGATAAATCATTCCAGGGTATATCAGTGAACAAGTACATTATACTGATGGGTTTGGTCAGCTATAGCCCTAACAGCCTAAATCTCCTGCCCATGCCTAAGAAGAATGTTCAATTTGAAGTCTCAGGTCTTGAGTATCACAGCCCTTCATGTGGTTCCCTTTGCTGTGCTTTCAAAGTTGCTAACATCTCTGGCATGGGCCAAAACCACGATACAGATAATTTCTAATATCTTGACAGTTACAGGCTCTTATGCAGCTGCTCAGTGTCAGTGAGCGCTCCTTCCCTCCTTTTCCTTCCTTTGTGGCCAGAGAAAGGTTTACAGCTTCCAGCAACTATGGATCTGATATTTTACCCTGGTATTCAACAATGAAGGACACAGATTGTTTCATGGAGTACCACTGGAACATCTCAGAGAGTGAGAATGAAAACTGAAGAGAGAAGAATGAATATTTGACCCTTCCAGTCCTTATTCTATATCCAGAAATCAGACTGCTTGAATCTGCATGTGGCTTTCATCTCAGCTATGCCTTAGGGCAGTTCTTGACACTTCCTTTGTTGCTCCTCTAGCTACTAGCTTTGTCAGCATCTACCTTGTGACCCCGTTGTGTGGACATCCTCCTTATGCCAGCTCTCACATGTTCTTCATCTTGTATCACTCACAAGCAGGACTTGTTCCTCAGCTCCTATTTGTGTTTGCCACTGTGATCCATTTCCCCCCCTGCTCCTGATCATATGCAACCCAAAATTGTATTGACTGCATGGTGCTACTTGTCAGCCAGAGGTTCCTGTGGTTCTTCATCTGTGCTTGCTCCTTTCTCTCCCAGTTACAGCAAAGAACAGGGAAGTGACTGACACAGTAACAGTCCCCAGGTACAATCATCGTGTTCACATGCCAGGAATTAAGGCTGGCGATACAACGTCTAGCAATAGAAGACTAGCATAAAAAGCTGTTATGAAGAAAGAAAAGCATGATTATCAGTTTGGAAACTAGCAGTGCATCCATTCTTGATGTCCCAGCCCTCTCCATTGAGAGGTATTTTGAGATGCTCTTCACAGTGTTGACAAAGACTTGTGATGGTCAAACTTGCTTTTATTTAGAGAAAAAACTAAAATATGATGGGACACTAGGAAAGTTATGGCACTTTCCTTCAGTAGCATAACAATAACGATATTGTAGAAAGGCATAAGTAAGAGGATAGGGGGATTTCCTCAGCTGTGAGAGATGAAGAAGATCCTTCTAAAGAGTGCTATCCAGAAGTACAGCATGGTCAGGGTCACCAGGCTGGCCGCTGCCAGAGCAGTCCAGCCCTCCCTTCACCTGGCCGAATTCACTGTGTTGGCCTTTCACAGACTGTGCAGGCTTAATAGAAAAGGAAATCTAGCTACCCTCAATCAATTCAAACTTCTTAAAAATGGCTTAGAATGGCTTTTGTTCATACACAATATCAGAAGCAATTTGAAGGTCTGATAGCCTGAAATCCTACCAGAGCTGGAAGCAATTGTTTCATATCTCATAGGTGAGCTGAAATCCCCTTCTGTGCAGCTACATGTGGTTCCCGAGAGCTGGAGATATAAAACCTATTTCACAGGAAGAAAACATCCATCTATATCCTATAGGCCACAAAACAATCACCTAAAAATAATGAGCTTCGCTTGCTGCTGACCTGAGCAGAATTCAAACTGTGAAAATTTCCATGACCAAGATCAGTCACTTTAGCTAAAGAGCCTAAGTGAATAGCTGTTTTTTAATTTTTGCATACTTGACTTTTGATGTTTGATTATTTCAGGCATCTCATTTCCTTGAGTATTACTTAGAGGAGGAATGAAAATAAAATGATACATGAAGCCATGAAATAAAATAAAACTGACATTCATAAAAGAGAGAAAAAGAGGTGATCTGGTTCTAAAGCAAGCAAAATTTCACTGGAATAAGCAGATATTCTCTGTGCCAGGATTCTTTTTTTCCCAGAAGCGTCCTATCTAGAAAAAAACAAGATAGAGGAAGGTCATCCTTATTACCACAGGCACTTAATTGGATTTCCTATCTGTATCTTGATTGATCTGTAAGATTTTTAGAGATAGGGAGCCAAAAAGTACTAAGGGAAAACCAAATAATTTTATGGAAACCTTATCGAGCCAGTAATTTTCCCCTGGCTTCTTTTTTTATTCCTTGAATCCATTCACAAAGCAAAACCTCCCTTCAGCCTTCCCAGCAGAGCCTGCCAGCTTCAGTGCCGGGGCTGAATGAGGTCTCTGTGCCCCGCTCCCAGGCACCTGGCTCTGCACAGCACTGCTGTGGCACCGACCAGCATCCCTGTGGTTTTCCCAGCTCCTTGCAAAGTGCTGCTGGGAGCGCAACCCCAGCCGACAGATCGAACTCGTCAGGTAGAAGGAGACATGCAGGGAAGTAAAGGCCCTACAAAATACCTCAAATTGCAAATGATAAATAAAAAAGCATTAATATTGAAATAAGGGTCTTATCATGACTATATTTCACTCATGCTTACTTACCCTGCTATCCACCTAGACAGGGCCATGTTGTAACATTTACAGGGATGATGGTTTATGAACCATACAGCTCCTGAGCAGACTGACATTGATAAAGGTCCAAGCTGGGACAGATTTAAACAAATCCGTGGCATTCTGGAAGCGGGAGTGAGTTAGCAGCTGCCTTATTTATTTGAGAGGACAGGACTGAAATCCTAGTTATCTAACACCTAGTTACCCACGGAAGCCTTAGTCTCCATTTCTACCACTGATACCTTGAGCATGGAATCATTAGTGGTTTTAGATGATGCTGAAAATAAGCAAGCTCTGTAGAGGTCACTGTCATTTTGCATAGGATTGGTAGTTAAGTTTCTACTGCAGGTTTACTTAAATATGTGTATTTTGTTTAAAAAAAAAAAAAAAATAGGACGTACACTTCTCCAGGACATTTGTCATTGCTGTCAAGGACACTTTTATGGACAGGTATACACAAGTCCTACGTAGAGATGCAGTTCATTTTGCTCAGCAGGCTCAGCATGCATGCTTGAGTACTCATGCTGGGGAAATCTGTTCGCTCTGACTAGCAGGTGGAGAAGGAAATTATAGCAGCCATCCCTGTAGGCCAAAAAAAAAAAATCTACTGATTGTCACAGAAAATAGGTGTGAGCTCTCATTGTCCTTCACTTTTGGAGTGATTTATTTGTCTGCATATCAGCCAGTGTTATCATCTGCTCACTTCCTAGGGTGTTATTTTTGCTCCGGTCGCCTTTTTCACTCCTACCCCAGAGCCATTAGGCATTAATTGTACTGGATTGTCCTTATGAAACCCAGTGACTACCATGTTCAGTATTTGCTGCCCATTGTCTCTTGTCAGTCAGCCCTTGAAGGATTATCCCTTGACATTTCCCTCTTGATTCCTCTTCATGATGTGTTCTAGGTCAGTGCCTCCACACTCCCTGTACTGTAGCAAATTTTCCTTTGTTTATTTAAACAAGCCATTAACTAGAATGGGAGTTTTCCAGTTACTCCAGTTGAGTAAATAACTACATTTAATTTGGGACTTAAAATTCCTTTGTTTCACTCTACCTTGCTGTAAAGAAACGATACAAATACCCAAAATGTATAAAGTCAGCAGCATGTAGCCAATAGTGCATAGTCCATCTAAAATGGGCTTGCTTATGACTCTCCAGCACAGAGGTGAGGAAAAGACTCTGATGGGACCAACACCAATTTAGAAATATTCCCAAGAAGCCTGATTCCTCAGAAGTATTAGATGAGTCACAATTACTCATTTGCTCCTTCAGTTTGTTGGGGAGGGGGACATGGAAACATAGCTTATTCATATTGGCTCACAACATCTAAAAATTGTAACAACCCACATGGCGTTCAGTTACAGTGGTTGCCATGTAGGGTGGACAGAGCCAAGATCCACCCTGCCTCCATTGTTCCTTTCCAAAATCTGTAGCTTTACTGACTGCAGTCAGACCCAAGGTATGAGCTGTCAGTGTAGGAGTGTTTGCAAGCGGTACTTACAGTGTAACACTGACACACACACTCGGATAATCCAAAATATCATCTAGCCCTGCAAAAGGGCAAACTGAGTGGCAATGCTGGCTGATTTTTGCATTATATCACCAGGTCTCCTAACCTTTCTCTTCTTTGAAGATGTGGGCTCCACTTGAACATTCAACACATTCTCAGGGGGAAAGGAACACAAGTTGCCTCTCCAGAATACTATTCTTTCGGTGGTTTAAAGGCAGAAGAGTCTTGTATCAGAAAATGTTTGTGCACAGGCAATTTGAAAACATTCAGGTAACATTATGACAGAATTACCTGACTTAGTTTTCACAGTAAACTCAGCTACAGCAAACCTCCATTTATAGCAAAGCAAATTAAAGTCACTAATTGTTTCATATGTGCAATGTGGGAATTGCAGTTTCATTTATAATGAAACTTTGATTACACCGTAATTGTTCTGGCAGAAAAATTACTCCATTTTCAGAGGCTTCTGCTGTGTTTTCAGACTGTGTCTGTGTCTGTGTCTGTGTCTGCAGTAGTTTTATATTCCTTGACTAGTATCATGCAATCACATCTCTTAAAGCTTTCCCAGAATTGAGATTCATATTGCCCGATTCTCAAAATCCAGACAAACTCAATGGAAACACTCTTCTTTAGGTGGAAAAGCAAGTAGAAATGCAGTGTTTTGGTTAGCCTGGTGAGTCCTGACTGTTCTGTGCAGAATCCCATGGGAAATATCAGCTCATGGTTTTTACATTGCTTGGCAGACTTCTGTGCTTGACAGGTCCTCTGATGATTTTCCTCTTACAGAAAGCCACTTCCTACCAGAATTTATCTAGTAATTGCCTACAATGTATGGGTATGTCTACGCTGAACATCTGGAATGAAAAAACATCAATGGAAAGACCTTCATGAACTTGTTCCAAAAGTAATTGAATGCATAAATCACATTCTTCATGACCTTCTCCCTCCTGTAAAATGTTTTGCTTCACACTCATCCATAAAGATCACCACTAAGGTGGTTTTTGGTATAACTTCGAATGTTACAGTTGTCGGTATTTCTCCTATATGTTTGCACTCGTGAGACAGTGGTTTAGGACTCTGAACACTTTGTAGCAGGGATCACATTTTCTTGGATTTCTATATCCAATGTTTACAGGCCTGCGAGCTTTATAGAATAATACATAATAATAATAACCTGAGCTTTATCAGCTGTGCTTCCTTTACAACTTTTCCAATGTCTTCTCCTATTACAAAGGAATGCTGCAGCTGTTGTGATGTAGGAGGATGTCATGTAGGAGATGTTATGTGAAGCAGCTCTGTATGTCAAGTTTCATAGAAACTCGAGGGTAGTTATACATAGCACAGTGATGGAAGCAGTATTTGTAATTAATGTCAACAGATATGGGCATTGAGTGACTGACACCACCACGTAATTGTGGTCCAAAGCAGGGAGACTTGCAGCTGAGACCAAGGGTGTTGTTTCATTGTCATTGATACCGGGGTTGAACTGTGAAGTGAATATTCACATCACTGGGGTGAGAAGCACTTAATTTCCTCAAGATCAAATCTCTGTAGTCTGAAAGTGTGAGGAAAATGTGTTGGGCCACTTTCTGGACATACTTTTGTGAAAATGAAACAGATTTCCAAGATATGAGAAAATTAACACCTCAAATAAAGCTGCTTTGCCAGGTGACTTCAGCCTTTCCATATTAAACACTCTTCCACAATAAGACTTGCATTTTTCTGAGTAACAGTTGTACACATCAGCAGTAATATGCTTTAGCATTTAGCTGGCATTATTAACGAATTTTTATGTATGACACAACTTTGGATGGAATAATACAGTATTAACATTGGAAACTGGAAACATTTTAATCTGGAATATTTAAAAGCTTTTCCTGTGCTTACATTTTATAAATACTGATGGTATATTTCACTGATCATGTTATAAATCGCCCAGGTGACACAGGCATTCACTTGTATGTAATTGAGCATAGCACTGAAAAAGATGTGTCACTATTTTAGAAGATCTCAGTATTCTCAACTGGAGAAACTGGTACTTCTAAAATTCTGTTAATCCCTACACAGGACTTGTGATCTTCTGAAAATCTCAATGATGGGAGTCTGTCTTCAAATTTCTTCTTGTGATTTGTGGTTTTCTCTGAAGGATTTTCTGCAATCTTATCTTTATCCCCTTGAAATTTCAATAATTCTGCATTCTTAGAGACTGAATTTATGATAAACACATCTGCATCTCTCAGTTTGTCATGGAGTTTCAGGTAGGCTAAAAACTCCTTTGATCAGTTATAATAAATGTCTTGGTTCAGATTATGTCAAAAATATCCATTAACAATTAATATTAGTGCTGAGGCACATCCCGTAATTGATTAAGTCAGATTGCATTCTTGATCAAACACAGAGATGTCTGATGATGCTGGAAAAATATAATTAGCAAATTTGATTTTAATCTATCATAAATGAAATTAGCATATGGAAAATGATTCAGATAATGCTTTGGGAATCTAAATGGAATTATTATTATGTTAGAATGTCATAAGCCAGACTCTGCCATGAAACAAAAGAAAGGTAAAACTAATTAAAACATTTCCAGTAAAAAGCACTTTTCATTACACAGTTTCACATGTCAAAACTGAAACTATTCACATAAAATGGTTAGTTTTAGTAAGTTTCAGGATAATTTTAATTCCAAATTGTCAAAATATCTTTTTTGTTGTTCTTTAAAGGAAAAGTCTTCCTTTATGACATAAATTTCCTTTTTTCTTCAACATTTTGCTTTAATATATCATAAAAAGGGTTTAAAAAATGTCAGTTACCAGAAAAAAAAATGTTTTATTTAAAACAATATCTTTATTATTATGACATCATACAGAATTTTTTTTTCTCTTTGTCCTGAGTGAGTTTTGAAATCTCAAAAAATCCTATAGATCAGAAAAGTGCTTTGCATTCAGCTCTTACACATGTCAGCATTTGATCGTCTCAGCATACTGTACCATTGGTTTTAGTCAGGAGTCATGAGACAATGTCAGCATTGTGAAACCTATCCAAACTTCCCACTTCTTTGTTTGGAGGCACATTTTTTTTTTCAGAGGGATGTAAATTTTAACTGTTTAACATTTTGCACTCTTTTTTCCTTTTTTTTTTTTTTCCCTAGACCTTATTATATAAACAGATATTGTGTGATGTTAGGCCTTTCTTTATCACCCAGTGATAGATAGTTGATCCATCAGTGTGTATTTCATGCGCAAATCCTTTCTTTTTCTATTATACCCTTCTATTGCTGGTTCCATGATTTTTTTTATGCGCAGTTCCTTTGATGTTATATAAATCAGTTTGGAACCACAAGTAATTGACCAAGTTTCCTACATAAAAGCATTTAATATACTACTTTTTGACCTCTGCTCTCCCATATGCCAAGAGGAATGTTAAAATTCATACCACGTTTAACAGGGCAGCAAATCTAGGCTTAGGGAATATTCAAACAGAATTTTTAAAATAATACCCATGCAGGTAGCTTCTCAACTACTCGCTGCTTACTTGGATGTCTTTAGTTAAGACTATGGTGCCTCTCCAATAACAGCTCTGAAACCAGTGTAGGGACTACATGATAAATGTAAAAACTTAACCTACGCATGGATTCTTGTCATCAACCAAACCTAAGCAACAAAGCACTAGTTCAGTGTATGAAGACTTGAGTCAGAGACAGCTATCAGCTCTATCAGCTTCAATTTAACAGGGAATTAGGCAGCAGGTTTTTGTCATGAGCAGTGAGTAGCCTGTTCCTGAAGTGACTAAGACTTCTGGAGAGTAAGGCAACACCTGTGCTGTGTTTTGAGGGGAGACACAACCACATTCAGGGTTACTGGCTCACAGATGCCTGGAGGCTCGGGCACTGGCACTGTTAACCAGACTTGCATCTTGGCTTTGAGCTCCTTGAATCCATGGCTGCTTGGTGTTTGGTTTATTCAAAGCTTAGACAAAGCAATCTCCCGATATGCCATGTAGGCTAAACTCAAAATGATTGCCAGGAGGGCTTGTACCCCTTTCAGCAGCAGCAGAGAATCACAGAATCACAGAATCATAGGATTGGAAGGGACCTTGAAAGATCATCTAGTCCAATCCCCCTGTCGGAGCAGGAACACCTAGATGAGGTTACACAGGAATGTGTCCAGGCGGGTTTTGAATGTCTCTAGAGTAGGAGACTCAACAACCTCCCTGGGCAGCCTATTCCAGTGTTCCAGTGTTCTGTCACCCTTACTGAGAAGAAATTTCTTCTCAAATTTAAGTGGTACCTCTTGTGTTCCCATTTGAACCCATTGCCCCTTGTTCTATCATTGGTTGTCACTGAGAAAAGGGTCCTCATAACTGTAACAGAACCAGACACTAAACATTAATCATAGAACCATAGAATCTGCACCAAGAACACAATGGAACTGTTGCCAGTTGTCCCACCAATCCTGTAATGTTACTCATGCTTTATGTAGAGGGGAACTCCGCCAGCTGCTGCTCTCATGTCAGACATCAAGTCTGTTCGGGTACCACATCATTAATTTCTTTGTGTGGCATGGGTCAGAGAAGATGGACATGCGGAGCCAGGAATCATTAACATACTGATACATATCTACCACTTATTAATGGAGTAAGACTCACATGCATGTTCCACAGGACAGTTGAGAGGACACAATGCCACATCATAGTGCTTTTAGGGCAAACTCTGGCTCTCTCAGACATCCAACAAGGAAAGGGACAAAGGCTTCAAATAGTCAGTCTTTCACCCTACTGAGAACCAATAAGGGTCACCTTGTCACTCACTGACAGATCCTACCAATGGTTTCATTTAGCTGAATAAACCTAACTCTGACCAAGGTTGCTGTTGCTATCACCTGTATTGGTGATACAGGTAAGACCCAGACTTAATCTGAAAATATTTAAATCTGGTTGAGTTTTCTGCAAGATCTGGGCAGGCTTGAATTTGGGCTACGTAAAATTTAGGCTCAAATACTCCCACCTACTAAATAACCTTCCAAATCCTCTTGCAAGTCACTCCTGAGGGAGAGAAATGCTTTCTTGGTACTCTAGAAGCTGATGAGAATTATTAGCAAAATCAGTAACAGGTCACCTCCATCTCTTCTGAGTGCAGATGGATAAGTACGGGGCTGGGAGGACGTGGGATGGTGTATAGATGTGGGGAATGTCCATGTCCAAGTTAATGTAGGTGCTCAGACTCTGGCTTCCGGTGTTCAGGAAAAACCAAAGCCCAGTAAATCTTGCTTCATTTTTCTGAGAAATAAATAAGAAATAACTCAACTACAATCAATAGATTGTGTAGCACATGTAAGAAGGAAATGAAACAGTTGCCTAATCTGTCATTAGAAGATTAGTCATCCAGTTCATCACCTGGGACATTTTTCTGATGGATTGTAAAGGGACCCTGAGTTGTCCTGAATAATACATGGACTCCCAACATACTGTATTCTCAATTTCTCAGAAAAATAATAACATTATCTGTAATAAAAAGACTCACACTTTCAGTATCCTCTTTCCTAGAAAGAGGCACCACAACAGCCTATTTCAGATTACAAGCATCCAGTTTGTGGCCAAAAACTTCCTAATGTCTTTCACATCTCTACAATTGCTGTTTTTAATATTCCCTGTGCCACCAGCTAGGAAATCAGGCAAAAAATAAGATCAAAATACATTGATATTTGTCTTAATGGGATGCAACTGAGTGTAAGGAGAACATGCAGCCACAATGGCACCTTCACAAGAGAGTTAAAGACAATAATAATTTAACAACTCAGTCAGCAGCAATACATTAACAATTAAATCCAAAGGCAGATGTCTTTAGCTTTGTGGCCTTAGTGTAAGCAGTAAAGAAGGTCACCTCCAGCCAGTCAGCTTGCTATTATGGAAGGTGGGATTATGTACCCTTCCACTCAAGCTTCACTCAGCACAGATGCCTCTTTTACAGGTTTTGCTGTTGCCTTAAGGTTATTTTACACATAAGAAAATTATTTCAAGCACGTTGCTGAACAGGAACTGTTAGAGGCTTAGTGTGCACATACACACATCAGTATCCAAGAGTGTCCATCTGAAAGATGTCCAAGCAGAGACGGTTCTTACTGGAAGCTGCCATCCTCCTGCTATTCCTGAATTTTTATGTGGATAGATCTGGTCTCTGCTTAGTAACATCTCCTCTGAGATACAAGTTCAAGGGGTAAGAAGGTTTGGAGTATCTCAGGTGGTCAGTGTTTAAAGGTTAAACATTATCACATCAACCTCAGGACCACGCATTCAAAATCTGGATTGAAGAAGGCCAGATCAACCTTGTAATGAAAAAGGAGTATGCCACCTGATACAGATCCAGACATCGGGGCAAGCAGGAGCCATAAGGATCACAAAAGCAATAGGAGAAAATATCAACAACTGCGCAGGCTTAATCCAGAACAGACATTTATGTTACGCTGTGTTATGTTTAATAGAATCCAAATTCTATATGTGAAATATGCTGAAATTTGGCTGCTTTCTGTCATTATGCATGGAAATTCCACCTAGTGATGATAAATATTGAGCCATAAACCTCTGCAGAGGTCAGGAAAGAATTATTGTTTTCAGAATGTTCTTCTGATGTTACAACAACGTGACTTGGGTCTTATTATGTACGGCTGTTTCTTTTAATCTAGTGTACTTAGCTTCAATGTCAATTTTAGACACTCCCCCTGGAGCTACATGAAAAATGAAGTCTAGATCATTGCCTAGCTTTATGAAAATTCAATGCAAGCAATTATGAGCTGAACCCTGAGAAGGTCACATTCATAAGGAAGAGCAAATAAGGGAGCTTAGCGAGAGCAACTTCTCTGTGAGTAGCAGAGACAAAACCAAGTGCGGATGTACTCAGCTGCTCGCTGCCTCCCTGGTGCTTACAGACCTGGTACCAGCCACCACCTGAGCTCCAGGACCCCCTCCCTCTGCCATTGCCCAGCAAGCATTGGTCCAGGTGACAGTGCTTCTGCAAGTGAGACAGGAAGCAGATGCGAAGGAGCCAGGGCTGGGATCACCCCAAAACCCAGGTGCCACTCCTGTTGGCAGAGCCTTATCCTCTCCCAGTGGTCTCTCTGTCTATAGGTCTGCTTGGGCTTTTGAAAGTTTTGGGGTAGGGTTATCTTTTCTAAAGGGTCTTTGGTTGCAAGTTAAAAAATCCTTATTTCAGTGCTTATGTTATATTGTATATTTTGGAAGGAAAGGACTTAGCACCTCTCGTCCTCCCATTTTGTGTTATCTTTCTTTGTCACTAAGTGAAATAAAAGAAAAAAAAACAAGAAAAAAAAAAAGCTTGCTTGTATTTCACTTCTCTTTTATTGCATTTTCTTTTTTTGCCTTTCTACATCATACCTTTAAAATTCTCCCCTGTTTTTGGAAAAGCTACTAAAAGCTAACAAGTGGAATAAGATATTGCAGTCCTGCAGAAATGGATTAATTCCAAATGAAACTACCTTTGATATGGTACGTTTTTCAAAATAATCCTTTTTATTCTGCCAGCCCCTATTCAATTTTGCAGGCTTGAAATGAAATACATGTAATTTCCTATGACTTCAGAAGAATTTAAGATGATTTACATTTTGTTATTTATTTCATTTATTTCACCAGTCTTTAGGGAATATTTTGGTAACTGTCAAATGTTCATAATTTATCACAGTAAGGTACTGGTGAATAAAGAGAGGTCTCATTTCCCTCTTCTAGGCCAAATCAGAATTGCTAAATTAATATACTGTAAATGTGCCGAGATATCTGCTAATAGTGAGTCTTAGATATAAGTGGTAGATACCTCAACAGTTTGCCTATGGACAAGCTGGCTCCTGGCATCACTCACACTGAGAAGTTCTCATGTACCACAGTGAATTCATAGAAAAATTTGTTTGTTTATGGATTTACAACATAAAGTTTGTTTGCATTTATTTGTACAAATCAAAAAGCGAATGCAGTAAGGGTCGTCTTAAATTCACAGGTATTTCTGCTTTGTCCAGTCCTCATAGCTTTGCATTTGGACTAAAACAGGTGTAAATTGTTACTGTTCTGACCTAGTAGCATTTCAGCTACTGAGGAGGAAAGGGATAAAACTAGTAAGTATGCAGCTCACATTTGTGATGTGATTGGCAAAAGTGCTGCAAAGGGTGGAGCAGTATAGATTAGGAGTGACAGCATGTTTACAAGACACATGGCTTTGTAAAAATTATGTCATATATTTTCTTGTTATTTTTCATAAAAGTGCATTCCATACATCTGCTAGCTTACTACAGGCAGTAAATCAGTCTGTCCTTCCTCATTCTTTTGTTCTGGCACATAAAGTTTCTACAGTTCATACATATTTTGGCAACTACAGGGATGATACTGGAAAACAGGGAAAAGTGTCTTCCCATATTCACACTGCTTTATGCCAGGAGACTTGGCATCTAATATCAGACAGCTGATTTCCTATTTGACACAGATTAGTAGTACCTTAGACCTAGCATCTCTCAGCCCATATTTGTCCATTAAATAACTTTGACTCATAATGCATATTCGCTGAATGATAGTTTCCCAAGCGTACAGAATTGCTCATTATGCCAGCATCAGTGTCTGATTTGTGCTCTTGGCTGGGGCAGTAAAAGGACTTGCAACTCTCCTTTGTAGTAGTTGAGTCTCCTTTGAAGAGGGAGAAGAAAATAGAGGGTTTTTTAGGTTTTCTTTTTCACTTCCTTCAGTCTTTATTTTTGTTGTTGTCACTAAATAGTAATTTCTACTTCAGTATAATAACATGGAAATGCAGCTAATTAAATCCAAGGATTATAAAATATTCGGTGCTGAACAGGAAGCTGCCACAAAATCAATTTGTGGAGCATATTAAAAGCAAAACAGCAAGTGCAACTGTAAAAATTAATAAAACTTGACCAGTGGAATCTCTTAGATAAGATTCAAAAGGCTGTGGAAATTCTCTAGGCTCTGATGTACTGAACAAAGTGAACTTCTTAGGTTATGAGTTGGCCCTAAACGAGTAGGATAATTAAAATCATGATAATATTTATTCAACACAGATTCATTTAATTTGGAATAGAACTCAATCACTCACAAGCACTGTAGAAGTGAGAGCTGCTGGATGCGATTTTATAAACTGGACTGGGGACCTCAGCATTTTTTGTCTTTCTTTTGAATTGCTCGGATGTGCATCTTCCTTGCTACACAGTGAGGGTGCAGGATGGATTCAACACGGATGGCATGGAGAAGCAGTGGGCAGCTGTGAGATGGCATCAGTGCACACCTGCAGCTGCAGACGGTGTGCCAGAGCTGCAGGCGTATTCAGCAGATGGCACGGAGCTTTTGGGCCATGACAGAGAACACGGGGCCATCTCCAACATCTAGGTAGGTAAGAGAGTTTTTCCCTCTCTCACACACAGCCAGTCTATTTGAGGGATGACAATGCAGATTTAAGAAAAAAAAAAAGGTGACTCAAAAACATTTGATTAAGAAAACAGGACACTGACACCAGAAATGAAACTATCACAGGAGTCTTACACTACAGGTTACCCCCAAAGAGTCAGAAGTATCTCTGAGTTGCATTAATATTCGTACATCTGTGTTCACAGCCCTCCTAATGTCTTGCTGCTTCTTTTCTTTTTTAACTTCAGACAGTCACATGCCTGTGAAATGTTTTGCCTGACTTGGGAGGGAAATATACTCCTCTGTTTTTCTATGCTAGATTATCAATTATGTGAAAGACTTCGCTGCCTACTAATGAGAGAAGGAGAGGACAAGCTTTCACTCAGAAATTTTGTTTGAAGGGAAAATCTTTAGTAGAGCTCTCTCATTTCTAAGGACACTATAATCATCTTGATGGGAGAAAAAAAAGGATTCTGGCTCTGTGCCTATCTTCCTCCCACTCTCCCCCTCGTTTTCCCTCTCCTTTAGGTACATGTGCACATAAACACTCTCCCTATGGGCTATGGAAGTAGCAACCCACAATGCATGCATTTTCTGAACTGCACATTCACATCCACACAGGTACAGTTATTTTTTCAAAATGGCCCATACCTGTAACACATGTACACCAACACCCACACAACATACTTCAAGGACTTTACTTTTGTTCTTTTCAGTACACTTTTATGTTTTTGACCTTTATTTTCTGCATACATCCTGTCAAATCTTTTGCAAATGGATTTCATAGACACAAATATTTGCTCTAAAGGAATTTGGAATTATAAACACCCACACTCAAGGAGACTTTACTTTAAACATGAGTGTTTTGCTATGGAATTACTTGCATTCTCCACTCAGAGAATGAAATCTACATCTTGTCTGATCATTTCCAACCAGGCTGCATAGCTCCAGTTACAATTATGTACTATAATTCCCTGTGATAGAAGTATCCTGACAATAATCAATTCAAATGCATTCAGATAAATAAATTTAAAGTAAATGCATATTGCTGGAGGATGCTCAGCAAGCAGAAAAAAGAAAAGCCCAGTAGCCTAATATGTTACTTCTTGGGAATAGCTCTCTCTGCCCTTATGCTGATAAATTCTTTTGGAACACTTTAATACACTTCCTATAATTAGCAAGTACTTCATAATCACTTCCTAGACAATGAAATCTCTCTGCAGGCATTGTGGTGTAAATGGTTCTTGTATCAGCAGAAGGAAGGTCGCAGGGTGGGGGGGCTCTACATTACCAGGAGGCATCAACGTCAGCTCCCTGTAGAGGATACATTTCTTTGAGAAACACTAGTGAAATCCCAGTCTCATTGAAGCCAGCAGACATTTTGACAGCTGTTCCCCCAGCCCTCCAGCCAGGGGAATGGCTTCATTGACATTGTGCAGGGCTGGGGGGGGAGCAGTGAGGTATGTGGGGACAGAGTCAGGTGCTTCTTTCCCTTCCTGGATGAGGGTCACCCGTGGGCTGTGACCCAGCCTGGGGAGGCAGCAGCCAGCTTGTGCTGTGTGCTCGCAAAACCCCTCCAGCCACTCTTGTTCTGTTCTGCACACCCCTCTCCCATTCACACCCCGAGGGTATGATGTCTTGAGGCAAAATGTGTTCCTTTAAATAAGATTAACTGCCTGTGACAGTATGAAGAGATTACTGTGTGGTTTTTAACCCTCTAAGTGTCCTGGGACAAACTCCATGGGTGCCACTGCTGCTTGCCAGTGCTTTTTCTATTGAGTAGGCATGCTGAGAGATTTAAAAATGATGACTGAATATCAATCTGATATATTGTCATGCTCAATAATTATTCTGTCAAGTGTCTTGTGAGAGAAGACAGAGGTAGAAAGACCCATAGTAATATGAGCAAAGACTGTTTTTCTTGTAAATATCTTCAAGCTTGATGTTCAGTAATTGCATAGCTGTAAGAAGGACTAGAGTTTATAAGCATTATTTAATTTGACCATAGAATTGGCCTAGTGAAGGAAATGTCTAGAAAAGAAATTGCGCGAAAATTTTACTGCAGGTACTGTTTGCCAGGTATTTGAGAACTTAAAAAGGATTGCTAACTGAAGAAAACCCAAAACCAAACAAATCAGTTTTAATGTTAACGAAATTTTTCCATCTCTTTTCTTTTGTTACAAAATTGAATTTGATCTGAGAGGGTTGCACATTTTTAAAAATACATTAATTGATTACAGCTCACTCCCTGGACCCTATGGATCCCTGCACCTCCTCCTGTTATTAAACATTCCCACAAAATTCTGGTTTTCAGTTAGAACCAAAGGCATCTTTTATGACAATTCATGCTAAAATGTATTTACCTGAAATAGTTGCTCAGAAGAGATCTACATGATTTAAACTGCTAAGAAGTAGTCTATGGGATCTAGACTGTGATGGACAAAGGATTTAGACTGTGACAGTGTTCTTTGTCTCAAAAAACAGAGCAAAGAACTTATAATCAAATGGCTTTGTGGTAATATTTTTAGACCAACCTTGTACCTTATGTATAATATAAGGCATACTAATATAGGTCTTTGATTTCCTGTAGAATTATAGTATTGTTCCACAGCTACTGGAATACTTGGAGTAAAAAGCTGAAGACAACTGTATGAACACTGGACAGTATTTCTGAGAAATTCAACCAAAATATAGAAGGGGATTATGTCTTTCAGGCACCCAAAAGCATCTAGTTAGTAAGGTGATTTGTTCATTGTCGGAAACGTGAGGGGAAGAGCATTTGTAAGACTAACCCTTCGTGCAAGGATAAGTTAGATTAATGGTTTACAAAATGTTCTGGGTAAAGTAACTCTTTTACCTGCAGGGTTTTGTGTAGGCAGGCATGTGAGAAATCTGTTTGCAGGATTGCAGGGTTGGTATGCATTGCTTATTTAGATTCATACCTGCAAAGCCCGTAGTGATTTCATGCCATCAGAATGAATTTGAAAGAGATTTCTTTGCTCTTTCCAACAGGGATAATATTTAAGAAGGAGGTTAGACTTGTTCTTTCTTAACCTTCACACCTTTTGAACTGCACGCTTTTGAGGAGGAAGTTAAAAGGGCATTGAAGGACTTTGGTCAAATCATAAGACTGGGTTCCTAAATCTTAGATTCTCTGTATATGTTGAGAACAGAGATCCTGTGTGGCCTGGAGCTTGTCAACCAACTTTTTATGTGCCTCAGATTCACTTGCTCTGAAATTGTAAAATTTGTCCATCTCTCAAGCAGGCAGCTGATATTAAAACTTCTTTTTATGTTAAGACAGGGCATGTACTACGCACAAGAGGAGACTAGGAGCTTCACTTTATCACTGCTTGTATTACACTTCCAAATTATCAGTTCCTAAGGTGTAAGCTGGAATGGACTAGGTCCTGGTAGATGCCAAGTAGCCACGCATTCCTCTAACCAAGGTGGCAGCAAAGGGAACTGAATATTCCTGGGAGACCCCCAAGAACCAAATCATACTATGGATCAGAGTCAGTGTAGATACATACACACACGTACATATAGATACATGCATACACACACACACATCAGCCAATTAGCCTGATAAACTAGCTAACATTCAGGCAAAATTGTTTTAGCTATAAGTATAAAATTACTATATAAATCAGACATTTCCCTTCCTTGCAATCCCAGTCATTGTCAGAGAATGTATATGTAGCCTATCCCTTTAAATACAGTAGGTGCAAAGGTCAGCCAGCATTTTCCCAGCCCTTCATTTCCAGGATTGCTTTTCCAGAGAGTTCTTGCCATAAGAAGCTCTGACTTTCTGCCCTAGATGAAGGTGGCAACACTTTTCTTACCATCTGTTTTCTTCTTTCGCAGTCTCCAGTGCTACAGCTTCCACAAGGTGCAAGGAAACCTCTCAGACCACATGCCATGGCTTTGGCCATGGTTTGCCATGTGGCCAATTGCCCAGGGCACCAACTTCTAGAATCTCCCATTCTGTCTTACTACAAGGGGCTTTGTCTCTTTTGCTCAGTCATAAATGTGCCTTGCATATGTGGTGGGTTGAATATGGTGTCTGGTTATATGGCAATGAAAATGTCTTTAGATGGGAACTACCCGTACATAATAAGCTACAACGCTCACATTCTGTAACAACAAGCTTGACAGAAGCTTAAATAAAACCCATTAAAATGTACCCTAAAATACTTCACAGGTTAGAATTTTCTCAGCACATGGCCTGGCTTGGCATGGCTCTTGTTCAAATTGATGCAAAGTAACACCCTGCCCTTATGTGATCTTATTTTTGTCAAATAATAGCAGAAGGAGCAAGAAATGAAGAGAGAGACATTCAAACTGTTTCAGTAAAGAGGGTTAGACTCTGCATAGAGACTTTTCTGTAAGTGTCATGGAAAAGGTCCTCAGAAATTTTCAGCTACATTTAAACATACCGTGATAGGATGCCTTCTAAAGCAATCACTCCCTGAATGCTGTTTTCAAGTCAAACACCCAGGGATGAGACTTAAGTGGTAAAAAAATCATTGAAGATTGGGAGGGGAAGCCCAGTTGTCTCAGACTGTTACACCTGCACAAGAAGATTACTTTTCTTGAGTACATATTGGAGATGAGCACCAAAGAGATGTTAACTGCTTTTTCTCAATAATTCTTTTGAAAAGAAGAATCAAAGAAGATTGGCAGTTGTTAAAGGGGAAGCCATGCAATGCTGTAGGATCAGTCCGTGAATGTATATGGTCTGAGTTCATTAAACTCCACAAAAATCTGTAAAGGCTTCCCCTTCTAACTGAGGAAAGAACACTCTCCCTCTTTCTATTCCTACTTGAATAATTACAGTATATTAAGACACACCAGGCAGGTCAGAGCAATGCCTGTTTGGAGCTTGCATTTGAACCGCATGTTGTGCACTTGCATTGTAATATATTCAGACTGACAGAATCGTTATGGTGAATTAATCTAAATTACGTCTAGACATATATTTACAACAACAAGAGTCATAGAGACTGTTTGGTGGCTGACTGCTCAGAGGCATCAAACAAGAAAATCCCAGGCTTAAACCTTACAAATAAATGACCAAATTAACAAATAGAGGAATAAATTAGTTTAGGCCATGCTTCAGGAACAATACCAAAGCCTTTTCCCTAGAATTTCACTAGATTATATGTTCCTTCACCAGTTTACCATTCTAGTTATCATCCCTCTGCTGCAGGGACATAACCCTGCTGTAATGCTATCCACAGGCTCAGAAGCCCACACAGGGAGAGCGCAGGGAAGTCACAGCAAGGCACAGGAAGTATTAAATGATTTCTGCTTCTCTGCAATAAAAGTACACCCACACCCTGACAGATTATTGTAGATCTCCTCTGGCTGTTTTAAGTCAGGTATGTCAGGAAGCTTAGGTATCACTTTGACATTAGTAAAATAAAAGACACAAATTGAGCATTGTTCCACCACTGGTGATGATGAGGGGAGAAAGAAACTTGCAGTTCATGCTGTTATTTGTAAGTACAAAGGCCTTAGGAGCAAGTCTGATTGCTTTCAGCACTTTCCACCTACAGGTAATTATTTAATTACCCAGATGTAATAAATCTGCAACACTGCCAGTGGATCATGTCACTAATTGTAATTTTATAGGCTGAGTATATACACAGTACTTCATCCTAAACTCACAGCAGGGTAAAAGCTTGCAACTGCCTGGTGAGGGGCAGCATATAAGAGGTTTGGTGTTTCACCAGTGGCAGTAACCATGACTCTCAGGAGAATTCTCAGAGAGCTAGGCATGCAGGGGATATCTGACCCAATGTCTGTGCCGCCTGAGGAATCTCCATGTCATCAGAAAGGGCTGTGCTGCTGTGTCATGACAGCATTCACCTGTGGCGACATGGGGACAGCATGTTCCACGCTCCCAGTGAAATGAAATGCTTTCTTCCCTAATATGGAATTAGTGACAGGGGAGGGACTGCCCCTGGCAACTGGTTAGGTTTTGAGATCTCAGTCTGTCTGTTGTGATGCAGCCCTCGTGTAACCATCCAGGAGGGCTGGGAAGGGGTTGGGGGAAGCTGGCTGAGCCCAAACGGGGAAATTAGATGCTGGACAAGACAAATGTGAGACTGGAGACGGCTTCAGCACCAGGGCTCTGCGTCTCTTGGTGTGCTGGAAAGCACTAGGGATTTTTACCCTTGAGGAGCCCCATAACAGTAAATTCAACTCCTTGACATGCCTTTTTTCTTCATGGGGAAGCAGGAAACATTAGCATGGGCACAACCTACAAGAACACGTCTAAACACCTTCCAGCCTGGAGAAGGCTTTCGCTCGGCTGACTCAGAGTGCAGGCAGAGCTACCGTCTGTGCAGATGTGCCTGCAGATAAACCAGGTGGAAACAGAGCAGTGCGAGTATTGTACATGTCCTACAGAAGTGTGGGTGAGGTAGCAATGATGACAACACAGAAAGGTCAAATTCATTCTTAAGATTGCCCAAGAGGGCTATGCCAAACCCAGTGTTGAACCCTGGCACCTCCCGAATCCTGGGTGAGTAACTGCGAGTGAAGTGGAGGTTTACCTTCAGGAACACCATTACTGCTACCTTAATAAGTGCTCTAGGCACTCTGTCAAAACTGTTTAATAGTTATTTAGAAAGCAGAAGTAGAGATGTGAGCTATGGCATTAGTTAGCCACTGCAAGAAGCTGACTTGCATTTCTGGTCACTGCTGGTTGAGGGAGGCTGAGGAAATGCCACAGAAGTTTCAAAGGGGAGACACAAAGCTGGCTTGTGGGCTGCCAAGTGGACTGTAGGAGTGGAGACATAAGGACTAGAATTTATTCATTTTACTGGAAAAAAGAAGCTTGAGGTGATCTGATTGTTTGGTATAAGTGTTAACACACAAGATGGATATCTGACAGTAGAGAGCTTTTCAACTTTTACTGACCAAGGCACAACAAGATCTAGTCACTGATAAATATCCTTCAGTGGAGATACTCCAAATTGCAGCCTGCAATCAGTAGCGAGGACCTCACATGGTTACCTTCAGGGTATGAAAGGATTCCTTCTCTCTGCCTCCAAGATATATTTTTATTACTTTCCTACCCACCTAGCGCTTTCTGATGGATCAAACATTGCCACCAGTTGGAAACAGGACATTAGTGAGGTTAGAACACTGATGGAAGGCACTACATACTCTAAGCTTTCTGCTTTGTGTAACTTCCTCTGATGCTTGAGGTCATGACAATGGCCAGATTTGGGGTAGGAAAAGCATTTTACTCCAAAAGATAGTCAGTCAGGGATCTTGACAGGTTTTGACTTTATCTTTAGCAAGGAGCGCAGTTTGCATGCTGGAATGCCTCATTGTCCGAGGGGCCTTCGGGGTGCAGATACTTTGTTCTCTCTTCTTTGCACCTGGTACAGAGCTTTTTCTCCCAGGAGCTGAAGTACTTAGTATAACTGTAGTCTTTGGGACATGCAGGAATTCAGATGACTCTCTCAGGCCAATAAAAGGACATCACTACCTGAGTTAAACATTTAAAATAGAGTCTGTGAAAGTCTTCCTCAGCCACTGTCCCAAGCTGGCAATGCCCAAACTCCCCCTGCAAGTCCCCCAGGCTGGCAGCGATGAGCAGCTTGAAGTCTGTCTCATTTCTATTCTCCATCAGGATCAATAAACTAGAACTCTTTCTGCTCATCTCCGCTTAATAACTTACCAGGTGTTCTGAGAAGGCCCCAAACTGAGCACACTGCATTTGAAATGCAATGGTAGTTGATTTTAAAACATAGCTGGAGAAGAAGGTGGTTTGTATGTACCTTGTAAAGGGTGAAAATACCTGAGTTATGATTAGTTGACATAGGTTTAATTTTCCTTTCTCTGCTTGGGGAAATTTAAATCCCACATTTCCAGAGGAAAAAATCTTTGCTTCTGGCACTCCCTTGAGCACTCTAGTTACAAGGGCATTTTACAAGCAGATAAAAAACAACATCAGTCATGGTTTTGAAGAAAAGCGTATTGTCCACTCAGTGTATTTGAAGGAAGAGCACTGACATACTCTTTCTAATGTAAATTAAGGCCTGGGAATACTGAATGAAAGTATTCAGATACCTGCCTGTAAGGAGAAGTGGAATACAGGAGGTTTAGCCCTGTGGTCAGTGTCCCACCAGTTTGGCTTCCCTCCAGTTTTATCTACTCTGCGAGATGCAATACTCTGTTGTACAAGTAGTCTATTGCAGGACCAGCAGATAACTATGAGCTTGTGCATGATAGCCCTTCTATGGACCTGAAGCTTAAGGATTTCTGAAATTTCCAATTGGATAAAAGAGAAACAGAGAATGGTTATGCCAGAAGAGGAATCCTAAAACCATTTTCAATATATGGTCACTTCTGTAAACTGCCCGTGAGAATGACCTGGGCTTTTACAAACCCTTTTGTCACAAATTAAGCTATTTGAGCAGCAGTAAAAACCAAACCAAACCAAACCAAAACCAAACCACGAAACAAAACAACCTTTGGTGTAAAATGTGACTTCTTGGAATGTGTCTTTCTTTCACATTTTTAGGCTTTTTTAAAATGGAAACACACCTAAGTGAGCTGTCTGTGTATGCATCTCTGTTTCCCCTCAGCTTTTGAACCTCCTAATTGATTTGAATCAAATTTGAGATAAGAATAAAACCCTCCAAGGTTTTTACTGCCAGCACATTATTCTGGAAGGGGGTTGGAAGCCAAAAAAGTTCAGGGGAATCAGGAAAGGGGACAGAAAATCTTAATATTGGTCTGGTAAATCAGCCAAGAATCACAACCCTGTAAGAAACATGACTTCATGTTTTGTACTCATTGCTGTTGTCTGACTTGCTCTTTCTTTTTGCAGAAAATATGCACAACTTCTTAAGTTCTGAGCCTGAGTTACAGAACCATCCAATAGCTGACTGTTCTTGTGACCCTTGCAGAAACTTTGCAGGAACAATATATTTGAAGCTTGTCAAATTTGGTTCAAATCAACCAGCAAGTTCTGTGACTACTGAAGAGGAAAATATATGCAGGGTGCAGTCCCAATAAAAGTGGGAAAGCTTGTCAGCCCTGCAGCCATGAACAAACCACCTGATACCAGCCAGAGTTAATGAAAAGAGAAGAAGGGCTCAGACTGCTTTATCCACTCCAACATATCCCTCTTAAAATAGGAGGTTGAAACACAGACTAGTAGAAACTAGTTTATTGCTTTTAAAAGCTTCAATTGCTGCTTGTGATTCATCGATAGGAGAGCGGGCTACAGCATGCAGGGAGGTTTGTTTGGCCAGCTGTGAGGCTGAGCAAGTCCAGACTCATGTAACCAGTCATCACTTTCTCACTGTTAATATACCCATGCAGAGCGCTCTGTTGTTGTTCTTGGGAAGAGTGGGTGAGGATGGAGGGAAGATGTGGATGAAATCTAATTCCAGGACAGCAAGCGTCATTTGATCAGCATGCTGAGAGGCATGTGAGAGGAACATTTGCAACGTCCTATCGTACATAGAGATCACCATATCCTGACTGTCTGAATATTGCAGACATATTTAAGAGATTTCAAAGTGATAATTAAATTCTGTGTCCAACATTCTGGGGTGACAATCTTGTTACTGAGATTATTAATCCATGATGGCCAATGTGCATTCAGTAAAAAAGGCATATCTGTTCTTTTTATCCAATTTTCTGTGCCCTTATGTATTTCAAAAACTCTTAACACCTTATAAAAATTGAAAATCTCATTTTCTAGATAACATAATAGAAACAATTATAGTAATTTTATTTTTGCAAAAACTATGTTCAGTAGCTACTTCTGTAGTGTAAATATAACCCATCCTACCATGTAATAGAAATTAATTTTAAACAGTGCACAGTTACATAGCTCACATGAGGTCTGATTCTATTTTCAGTTATTAGCCATGAAAGCTGCTACTGTACAAGCTATGGGTTCAGTGATAACCATTTGGTGGGTAATTGAATAACTGACATTAACTTGGTACCACATGTCAGCTAAGGCATGAAACATTCACTTAGGAGTAACTGTGTGTCTGATTGCAGTATACTATTAAACTTCTGCTGAGGAAATTTCTTCAGGCCCTATCTGCATTTACACTAATGGCTTTCTACACTGTTAAGGCAGGGAAAAGAAGCCTTAAACCAAATACCGTTTTCTCATATTTTCTCCTCTGGGTCTCTTCACATTATAATTTACATGTCTAGATATTGGTCAAGAACATCTGTATGTTTTCATACAGGTGATTATATCACTGCAAGTGCACACATGCAATACAGATAATCACTGCATGCACAATAGTCATATAGATGCTGGCATGTTGGATTTACTGCTTAGGTCTGACTCACAGTAGAGCAAGTACAGAGCAAGTATACAAATTTAGCAGATGGATCAGACTCTGCACAGATGCTGCATGATGCTGTATTCCTGCCTGAGAAATCCCTGACCCTAGCAGAGATCTGCAGTGCTGCAGCCATGGATGAAAAGTGAACATACGGGGTAGTACTGCAGTTCCACAGGGATTAACTCAATTTAATTTAAACAAATTTAGCATTTAACTCTGAACTGCTGGAATATTACATTTAGCTCAATGTATCCACACTTCCTTCTTGTCTTTCAGTCAGCCTGCAGCTCCAGGTGTTGTTGAATAGCCTGCATGTTTGACAGCCATGTCACCTTCCCTGAACGTCTAAGTAGGCATTTCCTTTGCTCCCTGACCACCAACTTGACAAGCACCGCAGCAAGAAGATGAAAAGGCGGTATTTTTATGAGTAAAGGACAGACAACTGCAATAAAATCTGCCGCTTTTACAGATCACAAGCCTCTCCAGTAGACTCAGCTAATAATGTCGCAATGCTGAAAAGCTGGAATTTATCACAAGCAAGGAGCTATGCTACTGCCTGGCTGCGGGCAGCCCGTCAGGTACATAAGGAGCTGTGGGGGCTGGTAGGTGGGACTGCCTGGGCTGCCGTGCCCCCTGGGTGCAGTGCAGAGGGGAGGGATGGACATGAAGGGGAAGGGAAGAGAAGCCCCCATAGAAATACAAGCAGCTCAAACTGATCTCCCCATGCAGATGATCAACCTGATCCATGACCCACTGACTCTCTGGATCTGATGGGTGGGATCACAGCATCAGGGTGCTGCTCGGCAGGTGATACAAAGAATTTGGGAGAGAAGGGAGGGGGAAAGGGAGAAAAGGCAAAGCAACCAACATGCTGTTGTTGGCAGCATAATTATACAGGGACTGAGTCTGACAATACAGGTACTGCAGGAAGCATCAATAGATTCATGCATCTCCTTTCACCCCGAGCATGTGGTTTGTTTCACTGGGAGCAGCCCTGGCTTTTAATGAAATCAGATGGTCAAAGACGACTAAGGGGATTTGAGAACATGTAGTTAAATTGAGCAATTTCTTCCTCTGATGTTAAATATAGTTTTACTATGCTGACCTAGAAGCTATGTTTTGTTCATCAGATCATTAATTCAGATCTATAGTCCACCGGATAATTAAAATTAAAGAGTTAATTAAACCAGCAATGATCTAAGCATGTCTGTAAAGAAGGCAGGGAATCAGGTACCTTATATCTCCTCTTAGAAGTCATGACTTCTATCACATGTAATTACTTTCCCCTGTGGTGTGCATGGGAAAGACCTGTTTCTAAATTAGGACATTTTCTATTAAAAACAGCAGGAGAAAGGTTCAGACACTAAGGGCTTAATCTGCAAGGCTGATATGTGAATGGAGTCAGCCCCAGTCTGTCAAAGCAGTGGTGAAAATTATTATTTATGTGTGTGAATAGTTTTGTTGCCTTTAATGCCATTACTTCTGCTCTTATACATAAGGTTATACATAACCTTAAATGCATTGTTTGAGCAGCCCCAGAGCACTCACTGAAGGCTTGTTCAACTGGCAACACACAAACTAAGCACTTAGGAATCATGGACTTCAAAAAAGTGCCAGCAACACGCAGCTCCCAAGATCCTGTCACCCAGCTGTTGCTCTGGCAATGACACGGCTGGGCAGCCAAACATGAAGGAGGTAGGACTTGGGGAGACAGGGTGCAGATCAGAGGTAGACTGTGGACCACACCTGGGGTTGGGAGAGAGGTGCTATAAGGTTTGGTGGAAGTCTGTGGAGCTGCACATGGTGCAAACTGTAGAGCTGGCTGCGGGGAAGTAAACTAAGGACCGTATGGAAAACTACCTGGGTAGCAGTGGCAGCTGTAGAGGAACATCTGGGTATTATTTCTCTTACTGTAAACATTGGCAATTTTTCTTTCTCTTCTTTGCAATGTGAGATCCTGTACACATTGCAGGCTGACTCAGGTCATCTCAGTAGCATAGATTAATCATGCAGGATCCAACTGTGCATGAGGGCAGTTTCTACAGCCTCTTGAGTTCTGGAAATGTAGCTGACATGGTGATTGGAGAATGAGATTGCTGTGGAAACTGCCTCAAGAAGCTCTTGTACTTCAGATGAGGCAATGACCTAAATGTTCTTGAAAGGTACAGGGAGTGGCTTGTGCTGTAACCAAGTCTGTCAATGAGACTGCACTTGAAGGTAGAGCTGAGGAAACAATACAAATTTTTTCTTCTGTAGTCATTGTTTGATTTTTTGAATTTAATGGATTGCATTTCCTCTTTCTTACAATCATCAGCTTCTCGTACTTGTTTATCCCCAGCCCACCTGGAAACAAGGAATGAGAGCCACTATTTGTCTGAAACCTCATGTTTCAAGGTCTGATTCTGAATTTGAGAAAGCAAGTAAGTAGGAGGTTGAGTAGGAAGATAGCCTCATCTGAGCATCAGTTTACTACAGCTCTCTGCCCTCCCCATTGAAGAAGAGTCTCCTTTTGCACACAACCTGTCCTGGTTTCATCTGGGAGAGAGTTAAATTTCTTCCTAGCAGCTGGCATAGTGCCATGTTTTGGATTTAGAATTAAAATAATGTTAATAACACACCAGTGTTTTATAATAGTTGTTGCTGAGCAGTCAATGACTTTTCAGCTTCTCATACTGGCCTGCCAACGAGAAGGTGGGAGGTAAATGAGAAGCTGGGAAAGAACACAGCCAGGCAGGACAGCTGACCCAAACTGTGCAAAGGAATATTCCATAGTATATGATGTTGTGCTTGGTATATGACCTTGAGGAAGCTGGCTGGGGAAGGTGATCACTTCTTGGGGACAGACTGGGCATAGGTCTGGGGATGGTGAGCAATTGCACCGAGCACCACTTGTTTGGTGTATTCTTTTGTTACTATTATTACTACTACTACTACTGTACCTTTCTGTCCTATTAAACTATCTTTATCTTAACCAATGGGTTCTACTATTTTTTTTTTTTTTTTGGATTCTCTCTCCTTATCCCAATTGGAGGGATGGTTAGTGAGTGAACAGCTATGTGGCGTTTAGCTGTCTACTGGGTTAAACCATAACACAACTTTACTGTCTGGAGTCCTGGTGATTTCCCTGGTTCCTTCTTGTTTGGTTCAGAGGATGAACAGGCAATTTGTCCAAGCAGCTCCAAGGAAGCAATACAACTTAAGTGTTGAATAGACATCATTTGTCCAAAACCTGAAGAATCTTGGAAACATATACAAAAGCATTAACAGGTAAGCAGTGAACAGAAGATAAGAATAATGCTAACTGAAAAGCACTTGGTGCAAATGATTTGTTGAGCTCTGTTTGCAGTAAATACAAAGTTTAGATATATGTCTATACACACGTGTGTGTATATCAACAACATCTATTCTTTTGAGCTGCCTGCCTATTCACATGGACAGCAACAAGAGTGCTGCATGAATTTTACCTCACTGAATCAATGTTTTGGGGCACACTTGATTTCTTGCTAATTTCTACCTGTAGCAGAGCTTTTCATTACTTCAAACACCAAGCAGAGACACAGGCTGTTAGAATAGGCTCATTCAGGTTTTCTCTGCTGACTCAAAAGGGCAGGAATAAGTGCAGCCAGGACACTCTGGTTGGGATCACTTAGCTGAAAGCAATCAGCCAGCATCATCTGAATTTTTCAGCCCTGTTGTTTGCATGCAGGTATAGTTTGCTTTCAGCCTTTGAGCAGTGCACATAAAGTAGGCCTTTTCAATGATGTTGGTATCTTCCCCTGTATTCCTTCTGCCTGCCTATCGACTGTGGCTGGAGTTATCAGAAATCAGCTAAAGTCCTGGCTTGTATGAAATGGCATCAAAGGTGACAATGAAATGAACCCCGATGGTCCACTTAAGCTCTGCAGGGCTCTCATTTTATGTTACTTCATAAGTGAGCTGGTTTGGACAACCACTGTAGCTGAACTTGCATTTTTTTCACCTTTTGCGACCTCGTGGAGATGGAGATTTCAGAGCTGGCTGAAACCTGAGTGTGGATGTGGGGGAGAAGAAAGGTTGTGCAGTCACAAGACTGCCGCATCGTGTGACAGGGAATATGTGTGCAAAGCAGGAAGGGACTGGTGGCAGAAAAGGCCAAGAGCCCTCATGTTTTTGTTATAGATCTGCATCAGTGTACCATTTGGTATCACAATGACCCCAGCCTTCCTGGGGAAAGCACCTACTTTCAAAACCATTGGCAATGGCCCTCAGGTTCCAGCAATGACTAGCTAATCTCTCAGCAACCCTTTTGAGATACTGGATCATGCTTCTCACCAGGTACAAATGTTTACCTTAAAAGTCAGGTCACCTGCACACCGACGCATTTCCACGCATAGGCATATACACACAGCTACATAGAGAAACCAAGCAGTGTTTTAGCTTTCTAAGAAAAAGGATTGCAGAGGTCTGGCAGAGGAGGAAAAGAGGCCTACCAGTGTGGGGGTTGTGTCTGGACCCTTCCTGGGTCCTGCCATAGGTAGATAAGTAGGCAGATAGCTTGAAGAATCATTCTCCACATCTATCCTTCTTTGCTTTTTGATTGCCCACTACTACCTCTCATTAAGCGCTTACAAAATCACTATGGATCTATGCACAACTAGATTGGGAAGATGGAGTGGGGAGGGAGAGATTAGCATGCTTTGTTTTTCTGCAAGTTAGCTTTAGTCCATATCACCCATGGGACCTTGTTTAGTGCACACTGCAGGGGTGCAGGTGCAGTAGAAGGGAAAGAAGGTGATAACAAGAAACTGAATTGGAGGGTGGACAGGATTGCATCTTTCTGGTGCATTTTGGGTTTAAAATGACCATGAAATCTATGGCCTTTCTGTAATATATTATTATCAGGAAAATGTATCCAGTTCCACTATTCAGGCTAAATTTATAGGAGGAGAGTGAAAAATAAAGCTTCACATTGGAAAATCTAACTTTACTATACAGAAATCACTTCCATACATCCATGTATCCATCCATCTCTACCTTTACTGTAGTATCTGAACACATCCTAATGCAATCCAACTCACATTTCTGAATGGACTTTAACGTTAGTCTTTTTTTTTTATCTCATGCAAATGGAAAGTAGTGATATTCTCTGATGAGTTCCAGATAAGTAGTCAGAGAATGACATGGGTCTATAATTTTTTTCTCAGCTGCTGTTATTTTCTTAACACAGACAAATAAAGGTGGTGATAGAAAGGGAGGAGTAAGGGATGCTGAGCCCAGCATTTCAGCAATGCCCTTGAATTCTTGTTTTACCTGTTCACCTGTAATTGTATCTTATCAGAAGCACATCAGAAGCCTCAGGTAGAAATACAGGCAGATCACAAGGCTTGAAAAAATGAAGCCATAGGCTCCCAAAGTGCACAAGGACAGAACCGAGACTGTGCTTTGCCAAGTACATAGTGAAATGCATTAGATTCTTTCAAATCCTTGAGCTGTGTAGAGGAATGTCTTAGAAACTTGCAGTGTGCTTCTCTCCTCAGCTCAAATGCTTATTTCTAAAAGTGGAAAAGAAACTAATTCTCCATCTGCACTCACTCCTCTGGCTTATGGATAGACATGACTGCCAGGATAAACAGTTAGACCGTAATCCTCAGTTTCATGAAGTCAGGCACATCAGTGAACTTGAGGATCTGGGCTCTAGCCTGAGCTCTGAAGATGGGCTTTCAAACAGAATATTTGCTCAACACAATGGGGTGTTTCATGGGGGTACTCTCAAATGACTTCAGTGGTTCCTGATTAGGGAAGTGTACTGAGATCAGCACATACACCTCTGTCAATGCTTGAGAAATCTAGTCATGGGGTAAAAATGAGCACTAGTCATTTAACAATTTATTTTGTCTGGAAAAATCATGAAGGACATGAGTAAAGGAATTCAGGAAAATTCCCACAAAGCATTCAATGTCTCCTTTTAGAGTACTAGAAGGGACAGAGCATGATAGAAGACAGTACATTTACTACAAATGGCCTTTCAAACCTGCTGCAAGCCTGACATGATGTAGAATGGCAGATTTGTGTCTCCTGAACAGGAAAAATCTGCAGGAAAACTGAAAACTTCTGAAACTCTCTCAAACAGGTATCACTCCTCTGTCAAGTGTTTATTTACAGAAGTATTGCTCCAGACATAGATGATTTGGGGGGTGGAGGAAGAAGTAGTATTTCCTATAATGTGATGAGAAGGTAGTCTAAAGACTTCTTACACTTCCTTGATGACCATACAGAGTTCTAAACTAATAATCAGCATATGAAAGACAGAATATTCACATATTCTGTGCTGTAGATTTCAACATGCCAAGACAGCAGTGTGCAGTTATCTAAATCATCAAGGCACTAAGAGATTGTCCCTGTGTCTTTAGTGACATGTATTATTCAAACCATGAAAGGTACATGACTTCAGCTGATTAATCTGAAGACAGGATCTCATAAAACTACTTGTCATATCAGACCAGAAATAAGAATGAATGATCCATACATATACCACAAAACCATATAAAACACTATACAAAATTAATCCTGATTCAGTGTGAACTAAGATGAAATTCTAGCCATATCCTGAAAGTGATTAACTTAAGAACTGTGATCTAAACACCTGCTTTTCCATACATGTTCTCTCTCCGTATGAAATTGTAATACTCAGGTTGGAAACAGGGACTGTGGTTGAATAACTGGAAGCAGATGTCCTTTTGGAAAGGCCTGTGACCACAGAGCAGCACATTCCCTACCAAAATCTCAAAATTCACAGGCAAAATTAGAGCTTTACAGGAATATTACTATGTTCATTAATGTCTAGAAAATTTCACATTACTATCACGCTGTAGCAACCCTGCTTGCAGACTAATAGGCTGTAGTTCAGTGCATCACAGTGATACATTTCCAGATTTAAGGATTTTGTATGCTCATCCTTCTCATTTCTGGGCTTTAAATAAGTGCATGCCATACTCTCGTTTGCTGAGATAACCTGAAAAAAATGCACATTGCCATGGCACTGCAGGACCTATTTGGCTGCAAACTGAGTTTCACCAAAATGTTATTTGTCACAGGATAACAAAGCTCAGGCTTGAGAAGAGAAGTCTGGAGCTTCATTTTCTATCCTGCCTGGAATGAAAATATGTATTGATTTACCAGGAAGGTTTTGAGACACCAGAACCAGCAGATCCTCTCCAAGTGTTACTACCTGGGGTGGCAAATGTGGCCTTCGTGGGGTCACAGGAGACATCCTGCAGCTCACTCCCCACCCCCTCCTTCAGGTCAGCATTCAGCCCTGCTCAAATCTCTGATAAGCAGCAGATTATTTCCAGACCTTTGCATGCCAGAGATATCACTTGGGTGTGGTACCATAGCACTTCATATTTAATAACATAATGACACTGTACTTAATAACTGCATTAAGATAGCTGGTAAGTACACACAAAGACCAACATGTGCATGCTCAAAGAAATGTTTCCTCTGATTCCTGACAAGTGTTCTGAAGTTTGACATTCACTTGGGTTATCTGCTTTTCCCCCTCTTCAGTCATCTCAGACTTTTATTTAGTGGCCAATGCTTGCAAGATGGTGGTTGCCTGGATAATTGTGATTGCTTGGAGATAACATTATTTAAAATTAAGACCTTGAGGCTGAAACCAAAGGGAAAAGGCCTTTCAGTTTTACCAAATGTACATCCATTCCCATTGTGGTTTTTTGTTTGTTTGTTTGTTTGTTTCCTAGGTGATATTGTATTAATCTGGGTTTTTTATTTGTCTTGTTTTGTTTTTTTTTTATGTGACAAGCACCAAGAATCTAATCCAATTTTCACAAAAGACAATGTTTTTCATGAGTCATTGTGTTTTTTCCTTCTGCCTAGCAGATATATGAAGAAAATGCTGCAGATGCAGGTTTGATTTTCATTATATGTTCTTTAGGTCATGTTATTCCTCTGCTGAGCCAAATTATATCATTAGAACACCTGTTTTTTCCAGATTTGTTACTTTTGGGTACCTTTTCACCTCCGCTTTGAAATCCTGAAAGTTGTTCTCCCTGAAAAAAAAAAAGGAAAAAGTCTAATTTTTAATGCTATGGAGTTCTAAAAGGAAAAAAAAAAATAAAATAAAAATAATAACAGCACAGGGACAAAATATTTCTGCTTTTGAAACATGGAAGAAATTTGTTTTTTTCAAGACAGTATGCCTCTCTCTTGTATCTATAATCTAAAAGTCTAGTGTCTTCTTTCTCATGTCTTAGCTAGAGTCCCTGTCCTCTTTTTAGTCAGTGGCAAGAAATAAACCATTTTCCTTTCCTGCTCTTGAGGGGACAATGCATCTGGCACCTTTTAGAAGTCTAGAGGTGGACAAGGGGAATCAGTGCCTGTTCGTCACTATTGGCTGGTGAGTTCAAAGAGCTGAAACAGATGCAGATGACAGCATTTGTAGATACTTGCTTAGGTCAGATGTTGCTCCCCTGGGCTGTTACCTTATCAGAGGACAAAATCTAGTCCTAAAGAAACGGTAAAACAAAGTTATAGCTAGAAGCAAGGTAGAAGAAACACTTTGCAAAATGTAAAAGTCCAGCAAAGGCAGGTTAACTCATGATGACCATTTCTGAGGACTGGCAAATGAAAAACCAGAAGATGCTAGTTCGCTTGAAAAAGACTTCTCAGTTGCTTACCCTTCATGGAGAATATCTACACATTTATGAGCTTGTGTAAATCCCACCAAATATTTTTGTGCGTGTAATTCACAGTTCTCTTGCCAGAGAACTAGTTTTCTTTTTTGAAATATTTTTATTTTCCTTATCATTAGACACTCTTTTTTTTTTTCTCACTGTCCATGATCTAAAAATTAGTACAGGAACATCACTGTGCACTACCCGAGGAAGTAATCTATTGTTTGTTTCAGGTTTTTTCACTTGAATGGAGCCCTGCATGTTATATGATAGAAGACCTATCATGAAATTTGATTTCTGCCAGTGATTAGTATGTCTTTGGTTTGTATGTCAGACTTATGTTTCCCATAATTTTAAGTTTAATAATTTACTTCATTCTCAGCTGCTGTTTTGAATATTAGCGTGTCGTGAAGTAGCTAAACTAACATTTTTATCTAAGTTGAGCTTCTGAAGTTGCAAAGCATGAAGTAAATCATAATAAATGAATCTGTGCATAATTTGTTCATTTTCTCCAACATTTTTTCTCCAACTATTTTTCACCTTCAGCTGCATCTTTGCGCTGATCTAAATATTTCTGTATTTTGAAAGAAGGGGAGCAGAAGTGTGTGCATGTGTCTGATAAGTAAGAAAGTTATATATACACGTTAAGTAGCAACTGTGAAAAGCCATGAAGGAGATGTGTTTGAAGCTTGGGTAGCATCAGACATTCTAATTTTGTCACTTTATTGGACTCCTCTCACACTGAGAATATGGACAAGATCTGTTAAAATTCTTGCGGTAAGGCAAAACAGCTTTTTTGGTTCTGTTTGCTGCCTTGGTGTAGTAAGCACAGCAAGAGCTGAACTCCAGCCCCAGATCCATGTTTGGAAGGGGATGTTTGCCCTGGAGCCTCCCTGATTAGACTGCACAAGGAACCGTGCTGGGTACAGTGCAGGAATGCACTGGTGGTCGGATGATTACTACAGTGGTTTCCTCTATGGTCTTCTTCATTGTTCCCTCTCGGTTTGCCAAAAAAAAAAAAAAATAAAAATGTGTTTTTCATCCAAACCTCTCTTCCCTTCAAATCCTTCATTGGTTTCCTAATGACCATATATCACATTCAGACTCCTTATACTGGCTTGAAAGATTTCCTGTAACTCTCTAGACTGCAGCTTCAAGTGCCTCTTGTACTTGTTCACAGTTAAAAGTCTCAGTGACTGCACCCTTGATCTGAGTGTGGGTGACTTCTTCTTCCTATCCTCAATCTGTTCATACTGGAAAGGCTCTTGAAGTCTTACTCACAGAGGCATCATACCCCTCTCTTTCTACCACTCAGTGAACCTTGTTTCTCTTGTCATGAGGCCCAAGATTACTCAATGATATCTTTCAAATTAATCGAAGCATAAACAAAACATTACTTGCGCCACACTCAAGCAGTTTCCTTTTGAGGTGAAAGCTGTGGTTCTCATACTCCCTTAGTCCATAATCACCATGTTGGTTGTTCTAATTGTAGCAGCGCATCTAAATTTATGTTGAAAATTCTCTGCCCATTAGATTGCCTATTTTCTGTGCCAAGTGCAGAGCGCAGTTCAGGCCCTGCGTAGTTTGGCTGTGGGTTAGGATTACTTTCAGCTGGGGTGGCATGCTGTTGCTGGCTTGCTGACCAGGCTTTCTTGCAGGATGCATTTTGTGCTATGTTCTGTTTCAGTTTCATTCCTGGGTGCAAATTAGGGTATTGTCTTTGACTGTTAGGCCAAATCTGGAAATGGCTCCTTAAAGGCTGCCTCTTTGCTTGTGTGAGACCAAGGAAATAAAGGACTGCTAAGATGCTTCATAGGAACCCCTCGTTTTCTATGCAAATATGCTTCTGGAAAGTTAATTTCCACAGAAAGAGCTCAACTCCTGAGCTCTCTTTTCCTCTCATCTTAAACCAGACAACCTGTGGAGCAACAGGAATCCAATTATGTTTCCTCCAGTGTTTTAAGGGTCTGAAAAGCTGAAAGTTAAGAGCGTGTGATTTGAGACTGGGGTAAGTCAGCGTAGCTGGTGATGGGCAAGGACAATTTCCTGGATCAACTGTTCAGGTGTACATTTCTTTAGATCACCTTAAAAAGAGAAGCAGAAGAGCAATGTATCATGTAAAACACATATTAAAAGGTAGCACTAAAGATAAATTCTGACTGCTGTGCTTAGCACAACTGCAAATTTTTCATTTCACTCCTCTGTTTGCTGGCAAATTGCATTAGGCTCATATTGCATCCAGGACACTGCATAATGACTTTTCAGGCTTAGTCCATATTTTAAAAATTCTTTTGAGACCAAATGAAATGAAGGTACAGTTTAATCTAATTAATATAAAAAAATAAATCCAGGTAAATTTTTTGTTTAAATTGTCAAGGCAAAACATTTGAATGTAAATAAACACATTCCTTTTTTTTTTTAATTTTTTCCCCTAGTTGAAACAATTTCATTAATTTGTGTAGGGATTTCTATGCAATTTTGTGGACCTAAAAATGTTTTGGTTTGGTTTGTTTTTTTTTTTTTTTTTATTGGAGAATAAGATACACAGATGAAAATGTTTCTAATTCTTTCCATATTTAGAAACATGTAAGTGAAAAATCTTATCTGTTTGTAGGACTGGGACCTCTTGTCTTTCCAAATGTGTGGCCTTTGGGGGCATAAGTGGACGTTTATGCCAACAGACCCAGACAACGTGATTTGAGCCTCATGGACACTGATAATGTTTTTCTACAGTTTTGACTAGGCGGTGCCAAGCAGCTGTTTGCTGTGATTCCCACCTCATCCACGCCTCTTCATTGATGGTCCCACATTGATGGTCCCCTTTGGATGGTCCCACTCTCCTGTCTCCCCACACCCTCCTTCTCTCTCTCCCTCCTTTGCTTTTTCTTTCCCTTTCATTTATCACACTCCTGTCCCCAGTGAAACCTGGGCTGTGAAAGTACTGTAGCATTTGCTGCTGTGGATTTCTGTGTTTTATCTCCTTTCCCTAGTTTTCAGCTGTCTTGTCCATTTTGACTGTAAGCAATTCAGGGTGCAGACTGTCTTCTTCTCTTCACCCACGCGGTGCCTAGGATAGTAGGTCTCCATTCCCAGTTGATTGCTAGCAACATGAATAAGTGTGTAAATAGAATGGACAACAGAGTTTTATGCACTCATCTAGATAGATTCTTTCACCCCAAATTCTCCTTATATGAAGCAAAATAACTCTGTCCTCCTATAGTGGGATCCTTCCATGCCTACTTCAAGTGTGTTTTGCATTTTTATCTTCCCCTGGCAGCCTTATGTGGCTCTACATAGTGATCTTTCTAGCATGATAATTCCTTACTCTTATTTTTCTTTCCTTTCTCCCACAGACCAAATGCAAATTTCTCAATCTCCCTATCCACAACCTTATATAAATTCTCTCTTCTGTCCTGCTTTGCAAACCTAATTAATAGCAGAGTCCTCCAAGAAGTCAGCACATGTAAAAGCTGGGGTAGGCTCCTGCACTGCAATTTCTTTTTAAGCATTGATGAAACCAAGTTGATAGAGGTATTGAGTGTTTCCTTATCTCCTGTGAGGGTAGTCTCTCACACAGCTGCTTACAGCCTCTCTCTGACTCACCCAGCAAAGCTGGGATTGGAACAGACTGAAATGAACAGCTTCCAAGTTTTAATCCTAATACCCTACACCTAGTTCCCAACCTATACTAAAAGGACTCGCTTACATTTTTCTCCCCTGATCCATGAAGTCTCTTGTATAAAAGGCTTTCTTAGGTCACTCAAAAATAATTTCATGATGATTCAGTGGTCCATAATCTTTAAGGAGCTATTTGCACTGTTCGGAAATTTGAAGAGTGCAAGTATAAGGTGCATGGTATGAGGGAAAATACTTTTTCAGGGCTCATAATTTGTAGCTCAGCAAAGATCAAGCATGAAAATAGCACAGTCTCAATTAGCTGCTGGTCTGGATGATACTGGCAAGCTGTAAATAAAAACCATCTGTGTTTTGCTGGCCTGTGAGCAGGCTGCTTTGAGCAGCCAAGGAATGGCTTGAGCTGCCTGTCAGAGTTTCAGAAAATACCCAGGCTGCGTGATGGGCTGCTGCCCTGCTCAGCTGTTGGCAGTTATCTAATAGTCTGGGGGTTGGTTTTCTTTTTCTTTTAAATTAACTTGTAATAAACTTCAAGTTAACCTTATACTGAGGTTAGTCTGAGGCTAGGTGGATGATACATGGGTGTGATACTGAAACCATCTGAAGGGTTCTGATTACTTTAACTCCTGTCAGTCTAGTTACAGACCTTAATATAAGACAGGAACTATTCTGGTCCCACGAATCTCTAATCTTCCTAGCAATAGGATAAAACCAGGCCTCTCAGCTACTTTTTAGATACTGAATTTTTTTTTTTTTTTTTAATATCAGTGGTCAACACATGGCATTTATTTCCCTCCAATGTGGAACCACTGGGGCTGAATGCAAACAACAATGAAGAATGTTTTCTAGTAGACTAAAAGGTCTTGGGCAAGGAAACTTAAACAAACAACAAGAAACCACATCATAATAAAAACAAGAGAGTTGGGGGAAAAAAGATATCATCTCACTTTCCTACATGTTTCTAAGGGCCACTTCCAAATTCAGTCTTCCAAAGAAGAGCTGAATACCACCTACAATATCTTGACATGATGTAATCTGCTGCACCGAGGCCTCCAGGTGCCGAAACTGATTTTCTTAGAACTTCATCTGAACCTTTTGTCCTAGAATTTTTTGGAGCACCGGTGATCCAATGAGAGGCCTTTACTGAGCATTAAAAAAAGTTGATACTGAAATTACTCATGAGGATTAGTTAATTTAACTAAATTTTTACTTTGGAAAAGCATTAGGAGAATTTTTTTTAACTACTAAAATCTCAACTTGTGTCAAAATATTTTTATAGTAAGAAAATTATCCGGGTTTACAGCAAAAATGTTATGTCTTTTTAAAAGGTTAGAAGCAAAGGTTGCTTAAAAATCACATTCTTAAATATTTAGATTTACCAAATAAAAAGTCCTTTTCTCACAAATATAGTCATATGTTCTGCTTGTGGCTGAGGAAAGCTATTCAAATCTAAAATTTCTTGTAGAATCATTGAGAGTAAAATGACTTTTTAGATGACATCCTTTCATTTTGCAAATCTGCCAAATCTATTCTTCACGGCCTGTGAAGTAGTCAGGTGTTAATCAACATTACCCTATTAGCTATGGATTTCTCTGTTTAAACTGCCTGGGGATGGTATTGTTTGCACAGGTGCCCTAGCTGGGGAACTGAATTAATATCCATTTTCTTTGACTAAAAGGCTTGTTTTTCATCTCTTGCCTGTCCTTTGCAAACATAAATGCAGAATCAATTTTGGACTTGCATTTACAACAACCTGTTTCCACACAACAGGATTTCTCTCCTACTGATGCTGGTTCATTAGTATATAGATACATTTTCATGCCTTCACCTAAGGGCCTGATCCTTTTCCCACTGAAATCATTAAATGGTTTGCCATTAATATCAGTAGAAGCAGTGTCTGGCCCTACATCAGTACTCCTTTATTCCTGAAGAAGTTGCAGGCTTCCCCAAAATTAGTGATTAGGCAGCAGGTTGCTCTCCATTAAGCGCAACGTTAAGGTGTTCAGCTTCTCCTAGTCCGTAGTTCTTGGTGTTCTCAGTCACACTGAGCATGCTGTCACGGTTGACAGTACTCAGTCTGTCATAGTCCCTAGGCTTGTACTGTCCTCTTCACTGAAATTCGGTTACACAGATCGGAACTGCAAATGTTTCCTGACAGATTATCTGCCTACCTACCAGCCAGCCACTGCTTAATACAGTAGCTCCTTTATCTTTCCTATGAGCTGAGAGTTTTCAAAAACAAACTATTTTTTCTCCCTAGGAGTCTTTGTTTCTAGTTTGTATTTCCGTAACTCGTTACGGAAGAACAAATCAGAGAGATCAGCTTTGTGTTTAACTCTGAAGGTGAAAAGGCTGGTTTGCTCAATAGGACACATCCAAACCCATGACATATACTCTCCCCAGTAAAATTAAGAGGGATTTCTAAGTGAGTTAGGTCTTTTATTAGAAAATTATACTGATTTGCCCTGATACAGAGCCCAATTAAACCGAATGTGAAGGTTCCTGGGGTTTCAGTGAGATATGCTTCAAACTGTGAAAGCAGCCCTGTTCCACAAAGCAAATACCTGCTGCCTTTCCCAGGGTATTTGGTCTTGCTTCTAAATAAATTGAAGCTTATTTAAGCTTACTACCCAGGAATGGATATATACCCTAACCATTTCTGTGCAAGATAAAACAGGCTACAATTTCTTGTATTTATTTTTCCTTCCTAGCAGGCTTTCAGATTACTTAAAGCACTGAAGTGAAAATAATGTTATGGCGACAAAGTGACTCACTATTCTGTTCAAGCATACCTCTCCCAAAGCCACAAGGAACGGTTTTCTGCTGTAGCAGATGAAGACTCCATCCAAGAACACCATGGAAATGAAGGAAGCCATAGATGCACAAGCATTTGCCATACAAATTACTCTGTCTTCTGCCTGCACCTGCTTAATATTGCCTACATTCAGTTTTGACTAACTCGCTTCTGTGAAGGTGATAAAGAGAGAGCATCTGAGAATGGAAGAAGCAGGTATTTTCTTATTTTATAGCATTGAGAATATCAGCCCAGAAGGACAGACTTTGTCTATATCTTCTCTAGAAATCCACTTTATTATGGCAGCTGGGAGATTCAATAGTACTTGTGGGAAAACTGGGTATCATATATGCAAAGATGACCTTGTTCTACCCTAACCAGGCATATACCCTACCCTAATCTACATATCCATGGATGGTGAAGTCTGCAAAGATAAAGGCAGAGTGATGATCTATGTATTTCACCACCATGTTGGAGAACATTTCTCACACTTTGCTGGGGATGCCCAGCTTTTGGGAGTCAGAGAGAGGGAGGCAGGGGTGGGGGGATGGCAACATGCGGGAGGCTTGTAGCAACAGCATCCAGTCTCCCTCTGTCTACAGTCTCACTGATCACATGAATACCCTTAAATAATTTTGACTCAAGGGAGATTTGCCTGCTTTGGATATGAAGGAAACAAGTGGCTTCTCTATTTCTTTCCTGTCCTTTGGCTAAAACAAAAATGGCAGGGCAGGTGGCAGACTGGACAGATGTATGATGGCTAGAAAAGTTGATTTCTGGAAGCAGAAATCAAATGAAGATAGCTAGCGTTTCCTTATCTCTGTTTTTTTTTAAGATTTTTCAGCGTCTACTAATTTCTTTATAAGTTGGTATTTGTAATTGCTTTAAAATTTTGCATACTAGTGCTGTGTTTTTTGAAATAACTTCTGAAGGGAGAGTTTTCTGAGATGCTACCGGATATAAGGCAAATGACACACAGCTGAATTCCTTACCTGCTTCTTTCCTGCTCCATCACAGTGACAGGAGAAGCCACAGGCATTCAGAGCTTCCGGGTCCTGCACCTCAGCTGTCCCTCCCTCAACACTCACCTGCTTCTCCTCCTTCCTCTGCCCTGACCTCAGGCAGCCCTGTCCCTCCTTCCTCATCACAAACTCTTCCTTCTCCATTGTCAGACAAAGTGGCTCTTACCTCCAACCTGAACCCCATAATCATAAATCATTAATTACAAGACTTCGTCTACATAAATAGAAGTCGGGTGAGGATGCTTATTATTTAGATGACAGAGAGAGTGTTTCCTGTTTATCTGGTTTATGAAGTATCCTGCTACAAATAAGTGCTTTGGCTGAAGCCTCAGCTTTCATAGGATCATCCTGATTTTACCAAGGCAAGTCTACATTCTGGAACCTACAATTGCACTTTAATACTCTGGAAACTATTTTCATGCTCATTAAAACTTTATTTTTCAATGTTATGGTGTAGGCATGCGATGTCATCACCACATGCTGTTCTGTTGTGATGTCGCTATGCCGCAAAGTGACCCGCTGGCATTTGCAAAGCAAGAAGAATTACAGCCCAAAATAAGATATTTGTGAGCATTTTGTTTGTTTTTAACCAGGGCTGGTGAGTCAAAAATAAATCAAGAGTTTAAAACATATCACAAAAATCTTTGAACAGAATTTCAACAAAATGTTGTTCATTAGTCATTCTTCTATTACTAAGCTGCTTCATAATTATTGTTTATTACATAGGAAGCTTTCTAATTGCTTTTATATTGAAATGTCCAATTAAATATTTGGCTTAAATAAATAACAGATTAAAAATGGCATGAAAGGACATGACGTAAATAGCTGACTTTTCTGGTAATGGTGAAGATGTCTTGGGAGAGAGGTGTGTGATGGCAAACAAGCTTTTAGTAAGTGTGCAAGGAAACAATCTATTTCAGTATAATTCTCAAGAAAGATACTGCATAGAAGTAGTCTCCTGTAATTGATGCAATTTTTATTTCACTAGTTCTTATTCTTACATTACTTGTTTCTCAGTAGACAAGTTGGAGCACACAGAGTCTCCTTTTCACTTCTGTTTGCAGGGAATCTCTCTGTCACACCAGGTACAGACTTTGGGGGATGCTTCAGAAGGGTTCCCCTTTTCCCAGTGAGTTCTCTGCTGTCAGTGCAAACAGGTTTATTTTTAAGCACTGGTTACATCAGGTCAGTGTTATTTCTAGAAGCTCACAAAGAAAGATGAGCAATTTCCTCTCTGGTAATCTAACCTGGGCTACTAAATATAAGATTAAGAGTCTTCTTGCCTTATATGGTCTTAGTGTCTCTGTCTATGAAGCCTTCTGTGTTAGAAGAATGATCTAGCAACAACATTACTTTTGAGAATGCACATGCAAACGATTTAGCTTAAATTATTCCATTAGTCATCCTAAGGAAAATACTGTATAAATTGTCATGATTTCTTAATTTGCTCACTGTTATTCATCATAATGATATAGCAGTTCTTTCTAGTTATACGCAGTGGTTTTAGTTTAAAGGTGAATATATTACAAGGTGAATCTAATTGCCTATGGGCTGGCACATTAAAAGGATTTCTGGTTAAAACATTTGAAATGTATCAGAAGCTAGAGCTAGAGCTTCATAGCTCAATGACCAAGCTGCCTCAAACAAATGAATTGGATGACTTCATTGATTCAGATATGGGCTCCAACATAGTGTGCTTTTAGATTGCTATTTTTAGCATTGATCTGGACTTTAATAGAGACCAAAATGCCATATTAACCATCCAGCTATTGAATTAATGTTCATAAAGATCACCTTGCCATGACAGTGTTTGGAAGATTTCAGCTAATGTATACAGGCATAGGGAAAGAGAGAGCTGTATTGGAAATAGCTTTGCAGATTAAGTAAGATATATCTCCAGCCATTCATGGTTTTTGAAAGATTTGTGACACAATCAACTTGGGATTTGCTATTGTCATTTGTAGTTTTGTGCACATCCCTGTACTGAAGCATTCAAGAAGACCCTTCTCTGAACAGTGGAATAAATAGGAGAGGAGGAACTTCAGAGTCATCAGAGTTGTTTTTGCCATTGCATCAAGTGAGAGCAGTATTGATCTTGAGACAGTACACACAGACACAACAGAAAGAGAGAGTTCCTGGATTTTTTTTGCATTTTATTTTGCCCTGTGTTTGACAGTCCTTTCAACTGCCAACTTCCCTGCTTGATAAGGGCATATAATGAGAATGAAAACCAGACAACATCTTGTAAATCACTAGATTTTAATCTTTTATAGGAAAAGTTAGAAGAAGACAATATAATTCTTGGGAGAGTGAGTCAACCTCATCTTCTGGCCAAATTCTATTCAGGATAATTAGTTTCCTTTTGTCTGTGTTCCTCCACATTTACAGAGACACTATTCTGACATGCTGTTAAAGGTCCACTTCCTTCCACTGCTCAGGTGACTATGCTGAGGTTGTGAGAAGAGCAATTCTTGCTTGTTAAATCACAGAATTCTGAAGTCTTGGGTTAGTCTTTATGTAAAAGGTTCTGTGTAAATATACATTTCAAAGGAAATGTATTATTCTTTATCATCTTTGTTATATGATATTTCTTTGCTCCTATTTGGAATGAATCCTTTGAAATATTTTGTAATGTCAAATATTTCTAATTCTGCTTCTTTAAGAACATGAACTAAACTCAGTGATCTCCAGTAGAATCTTAGCTGGCATGTGAGCTTTGATCTAAATCTAAATATTTTAGATCTTTCAAGCAGCATTAGCATGACAAGTGGATAGAGTTTCTGAAGAACCTCAAAGTTGCAAGCACTCTGAAGTCATATTGGCTTCATCAAATAATAGCATTTATCAAGGCAATATGATATTAGTGGCGGTAGTGTGACTTCTTGTAAACATACCCTAGAACTAAAATCAAAAGTCTGACAAGCAGGAACATGCTAATCTTTCAGTAATAAAACCAATTACATTTAAAAAGAAAAACCTCAGCCTCTCTTTACCTATAAAGTAGAAGTTGATTGTGTTCATGATCCAATGACAGACTGTCCTTGAATTCTTACATCATAAACTAAAAATAGCAACAGAGGAATCTCCAAAGGAATGAGTCTCTCTTCTGAGATGGACTGAACATACACTAGCTATGTTTGAGTCAGCCAGTGCCGTACTTATGGAGTCTTAACGCATTGCTGGAGCATGCTACAGGTCTGGTGTCACACATGCTAATAGTAGGGTAGAGAGCTGGAGCTAATCTCACCTTCATCCACTCAAGGTACAGTCAGTGTTCATGATGCTGTTAGATCTTCACTGAGATTTCTGCTCCACACCAGCCCCACCGATGTGCAGGAAAGGGGTGACCCTTCATCAGCACATGCATGTGCAGTCCTGGAGGAGCCCTCCTGCACCAGGGCTGTGGTCCCCCCAGGCAGGGTGCTGCCAGGGAAGAAGGGCACCTACCACCCTGCTAGGGTCCCCTTCTTCTGCCAGACACCCCACTGGCAGAAGTCAGCACGAACCCTACGTAAATTTGTTTTCAGATGTTTACAGGCTGTAGGTTGCTTTGGTAATATTGTTAAATCCCAGCCTGGGTCTGTTTGATTCATCTTTGTGGTTGTCTTTATTAGATGACCAGCATCTCTTTTCCCAGCACGCTTGTTCCACTATTTATGTGGTATCATGGCCAGGCAACTCAGATGGACAAGGACTCTTTCTGCATCTTTATTCACAGCAGCTATGCTATTGCTTCATCTGTTTTATTTTCCTCAGTGGCACAGACAATCTAGAAGGTCCCAGAGCATGTTCCCATTCTCCTTCTCCCACAGTGCATGGATGTGCACCATGCACCCCTTGCGTGGGACAGGGAAACAATGCAGCATTTCCATAGGGCATAACTCAGCTCTGACTGTGCACTGCAGAGCCCAGCCCAGCTCCCCTGCAAACTTCATTGTCATATTTTCCATGTGTGTTGGAAGCCTGACTTTATTCAGCTGCCTCATCTGATTGATACACTGACACCAGTTATTACAGATGCAAGATAATGTGGTGAGAGGCAGAGTCTCATCAAAGAGGCCTGAAATGAGTTAAAGAGTTTCTATTCCTTGCTTTCCTTCTCTACAGCTACCATATCATTCAGAATATAAGAACAACAGCAACAAAGGCCGTGGGGAGCAGAAAAGGACTCATCCCTTTCATTTTGAAAAAGGATCATGTCATTGTCATTTAGACTTGAGACTCATTGTGAATGGAAGTATTAAAGGATTAGTGAGTCATTTATACTCAGTTGTATCTCCAAACATCATGGTGGCTTTCATTGCAGCTCAGGGTCACCACTTGCATGTGTGTGCAGAGAAGAGGATTGCCCAGTGTGACCGCCACACTGAGAAAGGGGTTAGCTAACGATTTATTTCCAATGAATTAGCAGACTAAGGGAATCCTTTGTCTCAACAGCTTCCTAAAATAACACTGCTTACGTATTGTGACAGTAAATCCAAGATTAACATGTTGTTCTCCCACCTTTCCTTCTAATTCAGTCTCCTCCTCCTCAAGTAGGATATTGACCATGACTGTCTAGAAACCTGTGTTTCAATTGAGAGCACATGACATGCAAGAGAAAGCCCAAATCCTAAAGCTCATGAAAGCTGACAGGAGCAGTGCCTGAAAAAGATCCATATAAGACTCAAGAAGTGCTCTAAAGCTAGACATGATGTGTTTGTTTTACAGCATCAGAAGCTTTGATGGAGTAACATCACAAACTCAGTTGTGTTTTATGTGATGTTCTTGAATGCAGTCATGTCAGACAGCTTAAATTCAGTGTTTAATCTCAATTAAAAGCTAGCACCACAAAAAAAACCCCAACTTTGTATTTTTTTTTGGGGGGGGGGGGAGGTTTCACATCCTAGTGTGATTGCTAAGCATTGAGGCACAGCAGAGTTTCATTCCAATCCGCCAGTTTCAAAAGCAGCAGCAATACAGAGCAACACAGGTCAAGTCAAGCAGCTGGTGAGCATATAAGGCATTAACTGACTTTCAGGCATAGTAAGAGTTGGATGGCACATAGTGCCTGTGAGTCCCTGTTAAGAACTGGTGAGGTAAAAGCGCTACTTTTGGCAAGAATCTGACTTAAACAGTCTAATTACATCCTTAAGTAATTAGCTGTGTACCAAAGTGTGCTTCATTGTTGTGAACATACATGAGGTCACAGTGTGGTAACTACATTATGGGAAACTCCAAGCAGTCCATAAGGTGGGAGAGGACTGCACTACCTCTCTTTCCTCACCCTTCCCAGTCCACCTCCGAATAAACCCTGACTCCCTAATTACCTCCCTTGCTAAGCTGCTGAGGAGCGCCCTGGGGAGGCCTCACCCCACCAGCCTGCTGTGGCTGCTGAGTGTGTTTAGGTGCGTGATGGGGTCCATGCCCCAGTGCATGATTTGGTGTGGCCAGGTCACCTCAGTGAAGGGGCTGCTGGGGAAAATGTGTCACTGAGGGCTTTGCCAGGGGGAGGCTGAGCATCTCAGAGGAGCCTGCCCAGGAAAAGAAGGTAATTAGTGGGCTACAGCAATTGTGGCTGGTATATAATCTCTCTGAAAAGAGGATTTCAGGTTGTGCCTACAGGTCTGCAAGTTATTCATTCTTATCCAGCAGTCTCTTTTCTTTCAGCTGTATAATATGGCAAAGAAAAATATTTACTTGGAGTCTGAAGGCCAGAATCCTTTGGAAACCCAGTAAGCCTCTGTTAGAGTTATGGCTGGAAAATAAACTCGCTCTTCTTTATATTTCTCCTGCTGAGTTTCACACTTCTCTACTTCCAGGTAGTATTCACTGCAGTATCATAAGAAAATACTGCTTCTTGCTGCATTTCTGTTGAGGGTTTATACTGTAGGGTGAAAACAAAAACCCTGGCAGATGTATTGTTAACCTCCTCTCCCCCCCTACTTCCCTCTTTTTCCCCTCCCTCTCCCCTTTTCCCACTAAGGACAGGCGATCGGGAGGGAAAGAAGGACAGAGAGAAGAGAGTTGGAAAAGTTAACAGTGATTTACTAATGCTACTAATAAGAATATAGAAAATAATACAAAATATACAAAACCAATCTTGAAAGTCTCAGCAACTGCAAAGCTGGCAACCAAAGTCCTGGATTAGGCTCTGCAGCCAGCTGGAGCTGGATTCAGTCTCTCACTAGGCCTCAGTTCGCAGGGACGACTAGCAAGGTCCTCTCCTAATGTCGGCCATAAGCAGAAGGGAAAAGGGAAAGGCAAAGGGAGGAGATCCTCATGATCTCCCACTTTTATATGAAGTATTCACGTGAATGGAATGTTATACACAGTTGGTCAGTCTCTTGGTCACTGGCTTCTCGTTGCCCCTCTCACGAGATGTCCATCCATGCTTATCAATAAGTTTGCATTCTATTGCTAGGTTTACCAAAACATGTGTCTGGTTCTCCAGGAAAATGTAGTTAATATGAAGGCTTTAGCTGACAGGCAAATTCACTAAAAGAGAAACTTGTTTTTAACAAAACCAGGACAACTTCACACAACAGGAAGAAATAAAAAGCAATGAGATTTCCGTCATGGCTTGCAGTTCTTATCGATGAAAGAGTTTAAGAAAATTCTGAAATTATTGATGGGGTAGGGAGGTATCCAAGCACACTCAAGCACTTGGAGGTCCATGATGAATATTGCACTTCATACATTTGCCAACAGAGAGCAAGGCAGCATGGCCACCATGTTCAGGAGCTGTCATTAGCAGGAAAGTGCACTGAAACTGATGTCTCGATGTCAACAGGATATTGGGGTCACAAGCTTTGTGCCTTCAGCAGGGTTCAAAGTTCTACTTTAGGTACCCAGACTCCTGCCACCCTGTATGGAGTAGGCGAAGTAACTCAAAAAAAGATGCAGAAAGGAAAGGCTACAGATCAGGGACTTCTAGGTACAGAAGTCAAGGTATAAGTCAGTGTTCCCACCTTTATCCCCTGGCTGCCCTCCTACCTTGCTCCCTAGCCTCGTGACGAGCAGGTGGTGAAGAAAGACATTTTAATGACCCTCTAGTGGGGGACTAGGCTGGGGGCTGTGTCCTGCCAGGTAGGGAGATCTCACACTGTGCCTCTTGGAGAAGCAACTGGGGACCAGAGGCAGATGCATAAAGGGTGCTCCAGCTGCACACTGTGCTGCTTTCAACAGGTGTGGGAGGACCTTCCTCCAATCTTCTTTTTTAAAGGAGTTGACTCAAGAAAAGAAACAATTACAAGCTCCAGTTCAGAGAGGATTAATCTCCACCTGGGCAGAGGTTACCAGCAGGTAAGTGTGCTCTAAGCAAGCAGGTCAGTATGACTCCCTCAGGTGACAGAGGAGTCAGGGAGGAAAGCTGAATGCATGCAAATCCCTTGAATTCCCACTACAGAAGCCTCACCCACTGGACACAAGGAAGGAATGAGTGTACAGATCCACATGGTCGGTCAGAGGTCAGGTGAATCCCAGGCACAACAAATCATCTGGCATGGTTGAGAGATGCCTTCAGTGTTAAATTGCAGTGGGTAAAGTCCCTTTTCCTGTTGTGTGACCTCATATATCAAGCCTGATGCTGGATGCACAACAGTGAGGCCTGGGTGGCAGATGCACTTGGAAATGAAAGGCAGAGATTAAACTGCTTTGGTGTGCCCCAGCATCCAGCTAGGAATTAAATCCAAATTGATTCATTGTTAGCATCAGGGCTTTTAGGGAATTTGCTTTCAAGAAATGGAACTTCTGATACTTTAAGAACTTTAATGTTATAACAGCTAAAGTGCCTTTTGACACCTTTGAGATCAAGTCACAGCCATGCAGAAGTTACATCTCCAAAACTGGAATTAGGAGAGATTCAGAAACCTCCATCCTTCTGTAGCCATTTTATACTATTCTGAAGTTTTCACGCCTCATGGGAGTAATTAAAGGTGATGCAAGAATCAGGCTTGAATTCCTTGACTTGAGTGTCTTTATCATCACTGAAAGATCAGGGGAAGCCAGAGAAAGGTTTCATATGAACACTTCAGGGATGAAGTGCAATACTTACAATTTGTGTCATATAAAGTCACATTGCTATTCAAATTTGCTTGAACTCAACAGGTTTCTTATTATTATTTTATGTCTTTTCTATTATTTTCTTTTGCTTTATTTCCTATTTATTTTTCTGTTATCTCATTTCACTTTTTTTATATTGCTACTGTAGCAAATTTGGCATTCAGTATCTTATTCTCTGGCAAGAGGATGTGAATGAACTCTGTGATTCAGCAAGTCAGCAGCACTGCAAGAAGGACTTCAGGGTCAAAGCAATCAGCTGCTATAGACATAAAAGCATTACACTAAAATAGCATTGCAGCATCCACAGGAGGCACAAAAAATCAATTTATCTTTAGAGACCACAGAAATAATGATGATGTATTTTTAAAGCAGAAGATAGAACGCAATTTTGTGATGATGTCAGGTCTTTTATGTACTTGGTGATGTCATTCCTGTAGGTGGTCTGGATGGAATAAGACCAACCAGCATCACAGTTCTCATTAGTGGTGTCTGGATTTGCAGCTTCATTTCAAATAGATGTCAGTCAAGAGGTCGGATTTTTAGTGAAATGTCACTTAACCACAAGGAGCACACTGACCTGAAAAACTAAAAAAAAAAAATCTCTCATGAGAACTCAGTTTCTTGTGCAATCTGCATTTTTTTACTCTACTCTTCCTTAAAATGCAACAAAAGAAACCCAAAAGCAATTTGTCATTTTGGCTCAGAATCCAAAAACGCCAAGGCAGAGGAAGCTGCCCAGCATGAGATTTTTTTTTTCCAGTGTGACGTATTTTGAATGTGGAAAATATTTCACAAGTTTGGCTTGACCTTGGGCTGAAGGCTCCAGTCAGCTCCTCATGCATCTGATGTCATATGTTCACTTCTGTCATCAGGCGATTACTGCCCAGCCCCGTGCGGTCCACCCCTCTGGTGCAGGACAGAAGTGCTTTCTGGTGTCATGGTGGCTCAGAACCTTCATGAGATGCTGGGTTTGACTTTTCGGAGGGACTTCATTTTCTCAAGAGCCTGTGCCTCTCTCCATTTTTTTGCATGACAGGTAAGCCTGGATGGGCTTCAAATAAGCTCTCCTTTGAGAGATGGCTGTCAATCCTGAGAGCCTGTGAGCAGCAAAGACAGTGCAGAGGTACTGCACGTTTGGCAAGCTAAGGCTGGCAAGGTGTTCAGCTCAGGAGCCTGGCCAGATGTATCTCCTGCCATATTTCCTTGTTTTCAGGCGAAATAAAAAGCAGCCAATAGGCAGGGAATGGAATGCACTAATGCACATTATCACTTCCCTTTTGAATTTACATCATCAACATCATTCAGTCAGGCCCTTATGATATACAGCCGGGTGCATGATCTTTCTTTAAATCTATTTAATCATAAGGCTACCTCCATAAAGTTTAGGATACAAAAGGCATTTGACCATGCAGAGAACAGAAAAGAACTTTTGTATCCCAAGATAGTATTTTTAAAGTGATTACTGCAAACAAATAGAAGGTAGTCCAGCTAGAGGTGTAATAAAAACTGAAGATTAAATGGAAACAATTACAAAACTCAAAGCTTTTCCAGTTTAAAACTACCAAAGCAGGTGTAGGTAACTCAATAAAAAGGTCTTATATAGGACAAAATAACAATTTTTTTTCTATTTTTCCACTTTGAGAAAATTCTCAGTGACTTCATAAGAGATGAAATTTCTGAATTATGCAACTTATTGAAAATAGTAAACAAAAGTGGATTAATTTTTCATATAAACATATACTGATTTTTACACTATTTTAAGCTTTATGATAAATCTTTACAGAAAACAACAGAGAATTCCCAATTTCCTTTAGAAACCAAAAGTCCATTCTTGTTCACTGTTGTCACCTCAAAGGTTAGCAAAAATAGCAATGTAGTCTGTAAACCAATGTCTGTGTGATTTTCCATGATTCACTAAAAATAATCTATACATCAGTTTGTATTTTCAGATAATGTGAACGCTTGGTCCTGATGTTGTATATTTGCTTATGCAAGCAAAACCCCCACTAATAGAGAACAGATAATGAAAGCCCTGTACATGCAGATACTCTCCACTTTCCAATCAGAAGATAGTTTCATTTCTTAGATCACCAGTTTAGCACCTTTTCCCCAAGTGATCAGTTACCATTAAAGACATTTTCCAAGTGGGGTGTCCCTGTTGGAAAAGTGGCTCTTGCCTCAGCCTGTCGTGGTCCAGAAGTTGCCACCCTCGGGCTGGCCTGTAAAGCTCCTGCTGACCAAATCTGAGCCCTACAAATGGGATGGAAAGTCATGTCTTCCAGGGGGACAGTGACTGGAAGAGGGGATGTGTGCTGGTAAAGGTTTTCAGAGGTGTTTTTAGGCAGCTAGAACCTGCAGCTGGAAGTGATATGTGGAAAAACGAACAAAAAAACCCAACAAAACCTCAAAGGAACAGCAAAAAGCAGAGTGTAAGGAGGTTGTTGCATTAAAATTTTTGAGGACTCTGACCTGGTCATCTGCACAAGGAAGTAATGAAAGAGAGTAATTTTCTATTCCACAACTTATGTTGACATAGTTGATTTTATTTCCTGTTTGTGTCTAGTTACACCTTAGGTCACAGATACCTGCAGGCACAGCTGTTTCTGGTAGTCTTTTCAGCATCAAGTGTCTAGCAGACACTCTGTATCAATGAGCTATGTGAGTCTGGTTGCATGTTCTGGGCAGGAATATTTCCTTGCGTTGGTTTTGACATCAAATAGATTGAATTTGTACAGGGAGGTCCAGAAATTCTTGTCTTTATTGCTATTTTAAACATTGTCCTAAAGGGACAATAGACCTGGTCTGCTCAAGAGGCTATTTATTTTCTTCCCCCCGTATCTGAGGCAATTCCCTGCTCAAGATTCTACATCTTGCACTAAAAAACTTACCCACCATAAAAAGAAGATATCGACTGAGGAAAAATTTTTCATATTTCTAATTTGATTTTGCTTTCAGCATCTTATGTCTGAGGAGAGCAAATACCTTTCAGAGACCTGCCTTACTGTAGATCTGGTTATCGGTGAATCAGCAAGTGAAGACACAGAGCAAACTGCTCAGCCCTACCTGGTGGCCAGTCCCAAAACACTGCAGAGGAAGAAGCTGCTGCCAAGCTGACCACCATTGCAGGATTATGAGGCATGCGTGGAAAGAAATATTTCCTGTAGCAGCTCATTTGAAGAACAGCTTGAGCTTCACTTGGGAAGTGGCCAGCTAGTGGCCAGGACCCTGGAGCTCATGAGTCCTTGGTGGAAAACATGGTTGAGAGAGACTTTCCTGCTGTGTTGCCTCAGCTACAGTATCTGAGTGGCTTGAAGGTGCAGTTCCACGTAGCTGTAATTTGACCTGAGGGTGACAAACTAAGTTCAATAAACATGCTAAGATCCTTAGCAGGAGGCAAGGACAAAACCTGCCTGCCAAACACAGAGTACAAAGATCTTGGCAAGTCTCTGAAGTTCATTATATTTAGTAACTCACTTACTATATTGGATTTGCTGTCCATGGTGCAAACAAGGATTTTGAACTACTGGGAGTATGGTTTATAACAATCCTCTAATGCTTTCAAGGACATTGTGTTTAGGGATCAAATTAATATATTCCAGGGTTTCCTGCCACACACCATAAAGGAACTAATAGAAAAAAGCCAAATAAAGTGTCTTAATTTTCTCCCAGAATGTTGTATGACTGTTCAGAAGTATGAATTTGTCTATTGTTTCTCCATGTATAAAATGTTCAGAATGATAATCCTTAGAAAAATAGCTAGCATATGAGTATTTTTTCATAATATTTACAGTATTATTTCTTTTTAGTATAAGAAAAAGGTTTTTTGTACTGTGAAGGATCCAGAAAACAGTGATCAGTTCACAGATTCTTGGTTCTGCCACTTAAAAATATCCAAATGGGTTTTTAATTTCTTTAATATCTTTCTGTCCTGAGAATTTATGCTATACTTCTGCTAACAGCATAGTTTTAAGACCAAGATATAAATTGTCTGGCAGACCTGCCTACCCAGCACAGCTGTGACTAGCTTGATTCCAGCCTCAGACTGACTCTCCAGCTCCATTTGCATCCATAACAACCTGACAGAGTTGGTACTGCCTTTCCCATTTACACGGCAACAAAAGGGAAAGCAGTTTAGAACACCCCTGCCTCACTGAGAAGCAACACAGTGGGTTTGCAGCCCAACAACCTACCAGAGCTGGTTGCCCTATTTTTGCTTGACTAAAGCAATGTCACTGCTGCAGCCAGCTGAGCCATGTGGGCTGGTGAAAGGTCTGGTCCAAACTGGGAGTCCCAGCAGGAAGAGGTAAGGGATTATCAGAGGTGGCAAGCTTCAAGGAAAGGGAAGATACAGCAGTTCAAGGTGTGTGCATATCTGAAACTTATGTAAAAGACTGAAAATCTTACAAGTCTTGCCACACTGGGACGTTGCGTTTTCTCCAAAATTACTTCAGATAGAACAAAATATTTTTGTCAGGTGATTACATAAAAATCTTAGTCCTAAATCAGTGAAGGGATGAATACAGTCCTGAGGCTTAGGAATGTTTGAGAGGGGTGGAGGCAGGTTTCCCTTTTGTGTGAGCTCATGGCTGTTTATTTTCTATTAATACAAGTCACTACCCAGCTGTCAACTAAAAGCAAAAGTTCTAACAACCCACTGCATGGACTATTTTTAAGATGTCTTGCTGGATAAGTAAATGCACTGGACTGAGCACGAATGCTTTTGCTTCTTTCATGATATTTAACCCTTTTTGTTAGAGTTGTTTCACTTGACATGAAACAATTAAACATTCCTAAGGACAGAGACAGCAAGAGAAAGTCCACTTTGGGTGTCCAGTGGATGAATCAGGGAGTGCAGAAATCCAGCTGCTGCATTAATAGGTATCACATTACTTCGTACAAAATATTTGCAGGTAAAGAGGCTGGATCACAGGCCTCCCTCTCCTTTATGTATTTCATATTCATGTTTCTGATTCATCAGAAGTCAAAGTGAGTCCAGTAAGAAGTTTCCTTCAATGTAGAGCACAGCAATGTTGTACAGTAGACTCATGCAGGACCTTGACTTATTTTTGGCTTATTCTGTGCTAATATGCCTTTAATAAATGTGCTTCATCCCTTGTCTCTGTAGAAATTCATACTACTCACAGGAGAAGCAATGCTTTTGCTCAGGGAAATGGTCAGCATACTCTACTTTCAAATTCCTGCTAGATGTCATGAACATGGGGCATAAGATGACATCTACCCAAAAAGCTTAGGTTATCTTCGAGAATATAAAATGAACATTATCCACAATTCAGCAGATTCTTTATGGGTAATTTGCCACCTACACATACATTATTAAAGCTCTTGATGCACCCGAGTGCTCATCTCTAAGTTACAGCAGTAATATGAAAACCCACAAAGTTATTATTACACAATTTTTCTTGCAAAGATGATATTTTACTGCTGTAATCGCTTCCCTTTAGGAGACTCCAGAAGAAGATTTCATCTCCTTTGCTAATGATTTATAGAGTCAACTCTGTCCACATATCTTGAGCTTTCCTGTGACCTGCTGAAGCACAATTAATGGAAGTTATAATAAGGAAAGTTGACTTCCCTCTTCCTACTAAAGAGGAACCTTTGCAAATAGGGTCTAACTGGAAGTTTCATACAAAGTAAAATACCAGAATGTCCCTGCTCTGTTAGGGAAAGAAACAGGAAGGGGGAAAAATCGATTAAAGTAAGAGGAAAGTGGAGAAGAACAAGAACATATTAAAATAAGAACAGTTACAAGGAACCTGACTACAATAGAGTAGAGAGGTGGAGAGAGAAACATTATAATGAAATAATAATGCATGTGCTACTCAGTAAACCCATTCTGGCAAAGGGGTTTTTCTTACACAGAGAAAGCTTTTGGCTTTGTTTTTAAAATCTCATTGCCTCAGAGACCAAATGAACTAAGATGTTAAAGGGAGAAAAAGCCTCAGACTTTATTCCTGAGTTGGGAACCACATGAGCCAAATCCTGGGATCAAAGGCAATACCCTCCACAGAGGAGCAGAGACCTGCCTGTGCCATTGCTCAGAGGGCCAGGGTCTCAATGCTAAGGGGTTCATTGGCCAAAGTCCCTCCTGATGAGATTAGGTCTGGAAGCAGCATGGTGTTCTTTAACGGCAAGGAGGATAGAGTGGTGTTTAATAAAAAATTCCACTGATTATGGTCTTCTTCTTCATTTCCTCTTCCACTGTGCTTTAGTGCAGTATTGCTTCTCCTAGCTACCAACTACAACAAAACCTGTCTGGGGAGAATAAGGTTTATGTACGACGCCTGCTTGCAATAAAGCTGGCTGGGCTAAAGAAGCAAGTGTCACAAAGAACTGTTCACTTACTTCAAAGACTTGTCTTTGTTGGTTCAATCTTTTTGCACTGAAAGGGTTTGTACTATTTTAACTCTGTAACATGGGAATGCTACTAGATTCCCATGCAGCATATGGTGAGATGTAAAACCTTTCATGTGGTACATCTCTCATTCTCTCTCATTATTACTCTCTAGGTGAGGTCGAGTATTATAATTATTCACAATAAGAATTCTGTTCTTGACTGCTGTTAAACTCCTTGTGGAGCACAGTAAGCTCATCAGTTATGGGAAAGGAATGTTTTCCTTTATAACCTTCATAGCATCCTTGCTTTTCTGTTGATTAGCAGAAACAACATCTAAGGAAGATTTTCTGACTTATTTTTGTAGCAGGTTCCAGGTTCTCAGAATTTACGGTCTGGCTTTCGTCCTTGGAAAAGTGTCTACACATTCATACCTCCAGACTGAAGTGTAAATATTGTGGCTGCTCTGATAGAGACCTAACTTAGGTTTTTTTGCTGGGATTTTACAGCCAGGAAAGAGATATCTCTGTTGTCTTTTTTATTTTGAAATATTTTGTGTATTTGAGTTGTACTGCCTTTTGTTTAGAATTTACTTTTGTGTTGTTTTGTCTTGAAGCAGTTCAAGGACTGAGTAGGGATGGTCAGAGTGTTAGACTTCAAAGAATAAATGGAACAGGTACTTGCAGAAATAAAATCCAAAGGCAAGACAGCTTGGAGATTTGAAGAGAATGTATGATTACATTTTGTGAGGGTGCTGAATTGCAATTATTAAAGTAGAGTGCTAATGACTAAGTAGGTGATAAATCTATATTCTGGAAAAAGAGTCACCAGTTTGCAGCTGAGGTTATGATGCTATTTGTAGGTGTGAGCCTGCATAGTCTCACTTGTACATGCGCTAATGTCGTGTGTGCAACCCTGTGTGGATTTATGCTCCTACACAGCGGGCTTTATTTAGATCCCTCATACATGTGGGATGTGTCATTTGTTTGTGTGCACCACTTTTTTTTTTTTTTTTCCGTTTTTAATTTTGACTTATTTCTTACAATTTATACTAAGAAATGGTTCACAGAGCTTCAAGTTCTACAATTTTCCATGAAACAGATTACATGTTTTTGTATGAACACATGAATAGATGTAGAGAGAGAGCTGTAAAGCTGTCATCTTGTACAGTACTACTCTGGTTGCTAATACATACTCACCTTTAACATATATATGTAATCTTGATTGCTCTGCAACAGTTGGGTACGTATACGTGTATGTGTTTTGACATCAGCACCTATACAAATATTTATCTATGCCAACACAGATGTATGTGTTCCTTGTGTCATTGTTTCAAAAGAGTCAGAGAAAAATAACTGAAGCAGGAGCATGTACTGTTGTCACACTGAGTATTTTAAATAACACATTAACGTGTATACATGTAAAGCACAAGTATATAGTTCCTTAAAAACTACAAGTTTGCCCACCAGAGGCAAAACTAAAGGTCATATCAGTGTAAAATAAACACACAGCACAGTAGTAACAACTGACTACTTAATGTACTGAAGGCACAGAACTTACTGAAAGATTATTACAATGAAAGCCTTTGTCTTTTTATATAGAGGTCACAGGTTGAATCTCCTTCCCAAGAACATTCTCTCCTGCCTATTACATGATTATAGTTGAGCATCTAAACAGTAAATAAAAGAGAGAGAAAGATAATTCAAGAAGCAAAGACATTTACGAGGGAATAAATTAGTTACTGACTAAACATTTTCAGCATTTTGATAAGATGTTTCTTGCATGCCAAGAGACATTGCTGAGTAGGTGTCAAAAGTCCAAGCAGATTCAGTCTAAAGATAACCTCAAAGAACATTCCCTGCCAGCATTTTGTTGATTTTAGCAGCTCAATATGTTTCACAACATGAGATGAATTCTCATTACATAGTGTATCACACTGCAAGAAGCTGCAGTGACCTGACTTGAATTTTTCACCCACTCAGGAACAATTTCACCATTAACCAGGCTGCGTGGGGGGTAGGGGTGCAAAGTTTCCACTTCTCCAAGGCTGAAGAACATAAAAAGCATGTCTGGAAAAACTAAACACAATTCTAGGAAAAAGAGAGCATTGGAATTAGATAAGAGGTAAATAGCTGCGGTCTGGTGAAATCTGGTTGCTGAAGATGAACTTTCTCAGAGCATGTGACAGAGGATAATGGGATGGCAACTCCTTTATTTTGCCCCCCTGACATAAAGGAGGAGTATACAGGTCCCTCTGTAGCACATCTTCTGATGGAAAGTGGTACATTAACCCCCTCCTTAAAATGCCTATTACTGTGTTCCACAAAGTGCTCCAGTGAAGGTGGCTCCTGGCTTTGGGGATTTTTCTAATTCCCAGCACTCCAAGCCCTGGTAGACCTCCCTTTGAAAGGAGCCACTTGCCCAGTGCTGCTGCGGTCTGTCTCAGTCCAGGCAGAAGAGCCATCCAGGCACAGCTCCAGCAGAAGCAGCGGTGTGTGTAGCTTGTCTGTGAACACCAGTTGGTGTCAAGTGTTCTTCCAGCTGTTCGTGCCAACATGGTCACATCTGGAAGGTCTGCTCATGTCTTATCAAGATAACTTCAGATGGAAGAAATTAATGACTTTAATCCACCCATGCCATAGCAAAGCCTCCTGACTACAAACTTGCAGTGGGTGCATCCCCAAAGTTCCTCAGTCCCCAGGAATGTGCAAAGTCAAAATGCTGTTTCTCAGCACAGTGCTAGAGCTCACCATGTAAAGATGCATAGGAGGGAGATAATAAAAGATCACATATTTAAGGCATTAAGAGGGGAGCACTAAGAGGAAACAAGCAGTTTATTCAGAATAGTCTTTTTTTGTGGCTGAGTTGTACCCATAAGTATTTTATAACTAAAGACATGATTATATATGCTATTACAGTATCTTATATTATATAAAAGCAATCAGACTAGGAAAATGCAATGCTTTAATTTTCACCTATCTAAGGACTGCCTGTTAAAGCATGAACATCTGCTCAAAGCAGTGACAATCTTTGCTAAATCTTCATTAGAACACCATATTTTTTGCCAAATAAGATAAGATATCTGACACTAACACAGAAAAATAATTCAAATATTGCTTATATTTTGACTTTATACCTATCAGTCTTTATTTCAACACAGATTTACCAAAAGAAGTGTATCAAATTTACAGATAAGAACATACTAGCCTCTACCCTTTAGAGCACAGGACAAAGAAGTTAAAAGAGAGTTGAGGACAAGTTCTGCGTGAAAAACTTAAAAATGACGCTAGATGATTTTTTGTACACACATGCATAATATGATGAGGAGATCTTTTTATAGTGAGAAGTCTGAAATGGCCAGAAAGCAGGGAAAATAATCTCAAAAACATCAATATGCCTTTGATCAGGCTGTACAATACAAGGAATAATACACCAAAGAACTGCTTTATGTACAGACTACAGGGATTCCCTGTGCATAACTCCTAAGGAAATTAGCTTCTTTGTCATATAGGATTAAACCTGAAGTGAATGTTGTACCCCACTTGTATTTTGTCATTTGGCTGGCTGAGAGCATCTCTTTTGTTAAGTTTATATAGCGTCCAATGGAACAGAGTCCTCAACCAGATGTCAAGTCTCTGGGCACTACTGGAATAATATGTAAAACGATACTTTAATATTGCTCTTTGGAGACCTGGAATTATATCTTCTGTTTAGCTGCAATCGTTACATTGACAACATAGTTTGAGGTTATGAATGTTGATCTCGTGTTTAATGGGGCTCTAGAGATCCAGGTTCAGCTCTTGGCTCAAGCACAGGCTTCAGCTGTTCAATTAATCTCTATGTGCCTCAGTCCCTAATCTTTAAAAGTCATATAATAACCTATCTTTTCCCTATCCTGTGTCTCTTTCATCTAGTTAGCATATAAACTCTCCAGGGCAGCGACAGTCTCTTTCTTCAGGTCTCTATAGCTTCTAGTATAATTAAGCTTTAATCTTGCCACGCTTCTGCAAGATCTGCTGTATCAGAACAATGAATAATTGCAAAACATTTCTCAATCTTGCTAGTTTTAATTTCTCATTGAGGCTCACAGACTTTCTTTCCTCTGGTCTCTCTACGTAGCCCTTGAAAAGACTTATTTTATTCTGTGAAATGTGCCGGACCACCTCCTCAAAATCACTCTGTGCATAAAAATTCTTCTGATTCTTCTGTGATGCTGGTATGCTTCTTTCCAGTAAAAAATGAGATTCTGCAAATTATTAAAGAGGATGACAGATCCTGCCATCTGACAGTGCCATCAGAATGCTCCACAGTCTCCCGATCAAGGCAGAAATCGTCATTTATTGTTAAGTGTTCAGTTAAAATAGGAAAAAAAGAACAGGGAATGCTTTCTAAGGTCATAGTTATCTGTCTTGCTCACCTTCCTCATAGCAATGCAAATGGCTATAAAGTTACTAAATCTCAAAGATTATAAGCACATTAATGCAAAGTGTGACACAGTGTTTATAATATGTCTTTGCAGATTTTTGTTTCATTTCTTTTTTTTTTTTGTCTGTATTGGTTAAAAGGTAAGCGGTACACTATGACAATAGAGACGAAACATGTTCCTGATATTTATTAATATGCTTATTCCTTTTTCATTTTCTGTGAGTTCTTGACTACTGTGATTCCATTGTCTGGTTATGCATGGTGAGAAAAATATGTGTCCTTTCCAGTTTTGTGTTTGCTGCCTCTCCATTTATTGAATGCTCCCTTGCTGCTGCATGAGCAGTGATGCTCCATATCTGTCATATCTAGATCTTTCATTATCATACAGACTTGTATTGTGTCTCTTCTTATTATTCTCCTTTCTAGGGTCAATGGCTCCAATCTTTTCAATTTCTCTGACATATGAAAGTTTTCCCGAGCCTTTGCTCAGCCTCATGACCCATCTACAAACTCTTTCAGTTCTGCCATATCCTCTGAGAGATCACGTGGCTGGTACCACCTACCAGGTTCTGGAGAAGTCCTCAGAATTGCTTTAGAGATAGATAGACATCCTAAGGGAATCTATATTCTTCTCTGTCCTGTTTTTCATTTCAGCTGCCTTTAAGATGTTTTTAGGGTGTGCAAGTTTTTCTGCAACGGTGCGTAGGAATTTCCTAAATTCGTGCAAGAGTGGGGTGCTCACTGCTTAGGAGCTTTTTGCCTCCTGGTAGCTGGATTTGTTGGAGGAGGACAAGGTGACTTTCATCTGCAGAATGCACACCTGCAACAGGTACAGCAAGAGTTCCTCCTGGAAGCAAAATGCCTCATAGTGTTTGAAGTGTTTACAAGTATCTCACATGTTCCTGCTTCTGTGTCCCCAAATAAATTATTTTACAAATCCAGATTTGGCTGAAAGTGTCTTGGCAAGAGAACAAGTCAAATAAGTGAATAAAAGAAAAATCCTGGACTACTTGAACATGCATCATGGACTTGCAATTTTTTAGGTGAAGGCCTCTCCTAAGATACTTCTCTCTGCAGAAAGGTTTTTTTGTCTGATTACTTATCAGCTGCTTTTCAAAGTGGACTTAGTGCTGCTGAAAGATGCCAATTCAACAGCTGAGAGGACTGAAGGTCTTTCAGAGGAACAGAGGGACACATACACACCCATGAGCTGTTCTAGCTCTGGTGCAATGGCCGCGTGGCTCAGTCCAAAGGGAACTTTCTCACCTGGGAAGTATTCATCTTCTGTCTAGATTATGTTTATATGGCCCTAATTACTGTGTTATCTAAATTATTCATAGTTTAGAACGGTATCACTGTAGAAAAAATGAGGCTTTTACAGGTACACATACAGTCACACACCATGTTCTGCAGCCAGATGACAACAGCCCTTTCTTCAGCCATGTCTGCTACTGTAGCACCTTACGGAGGTGGACATGTGGGAATGTGTGTTTTCCTGTGGAAGACATGCAGCAGTTTTTGAGCATATGCTTGGCAAGTATTTGCCCATGCTGGTCTTTTTCCTTCGCAGCTGCAGAGCTTTATCCAGGCTGCCATTTGGATTGCAGCATACTGGATATCAGTCTGGTTTGTCTGCTCCACTTGCCAAGTAATGCACATTAGTTTGGTCTTGGCTAATTTTTGGTCCTTGAATGTGCTTTCTCAAAATAAGGAGAAATAATGATCTTGTTGCATAAAACCCATCAATTTTTTAAACACTAAACTGTAGCTTAAGGATATATTGACTCACTTGCTGACAGAGACTCCTTATCCTTCAGTCCATTTAATTCACAGTATCACAATATCACAATATCACAGTATGTTTGGGATTGGAAGGGACCTCAAAAGATCATCTAGTCCAATCCCCCTGCTTGAGCAGGAACACCTAGGTGAGGTCGCACAGGAACATGTCCAGGCGGGTTTTGAATGTCTCCAGAGAAGGAGACTCCACAACCTCCCTGGGCAGCCTGTTCCAGTGCTCTGTCACCCTTACTGAGAAGATATTTTTTCTCAAATTTAAGTGGAACCTCTTGTGTTCCAGCTTGATCCCATTACCCCTTGTCCTATCATTATTTGCCACCGAGAAGAGCTTGGCTCCATCCTCATGGCACTCACCCTTTATATATTTATAAACATTAATATATAGATATAGTTCTCAAGACATTTTCTACTTCCCCTGAAACCTTCTAAATATTAGTTTCCTTTTCCATTTAGTTGGATGATAAGACCAGAATTACTTACCATGCTGAGACTAAAAACCCTGCTCCCAAAGAAACACACTGACAGTCCCTGAATTTCATTTCAGTGCCCTGTCACTCCTCCCTCCGGATCAGCACAGGTGACAAAGGTTCAAACACCCACTTGAGAGGTGTTCCTGTACACACAGAACCCTGGGGCAGCTCAGACAGACCCAGGCTCTGTCCACGCTGCCTGAGGCTGCTACAAACTGCAGCCTTTGCCCAGCACTGTTTATGGGGCTGGGTGGCCAGAAACAGCAAGCTGAGCTGCCAAGCACTGAACAAGATATGGGACATGCCAAGAAGGCGGAAGGATGATAACGGGCCCATCCAGTCAGACGTAGAAATGCTAGTCTGAACAGTGCCCTGGCAGAGAAAGTGCAGCTCCAGCATTTCAGGCAGCTGGACACAGCAGGCAAGAGGAAGGGCTGGAAACTGCCCAGGGCTGAGGTTCAGATGACTCTGAGTGACTGAGACCGAAAGTGCCTGTGAACTGACACACAACGGCCTCGCTCTAGCCACAGGTAACAACACTCTGCTGCAAACACAGCTGGATTACTGTTGTCCAGAGGGGCTCTGGTGGGACTGAGTGAGCCTCCGACAGCCATGAGATAAGTGACCATGACATTTTCCAGCTCTCTGAGCAGCTCCCCACCTCCAGGTCACAGCAGGGATCGCAGAGGGTAATGTGCATTTACCCTGCAGCTGCTACGGTTCATAGCGCTGATGACAGTGCGTTTGCACTTACATGACTGACCATGCACTGCGATCACTTGAGACATAGGCACACTTTGTTTTCCCTGTCTCACTTCATGCCACCTTACTGTGGGGACACTGACAGAGGAGTGGAGCAAACAACGAAGGGGCTAGGAACATCGTAGAGGACTTGGTTCATTGTACATGGTTCGTAATGCTTAATCCAGCCCAAACCAGATGCGCAGAAGAGAGGATGAAACATGCAGGAGATGTTTCCTGTTGGCCACAGGAGTCAAACTGCACAGGTTTATCCTCAGGCATTTCTTTTTAATGGTGTTCTGTAAGTCTTCAAAGCTATGCTGTGAACATCTCTCAAGAAGTACTGCCAGATGTCACATTCTCATTCACAGCTTCATTCATTGCCAGCTCTTACATCACCTGTTGTTGGCAGACTCCATCAATGTGGATGGTTTTCTGGCGATTATGTCAGCCAACTTTCTTCTGTATATGGCTATGCGGTTCTTCATTTGATATCAGCTGTTGTGGTTTATAAACTGTTTTCTTGAGAACTTTCAACTGACATATTTACTGTAGTTTCCAGTTTTAAGACACCTTGACTTTACGTGCAATTCTGTCTTTTGCATATGTACTGCTTTTTTTATTTTATTATTTTTTTTTCTGGAAGCAGCCTGTCAGACAATTAAAGGAAAAGCTAAAGAGCCTCTTTGGGGTACAAGAGCCAGAATCCCTCTAAAATGTTCACAAAGATCTAGGAGATGGATCCTGCAAATCTATCAGTCAGTTTCCAAAATCCCCAGCGAGGGCTTGGAGGTTTGGGACGGTTGGCTGAGGGTTAGGTGGAAGCTGTTATCACAGGCTGGCTAGGTCATGCATTTCCTTCAATTCAAACTCTCCTGTGCACAGAGCAGCAATGTACCTAACAGCTGCATGTTTTTTGCTTCCCTTTTGAGCCCTCCTCTGGCCAAAAAAGCCTTTATCAGAGGACACATTTGTGTACCTTTGTTCATTAATGATAACTGAGGTGGAATACAATATCTTCTTCATCTCCATTGCCTCTGCCATAAATCCCCATGGAATAAAATCTCCTGGGATTTTGAAGAACTAGAAGTCAATTGCTAAAGGGAATTTAAATTCAATGACTACATTTGGCACCAGTAATCTGGGTTTTTTGGTGGGGTTTTTTTGGTGTTTTGTTTGTTTGTTTTTTGGTTTGGTTTGGTTGGTTTGTTTTTGTTGTTTTTGTTTGTTTTTTTGTTTGGTTTTGGTTTTGTTTTGCTTTGTTTTGTTTTGTTTTGTTTTGATGTTCACAGCCTGCAATTGCAGAAAGACTTATCAGCCCAGCTTGAGGGAAAGGGGGTCAGACCTTGCTCCAATTTTGTGCTCTTTTCTTAAGCAAACTTCCCTGCAAACACTGCTTGTCTTTCCCTTATTCATTATAATGACAGGAGGATCACAGCTAGCCATCAGTACAGAAGGGAGCCTAGATGCTGTTCTTGTGGGAAGTTCACGTTCCCTGCAAGTCTTGCATAACACAGACTCTCCCTCGGACTCAGTCCAGGTTTGCTTCCTGTCAGTTTTCCTCTAGCAATGGGACCATATGAGGAAAAAAGAAACCTTTATTCCCTTCTACGGAAACACTTCATTCTTCCTCTTCCCCCTGAAACCTAAGATACATTGTAACTCTCATTATGGTAACGTAAAACAGCACTGTAATGAAACTGTCAGTGTCTTTTTATGATGTCCCAATATTTTGATTTGACTGGTTTATAAAACATGTGTGCTCTTTGCCAGTCTGCCTAAAGCGCAGCACCGTCCTTCTGCCACCAGCTAATGACAGGATTTAAGTAATCTGTGTTATGACACCGAAGGTCACGGGTTTAAATCCTACTGATCAGTCAAAGCAAATGTCATCACAAGAGCAGTGTCTTCTTTTCTTACTCATCTTTTATCCTAGAAATGCTGCTGCTGAGCAGTGCACATCGCACTGGCGTGGATGCCTCAACAGTTAGGACCTGCCATGCCATTCATGTTTCAGCACTGGAAAAACGCTTACAGAATTCTCATACTACCAAGAATCTGCACCACAGGTGAACCATCAAAATACAAACTGAATTTACTGTATGGTCAGATGAACAGTCAAAAAACCAAATATTTGACCAGAACTGAAAAAGCAAACACCCAGAGTTCACAAGGGTTAGTTACAGCAGAGTTGTGTATTGCTTTATCAAAATTATTTTTTAAGCACAGGTTTAATGATCAAGACTATATTAAAAAGATTTTGATATCTTTTGGACCATGATCTCTAAGAATGCACAGACAACAATACAAAATTAATCATATGGAGTGAAATTTCAATCTTCTTGTTTGTAACAGCTTGCTCCTAATTTGCCTTTTTTCTGCTTGTGAAGAACCGTGAATCAGACTTTGTGCTCACTGGCAGTGTGAAGTAATAGGATGTTGTCAGCTGAAAGCTAAAGCATTCTTCATATCACTGAATTTTCTCAGAAGATTCACAGCTTAAGCTTGTGAACGTTATTATTAATAACTTTCTTACCCAGGAAAACATACGTCTGAGATTATAATGTGCAATTTCACTGAAAGGAGTAGAATTACAGCCCAGGCGGACTTTGGCCAGCAGGGAGCCAATGTCCCAGAGTACATGAGGTCATTGGCAGTGCCAGGCTGCAACAAATGCCAAGTTGAGGTGCCTGGAGATCCTCCATGTGAGCAGATGCCCCCGTGGCAGGCGTCTTCCACGTTTCCCCCTTGTTTTCCCATTTATCTCCACTCACCCCCTGCCATTCTGTCTCAGCCCTGCCAGTTGCCAGAGGGACAACCAACCTCTGCAGTGTTGTGGGTTTTGCCTTTATCACAGGACAATTCAGTTTTTCCAAGTAAAAAGCAGAGCTGTACTTTATTCATGCTCCTTGACATAAAGACAACAGCCAGGAAACGTGGTGGAGGAAAAACATAAAGAAAGAGAAGAAAGATGGCCAATAATATACCCATCACATGGCACGTCTGCAGGAGACAAGAGAGCTGCTGTATGAAAGATGTTTCCTATAACATGTGAGGATGTTGACAGAGAAGACCAGAGTGGATGGCCACTTCTCTTCTAGTGAACAGCTTCACTGATTCTTACTCTCTGGCTCTCCTGGAAAAAGGAAGAGGCTTGCTGGGCTGAGTGGGAAAAGTATTTTTCCTGTGAGTCAGTGATACTGCTGAACTCTGTCTCCCTTCCTTGTGTTTTTTGAACATAGTTTCTAGTTATGACTGGGATTAACACAGGTGAGCCCTAGAGGCAGCACAATGTGAGCCACTAAAACAAGGCCAACCACTGAACACATTTGTGCCACGACCCAGATTTCCCCAATGCATAGAAAGTCCCCAAACTGAAGTAGGAAAATACTCCTCAGATTCATTAGAAAATTAGAGGCAACCAGAGGCTTGAGCTCAGCATTGGAAATGCATTTACACCTTGTGCATTCCAAGGGCTGTGCAGTGGATTTTATTAGAAGTTAATCTGATGGGTGTGTTATTACTTCAACATGACAAACCACAATAGGAAATCTTGACTATGATTTTTACTGAAATTCCTGTTATAGAACCGATATAATCATGACTGGAACAGGTTCAAACACTAAGGACACATTTTTTTCAATGTGAACTCACATGTGGCAAAGTAACCAGTTTTAAGAAATGTAACTGCTTTAACTGCTTTTCTTTATCTTTTTTTCTTTTTTTTTTTTTTCTCTGTGTGCAGTTAAATGTTATAACCATAAGTGCTGAGCCACAGGATAAAAGTAGCATAGGAGGAAGTGGCAAAGAAGAGAAATTACAGTAACAGAACAATTGCAGTGACAATTTGACTGAAAGCTCATCTGGTCTGAGGGCTGTATGCTCCATAAACTCCCAAGCAATGTCCCTGGCCTTGGCTGTTCCTTTTGTTGGTCATAATTTTGGGCTTCCATATCAGTCACAGAAAACCATCAAAAACAGTGTAGTATAAAAGGGTCAGAGCATGGAAAAACTTACAGAGGTGGACATGGAATAGATGTTGTAGAGGAAAAAATGGGGAAGAGGAGTCAATGTGCCTGATCAGTCCTGCAGCTGCCAGCCTTGACCAGCTGATTATTCCAAGGAGCCCGCAAACACTGGTCAGAGCACCAGCAGGAGAGTGCACTACTTGGTTGCCTTGCCTGCACTCTCATGGACTTTTTTTTTAATCATTGAAAGGCTGCATCGTTCTGTGTGTTTTTTGATGGCAAAGTGTTTTATGACAATGTTGTGCTCTGTCATGTTGCTGATGGCAAAGCTCCGAGTCCACAGGTCTGTATGACAATGCAAACTGGCCAAAGGTCACGGCTGGCCACATAGGACTAATGTCAGTTGTTTGCAGTATAAGCATTATTCATTGTCATGTCCTGATGTAAAAAATATTCAGCTGTTGTAAATGTGAAACTTGTTATTCCCCACCTTTGGAGAGGTGAATTTTTTCTTTTCCTGTGAGGTGAGACCAGAGGAGTCAGAAAACCACTCAGCTCTCTGAGAGCCAAAGGAGACTCAGCCACAACCCTGTGAGAACAGTTGTCTACCTGTCATTATTTAATGTGTTGTAAGCACTATGTTCTGCACTGTGAAGGCAAAAAAAAGAAACAGGAAGATATATTAAGCCTGTCTGTTATGGTGACTGTGTTTAAAAGAACAACGAGCATTTCATGCTGCCTAGAGTTAGATGCCTAGGGTGGGATTTATCTTTCCTAGCTTTATATGTCTGTCAAGCCAGTCATCTGCATCTGAGCTAGGCAACTTTGGCTGCCTGCACAGTCAATTGAGGAGAACAGGGTCTTCCAGAGGGCAAATCACTCTGTCTTATTTTAGACACCCATAGCATTCAAAAGGAGGACCCAACATCTGCGGGGTTTTCACTATGCACTGTCTCTGGTTTGGTCCCAGGTACAGGACATCCACAGGCAGCCAGGAGTCTAGTTCAGGCAACCCAAGATGATCTGCATTACGATAGCATGCAGCATGTTGGGGTGACTGGGACACCCATTTCAAAAGGACACGTCTCATGTAGGTAAAGATGCAAACATATACACACACAATCTCTTCTTTATAGAAGTCAAAGCTTTGGATAAGCAGCAAGTACAGGTTGTACCAGGCAGGATATTCTTACTTGATCCTTATGTACCCCTGTCAAGTGCAGATGATCTACTTGCTTAGTACTTGCATTGGGGAAATATTTATCATGTATCCATTAGGAAATAGACTAGAATATCTCTGAGGAAAGATTTCTAACTTTGCATACAGTAAACTCCTTTTCTGTGGACACAAAGACAACCTCATTTGGTACTCATTAACTGTATTTTACTCAGCATTATTGTTGTTATAAATAAATATTATTGGTATTTATACTTTGCTTACAGTAGGTGCAGCCAGGACAAGAGAATGGGAAGTGGGAAGTGTAGTGCACAGATTCACTCCTGATTTATGTTGATTTAGTTTCTGCCATAGCTAAATAATTTTGACAGCGCTCCAGATGTACTAGATGTTGTATAATTACAAAGATCACTGTCTTTGCTGATCTTACAGCTGCATAGAGAGGCCAATACAACAGACAGGGCAGAAGGCAGAGCAACATCAAGCATGGTCATAGAAAGGTAATTGCATCTCTGAAAGCTATTTTTACACACTCAGTTTTTTCAAGTTGTTTTATACCCCCAAACACACACACCCCTAAGTGACTATTGCTATGTGACTATATTTAGGGGAACTCTTGTTCCTGTTACTGTGTGTGGCTAATCAGACTCAAGCTGATGAAATCCTCAGTACTGGGAGGAAAGGTAATTAATGTGGGCCCTCAAGTCAATAAAAGCTCTTCTAGACATGTCCCCACTGTCATAGAAGTTAATGCTAGTCTGATTTTCAGTAGTTCTGACATCACTATTTCACCACTTAGCCCTAAACATCCCCTGTGAGAATGCAGGGAGGTACCATATTGGGCACTGTCTGTGTCAGCAAATGGGGCTCCTAGGGGGCAAGAACAGAGTAGAGTTGAATGCACTGGGACTCAGAACATTTATCTGGATTTGGAATTTAGAAATGGTAACTAAACTTATTGAAACTGAAAGGAAAACTTGAAGCATGTTGCTTTGAAGCTGCTTGTTGATACCTCATTCTGGAAACTTCCAGCAAGAAGATGTTTACATGGTGCATGGTGTCCAGAGTTGAGAGTGCAGAATCACTTAATATCATGTGCTCCATGCCAGAACAGTTGGGAGCCTCTTGGGAAGTTTTTTGCTTTAAGATTATGTAAGATATGGGTTCAATAATGCCCTTAATGAGAATACCTAAAATGTACAAAGGGTCAATCACCCTGCAAAGGAAGAGGAAATAGTTGCAAAATGCACAGGGAGGGGCTACTGTTTGAGAAGACCAAGGAAATGTGTTGCCTTAAGTAACTGCTGATGTCTCTTGTGACTAGTGTATTATTGCTTGCAGAACAACATAGGTTATACACTTGCCCATACTGCTTAACTAGGTATTGAACAAAACGCTTTCTTATCTTCAGGAAAACTGTCATTTTTCTCCTGAAGCTTATGTATACGACCCAGATTCAAGGAAAAACTTCTTGTTTCCGAATTTCTGTAATGTCTGAGAAAGCAGTAATATATGAAACGGCGAATCACAGAGAATGAAGTCTAGCATTTCAGCAGCAAATATATTTTGTCAGTGCAGGAAAGCAGAGCTGAAGCTGTGCAACTTTGAGTTTGCAGCTGTGCTCTCGAATTGCCTGAAGGCATTTGCACTCAAAGTCAAACAGGTACAAAGGCAGAGTAGCAGTTACAGTGCAAAGAAGTGTAAATGGTGCATGGGGGGAGGAGAATAAAAATGCTTTAAAGAAGTGTTGGAACAAGAAAAGGAAAGAAGTGTAGTGCATGAGAAAGTGGAGGTAGTACCACAATGGTGAAACGCACAGAAAAACACTCAGCAGACCAAAGATCCCAAGCAAGTTGTCTGCCTGAAGCTACAAGAAGACAAGAAGCAAAGCAGACAGAAATGTGATTGGAGAGGAAAAACATTTAGGTCTGTGTGGAAGAAAAAGTAGCAGAGTTTTTTTGAATTTGAGTTATTGGACAACTGTAGTAAATGTTGGAGTGACAACCAGAAATATGAGACTGGACAGTCACAAAAGGTCAAAAGTGAAGAGAAAGATTTGTGAGTCACCAGTCAGGTAGCACCTATAAATACTGGAGCACATGAGGTCATGAAGAACTGTACGTATGGGAGACAATAATAAATCTTCATCCTCCTTCACCTTTCAGTTAGTTGGATTTATTTGAGTTCAGAGCTAGGGATTCTTTAAGGTCCTGGTTGTCTTCTGCCCACCTTCAGCACCCCGAGTGCCTCAAACTCCCTAATTGTTTACACACAGAAACATCAGGTGTAACATCTGAAGCACCTCATCCTCCCAGAAAGTAAGATAATGAGGTCAAAGTTTTGGCATTCCAATGATGCTGTGTCCAATACCAGGTACCTAGGACTGGCATTGTAAGCAGGAACACCTCCCAGTCATGCTTCACTACCATGAGAAGAGGTCAGGTAATTAGCAGCTGCCTTGTTGCTTCTCACGTGCAGAAAATTCAACAGTTTAACCAACAGCAGTTTCACAGCAACTAAATCCAGGTTGTGCAGCAATGCTGAGACTAATTTTTTATGGTTTGTCACATCATCGAAAGTCAAACTGGCAAATTTATTTTCTAAACATCTCAGGATTTATGATTTTTTTTTTAAATAAAAGTTTCTTATTGAAGATGACCTTAATATTTGTGTGCCTTTAATGCAAACTCCTCTTCTGCTTGTTCTTTTTCTCTGTTCATCTATGCAGACTGCAATACTGGTACCATTATTTGCTTTGTACTTGTTAAGAACATTGGTGCTGCAGCTACAGGAGCTTGGAAACCTAAATGAATCCCTGCCACATTAGTTTACAGAGAGATCCATTAGACAGTCATTTACTGAGAAGAGGAGAAGGAAGCTATCCCAGTCTCTCTCTTTCTTGGATTAGCTTTCAAATGCATACACAGTCTGAAAGAAAATTCTACATGAGCAAGTTTATGGAAGGTCACAACATTTCCACTGAAAGGACATGATCTTGTTCCTGTTGAGATTACTAGTTAAATTCCTATCAGCTTCAGTCAGAGTTAGAGCAGAATATGAACAAAATCCAGAATGGCTCCCCTGGCTGCCTGATAAATTTTATGCAGTTGTTGCTGTTTTTACGAATTTGATTTGTAGACAAATGATAGAGATATGGAAAGTGGAGGAGCTAGAGGAGAAACAGAGAGAACTGTTTAGTCTGGATCAAAAGAATGTCGTTACAACATGTTCTTTAAATAATAAATTGACATTGTGAGTTGAAATGAAATGAAAATGTTTTTCTTTCTCAATGTCACTTTGAAACAATAATTTTTTTTGCATCATTCTTCCCACTAAATGGATAATTTTAATCAGAATTTAAATGTTCTTGTGCAAAAATGCTGTCCGCCCACACTGTGTTCTAAGCAAGCAAACTTCTTCATGGAATTGACAATCTTTGTTTATTTGTTTACCATTTGGAATTTCCAAGCATATGTCAGGTACATCATTAGAAAACAGAAACAGCTGTTCCTGCTCTGCTGAGCATAAAGAGCAAATTTAAAGGTGATGCTGCAATTCCCAAGCCAGTCTTAAAGGTTTTGTGGTGAGGATGAGGATAATCTCCTCAGGCTTTGGGACCTACCTGGCAGCCTCTGGAAGGCAGTGAATATGACAGGGTACAAGGACCAGAATTTTGATCCTTGCATCTAGCTAGGTTTATTTATGAAAGAGCACAGATACAGGTCAGTGAGAAGGACGATTTTACCCATGCGGGATAAAAATGACACAAGCAAAGCATTCCAGATGCCCAGACCTGAGGGTACCAAGGAGATAAACATGGCTATGACTCATGTCCAACAGCAGACCCTTGTTGAGAAGCAGCAGGAGGTCAAGCAGTGTGGCCAAAGGTGACCTCAGACACCTCTGTGTAGGCATTTTAATTGCTCCTGGGGCGTTTTGGCTTCCCCACTTCCTGCCTCCCAATGCTACTCCGGTGACTTCTCAGCCCTTGGGAGCAGCACTGGAGCGTGAAGCCGCAGGCTGCTTTTCCAGGGAATCAGCCTCTCCTGGAGAAAAACAGCTTCCCCGTCACGGTGGGCTGGAGAGGCACTGAACTGCCAGCTGCGTTCAAGCGCAGGTTGTGGCTGTCTGTTGACAGAGAAGTAATTAAGACACAGCCAAGCAGGCAGCAAGTCTTTTTACTTATGGTTTGTTCTTTCATCTTTTGATTGTGGCTGCTAATTGAGGTGTTAGCATGGCTGTGGTCACAGCAAACCCAACATCAGATTTGCCACTGGCTTTACTATGAATCTTGTGGTGTCCAAAGGAAGCCTAAGTGCTAAATGGTGAAACCTCTTTTAAGAGGACACAATCCTAAGAAGAAAGAGCAACACAAAAGGTCTTTATTTTTCAGGTTGAATATATAGAGAGACTCTGTATTTTTAAGTGTTTTTCACTCCTGATCTGTTCTACCTGAAACTGAGTTTCTCCAGCTGGATGTCCTCAGTTCCCATGCCTCCCATGCACGTCAGCTGGGCCCACCACGGAAGTCTGAAAATGGCCTACAACATTTGGAGTCCATAATACAATTACTGAAAGTACAGCAAAATCCACAGGGCTATCTGACTTGACCATTACATTGTATTACATGCAAGACTACAAAGGGAGAAAGCCAGAGGGGAAAATGAGACTATACATCAGCTTCTATAGAATTGGATAGTATAGTTGCAACCCAGACAAACTAGGCAATCACATGGGCAAATTCAACATCAACTTGTTAAGAGCTTGTTTCCAATACAGTTCCTAGAGCGCTTTAGGCCTCAGACAAATAGAGGCTCTTCAGTTGTTAACCGCTCAGTGGGTTGCATGCTGGAATGACTTCACTAGCTTTTTCAATTTGTTCTAACTCAGCCCCAGGGAGAAAAAATGGCAGCATAATCAACTTCAGCAAGTTAGTTATTTGAATGAAAACATGAAGCATGAGGTAGCATGAAGACACAATGGGTTTATTTTTAACAGATAATAAAAAGTACTTATGGCTTGAATCTCTTCATCAATGTGCTTTTGCTATTATTTTTGAGTGCTGTGCAACATAAATAACCTATGACAGTGTTAAACTGTAAGCTCATTTTGTGTTGGTAGCATGATCGCTTCCTGTGCCTGTGACTACCTCCTTCTGATTGATGGTGGGAACTCTTGAGGAAGTTTGGGGTCTAACACATAGGATGACTTCAATTGGATAATTAAGCAATTTATCATGGAGAATGACGTTCCAGCCTGAGGTGGTTCCTCATACATGGCACTCAACTATATGTGTAATGTTAAGAGACTTGCCATAGCATATAAGCACAAAATGACCAAACCAGGAAGCTGTGTCACACCTTCGTTTTGCATAATTTGCTCCAAGAGTTTCAGTGGTTTGTGACACCACCATAAATGGGGGTACTAAAATGTAAACTTACTTTAATTATGCAAAACAAAACCAGCACTGCACTGCTTCCGGAAGGATTTAACATCTAACAGTGTGGGCAATTAAAAAAGTCAAGGGGTTTATGCTCGCTGGGTTTATACTGCGATAGGTATTTGGGCCTTCCACACATTTCTCCTTTGCATTCATCTCCCCATTCTTCAGTCCTCCTTCCTCCTGGGTCCTCTTAGCAATCACATGCCACTTCCATGATCCCTAAAGTACTAAAAAGCTTTTCATGGAGCTGTTACAACAGCAGAAATGGATCCAGGATGCATGATCTGACGTGAAAACCAGTAACTATTAGCAGGGGCTTCTCTTTGCTCATCTCCCTTTTAACTACTTTTATTGCCTTCTGCTACTTCAAACCAAAGTCTTTCTGCTAACTGGTATACATTTCCAAGTTGGCTGCTAAGGACATTTGGTTTAGGCAACGTGCCTTATCTGTTTTTCCCCTACGTCAGCTGGTGGGGAAAATCCCACCCATACCAAATATTTAGAAGTTATCATTATCTGCCTATGTTTTTATTTGCATTGAGCATCCTTTGTTTGAGACTCAGAAGAGCTATACAATTCAGGAACAGGAAGAGCCGAGACAGACAGACTGCGACTGTACAGGGAACTGAGGAAACTCTAAAGAAGAACAATGTGTCCTGTGTTGTGTCCTGGTTTGACTTTGGGGTAGCAAGTGCTGATTTATTCTCTAAGGCTTGGACAGGAACTACTTGTATGTCAGCCAAGAGAGTCTGGAATACCTGGCAACACCTGTAGATTGATTTGCTTTCTTAACATGCTGGTTTCCAGCCATCCAACCCTGCAAGAACTGCAGGCCCTACTACAATGATTACAGTCATAAAGGAACTTTTTGTTGTTATGGGACCAATACTCTGCTTTCGATTAGAAGAACACTGCTAATTCTATCAAATGCCTATTGGTATTTTGAAAGGAATAGGTATTTTTGTGAATGTTTAGAGTATGGTTTTCATTCCCACTAAATCAACTTTGTGTTGATCCAGTGGGCCTTCAGGTGATCCTAAAATGTATTATACAGTACAGATCTATCATTACCAGAGCAACGGAGATGGATCCCCTGTGAGTGGATCACCTGATTCAGAAAACTTACTATTAAAACTGAAGGTTTTTTCATAAAAAAATTTTGAAAATGCATTGCAAGAAACTTTCTGAATTTCTGAGGAGTTTCAAAAAAGTAGGGATGGTTACTTCACTAGTAACCAGGTAATTACTTCAGAGTTACTTTCAAGGGGGCAGAGCACACACTGTACAGGGTCAAGCTGGTAATGACCTGCAGATAACAGTTAATGAAGCAATCAGTCAGGACAGAGCAGTTGGTGTTTGAGTGATGTTTGTTATGGTAATAGCCATTGAAGTAAATGTGAATAACTGTGACAATGGCATTGTGGAATTCCAGCCTTATTTCCATATCAAATCACTTCAGATGACAGGTGAAAGGGTGAGGCTCCTGCTTGCCAGGCACACAAAGTCACAATGGGCAATTGAGTTTCTGTTGATGCTTTCTCTTTAATATGTCACCTGTGATCAAGATACTGAAAGCCAGATTCTGTATTCAGATACAAGTATGCAAATTTGTCATCTTAAAACTTTGTCATTGTTCCTGGGAATGCAGCTAGCTCAGTCACTGTGCTCAGATTGTATCTTTAGTCACAGCTTGGGCAATCTTCACAGCAGCTTGCACAATAGAGATTTTAGTTAGGAGTCTTTCAACCAGTTATGCATCAGATGAAGTGAGGGACATCTGCATCTGTAGCCAGCCTGACTGTGTAGTGTAGCTCTTTTGCATCTCTTTTCATTATTCCCGTTAGCAGCATCACAGTCAGCACTAAATACCACTTTGGTTATTTTGATATGAGAAAATAGTACATCATTGTTGTTGTTTTGTTTTGTTTTGCTTTGTTTTGCTTTTTCTGCCCCATTATTTTCCTGGCTGGAGTGACCTCCGAGCAACGTATTCACAAAGTAAAGATGTTGAGAAAGTTTGTGACTGAAAGAGTGATGGTGAAATCACAGCCTTAGATAGTAGGCACAGAGAGTTTCCATAGGCAGATGGAAATAACATTTGTGAATGGAGAATTTATATAAATGATTAACACAAGATCTGGCTGGGACCTGTTATTAAATATCACCTCCTGCTAGAGCAAGATACCCTGTCTCATTGAAATGCACCTGTGAGCTCTGAAGAGGGAAACTGTTTAATGAGCAGTCTGATGGCTCATCCAGGCTAAACTTGCAGCTTTTGGGGGTTGGAGATGTGCTTGGGCATTGGGTAAGACAGTTTGTCTTTTGAGAATCATTCAAAGGTTTAATCAGGAACACCAAGCCACCAGGGCAATGCATTGAGTTTCGACAACTGTTATAAGAGCCCTTAGGACAAGGTCATTTCTAGGATGAGACCACATATGCCAAACTCCAGATTACAAACCTAACATGTAGCTAGGTACCAGGCAGTACGCCTTCCTGTGTAGTTACCTGTTTGCATTAGATGCCTCCCTAGCCTGATTACTCCCTTGGAATGGGTCTTCAGGCTCTTACACATGCACTAAGATCTGATTTGGGAGATGGCTTGGGAATTCTGTTCAAAGCCTCCCTCTCCCTGCCCTCCAAAATTAGTAAGAGTATCTGTTTCATCCGTGTGCTTTCTTCCCCCAAAAATGTGAAGCCCCAGGCCATACAGTTGAAACTCCATTTCCTACATCCCAAGGACGCACCCTAGCTTTACGATTTCATATAGTTCAGAAGACTACAGTTCAGAAGACTACAGAAGACTATAGTTCAGAAGACTCCTCACCTTCCTTCTGAAACTAGGCCATGGAAGAACCAAGAGTGTAATATCTCAGGACCTGAAGGAGAACCTATGTACCTGATGGTTATATCCACCTGGCAGGCAAGGTAAGCACTGGATTACAGACCCAGCTCCCTCAGTTCCTCATATGTTGGATCCTTCATGGCTGAGGAAAAAGACCAAGTCTAGGAAACCCTTGATACATCTGCTCTTGTGAAGTACTGAGAGTAAACCCTGCACACAAGGTATTTGCCTGCCATCTCCTTTCTTTGCTTCCTTTTGTTGTGAGTTTTGGGCCAATCCAGTTGTCCTGGTTTTGTTAAAAACAAGTTTCTCTTTTAGTGAATTTGCCTGTCAGCTAAGGCCTTCTTATTAAACGCACTCTCCTGAAAGTTAGATACATGTTTTGGTAGACATAGCAATAGTATGCAAGGTCGCTGGACTGGTAAGTATGGATGCACATCTCGCGAGAGGGGCAAGGAGAAACAGGTGACCAAAAACTGATCAACTGAGTATAACATCCCATTCACATGATAGTTCATATAGAAGTGGGAGATCACGAGGATCACATCCCTTTTTCCTTATGGCCGACATTAGGAGAGGACCTTGCTAGTCGTCCCTGCGAACTGAGGCCTAGTGGCAGACTGAATCCAGTTCCGGTTGGCTGCAGGGTCCAGTCCAGGACTTCGGGTGCTGGCTCTGCAGTTGCTGGGACTTTCAAGATTGGTTTTGATTATTTTGCATTATTTTCTCTATTTTTATTGGTAGCATTAGTAAAACATTTTTAATTTTTCCCTTTCTCTTCTTTCTGTCCTTCTTTCCCTCCCAATCGCCTGTCCTGAGTGGGAAGGGGGGAGAGGGAGAAGCTGAAGGGAGAAGGGGGGGAAGAGGGGGTTAACAATACATCTGCCATGGTTTTATTGTCACCCCGCAATCAAACCATGGCACCAGTATCTACTAAATCACACAGAATCAAAGAATGTTAGGGATTGGAAGGGACCTCGAAAGATCATATAGTCCAATCCCCCCGCCGGAGCAGGAACACCAATGGGAATTTTTCCATCAGCTTGGATGGACTTAGATCAGGCACCATCTGACTGGAAAAAGTGACATAATGCTTCTAATAACAAAGATATTATGAATAGCTTGGCTTTATGTAGTGCTTTTTCAACAGAAAACATTGTGTAGTTTTAACCTCTATGTCCAGGATTTGCTTTTACCAACCACCAAAAAGCAACCACACATGGGGAGAAATGTGACTGCAATTAAATAACAGATCACAGTGAAGTTACATTATGATAGCACATATCTCCAGCTCATGAAGCTTCAGGCAGCAAATGATATGCTAACACAGCAAAGATATGTGGAGCAAAGCCAGGTGAAACGCATGCTCTACATCAGACTTTAAATCTGAATTTGTTGCCTGTGTTGGCATTTTGACTAGAAAAGGTCATTAAGAATTCTTTGTGGGTTTGTTTTGTTTTGTTTCATTCATTTGTTTTTTTCCTTTCATTCTCTCTCACATGAACTTCCATCGCTGAGCAAGTTCATTTTCAACTGCCCTGTTAATCTGACTAATATTTCTCGTTTCATCCTGTTCCACCTTTGTAAGGGAAAAGTAAAAAAAAAATCAACAATCAGTCTATATGCAAATCTATTGCATAGTGACACATATTTCAATAGACTATGTTTGAAAAATATGTTAGATTTTGCAGTCAGAGGATGAGGAAATCTTTTTAGATTTAAATTTTTGAAACATATTCTGAATCATTTGCAGATGGACTCAAAATCCAAAAAGGAATATATCTGATTTAGAGACTTCGTCTGTCTCTTGGGATCTTCTAATACTGGAACTTCAGAGTAAAAAACACCTTCTTCTTCCTCCCTCTTTGAGGCAGGTGTGTTCCAGCATAGTAACACTAAATTTATGGATTATATGTACCTGTCAATGCACGCTTGCTTGTTTGCTTCATTCCCTTAATTTTAACAATTATTAGTGTGTTTCCTAGAGATGTTATATTATGATTAAGAGCTGCTGGTTCAAACTTACCCTGATACAAACATGGCGAAAACAAAGAGTTGTTTCCAAAAAAGCTGAAGTTGGACAGATAAAAGCACTGAGTGATTGTAACTGTCCAGGTCATCCATGTGTTTGGACAGCTGATTCAAAATGCACGAGGTCTGTGTTATGAAAGGGTTGCAGCTGCAGGACACCTACAAAGGGCACCAAGAGGCTGGAAAGAATTTCTAGGAGGGATTTTCACTTCCAGAATGAAAGCAGTGGGATTTAATTTCAGAGAAAATATTACAGAAGCCTGCCCTCCCCTGAATACACATAAAGCAGGTGAAGTGCTCGAGCGCTGGATCCAGAAAACAAAGGCATTGGCAAAGTTAAAGCATTGCGAGATGGGAGGGGTTTTGTCAGTGGTAGATGTTTTTGCTGCAGGCTTCTTGCCATATGCCTCACAGCTCTGCCTCTACTGGATAGAAATTTACTTCTATAGGACAATCAATTAATGCTATTAATAATGTTCTTTTGTAGCTGACATTAAGGATTACAACAAAGGAGCTGGGACGTTAGTTATCTGCAGAAAAGGGGCCTGAAAAATGTCTGTCCTTAGGCAGTAATAAAAAAACCCAGAGGAATAGCATTTTCTGTCAGATCTGAGCTGAAAGCTTTGAGAAAGATCAGTCAGAATAAAAATTCCATTGTGCTCCATCTTTTACAGGATATGGACTTCTTATATCTCTCTCATTAGATCTCATATGCAGACTGATTTTTGTTTTGGATAAGTTGGCTTTCAGAAGCAAATACAAACTTATCCAAACTTTCAGCTCCAAGTGAATATGACTCTGTCATGTTTAATTCTACAGCACATCGGTCAGATGAAGTCTGCGTTTCCTTGACCTCAGAGATAGTAAGGTTAAGTTATTAAAAAATGTAATTAAAACATCTGTAAAAACAGAAACAGAGCTACATACCATAGCAGTGGCTTCAACAGTTCACTCTTTTGGCCCCTTGTTGCCTCAGTTTCCCATCTGCTAGCCACTACCATTTCTAAGCCTGAGTGCATCACCTTCCTCAGTTTTCTCTTAAAGTTCATGATATTATACATTAATATTTGAAAGATATTTGCATAATGTATGTTCAATTAGCATATAAGTGATTCCTGCTATAATGGTGAAAAAACTCACTATTTCTGGAGATAGCTATAACTTTTCTTGCTCTCTTTTCATTAAGACAATTAACTATGCGTTGTCACAGGAACCTAAAGTCATTGTTAACATAAACTGCATTTTTGGATAATTTCTGCACTTTTAAGAACTACTCTGAGGAAAAAAAAAAAAAAACAACAAGGAAAAAACGACACGCACTGAATTTTCTGTTTTACATTTATTCTGCTGGAAAACATACAAACCCACCACTTATTTCTTCTAATGGATCTTACAGGATGTGACAAATAGTGTGTAGAGGAAAATCATGTGCCTACTTTTGTATATGTAGAAGAGGAAGGTTCGGGATGGCAATTTCCAGCAAAGCCAAACTGCTGACAGTGAGAAGTACAAAGCTGCTCTTCCCTGTGTAGTTCATCACCCTGGCTGCCAGCCCACTACAGGAAGATAGAAGTTTGGGGTGGCTGCACCTTCAAAGGTGAAGTCCTACCCTTTGGCGCTGGGAAAGCCATGACATTAGCCTCTCGTCACATGTTGCTTCATACTCTGCCACTGTTTCACTTGGATCACTTTGGACAGCAGCATTGCTGTCTATGCCAAAGCGTGTTATCCTTTTCTTTCTAGGCAGAGACTGGGACTGGGCTTTTTGTGTCCAGTGTTGCAGATTTGCTGGCAGCCGCAGCAGTCTCTAAACCATTTCCTTTCCTATGGGTGTCCAGGACACATTCCACAGTTTTTTTGTCCCTGCCCTTTAAGTCAATATTTTAAAAATAAATGCTTGGGGAAATTGGACCTTTGGGATTAGGCACAGAACAAGGGTCACTGGCTGGGAACTCTGCAAACCAAAGCAGCGGCTGACATTGCCATGGAGACCTGCTGGGCCTTTTCTGCTGATACTTACACAGCTTCAGGTCAGTTAACATATGTCTGACTACAGCCAGAATCTATTGAAGAATATGGATCTAAGCTTGCATTCTAATTTATCTTTTTCCTTCCTGTTTTCCTTCATATTTGATCACACCGTTCCGGTCTGCTTGGAAGCACTGAATACATAGAGGCTGGGTAGCAGGAATGTGGTGGGTTTGAATGATGTTGTCCCAGAAAGTCCATGAAGTCTACCAAGTGAGAGGAGACAGAATCATTGGGGTACATTGAGAGTCATGATTTATGCTTAAAAAGGGAACTGTAGGTTGAATAACAACAATAATTTCCTACTGTCTGCTAGACTGTGAGTAGCAGCCCACATCAAAACGAGTGCAGAACTGTAAAGTTAGGTTGTTTAAAATCAGCCTAGATTGCATACAAACTGCATTGCATGAAACACTGCATAGGGTACAATCTTGCATCGTTATAGGAAGGACCAAGCCTTCTCCAGCTTCTGTGAGTCTATGTCTTGATCAGTGTTTAGCTTGTACAATTAGTATAATTGTTTTGTCAGTTAGTCACTATAAACTCCCTTTTCCTGGAGAGATTGTTCTTGGCTAACAGCTTCAGGCAAGATCCACTCCTGGTGTAACAGAATTATTCCAAAGATGAAGAGACTGAGTGTGTTCACTTGTGCCAGATATAGTTGTCCATGTAATAATCTGAACACAGTAAATCAAGCCACTCTGCTAAGTATCTTTGCCTTAGATCTTTACCTTAAAAAAAGAACAAAAAAAAAAAGAATTAAAAAAGAAACCACAAACCAAAACCAACCAACAGTAGAAGTCAGGCAAATAAATCTCTCAGACTCCTGTGTTATTTCTAGCTTTAGAGTGCTCTACAGAGGAATGCTTCATAAGACCAGAATGGCTCACTGAGAGTAGTAAAATCCACGTTCTTTAACCTCATAATTTTATCTGCTGAAGTTGAGAGGCTTTTTTGTGACATCCTGGTTGATGTCACAGAGAGATACTCCCTGCTGGCTGAAAGACAGCAATGAAAAAAAATAGTATGTAAAACTGATTTTTAGCTTGTTCAAATGTATTCACTGATGTTTACAAGTCTCTAACTGGTGAGCTTTAAATGAAAAATTTAACTTCAATTCAATTATGCATTTATTAAAATGAAAGTAACATGAAGGCTTTTCAGCTCTTTCCTCTTTAACTTGCCCCTCTGCAACCTCATGAAAAAGCAAGATAAGAAAGCAGTAAAGTGATATTAGGGACATCAAAAATGACCATCCCTCAAGACAAAACTGTTCAAACTTAATCAATTTTCATCTTATTTGATTGAAAAATGGAAAGTGTCAAGTGATAAGTTTTATGTAGGAAAGAAAAAGTCATACATTTCCATCAACATGTTTTCAAATAAAACTTTACGGAAGAGTTCCGTTATTTGTTAAAGTGCGGAAATAATCAGAACTATTTTGTTAGTAGCAATGACAGAAAGATGACTATAAAATAATGTTTCTGTGTATTTCAAGATATGAGTGCTTATCTGAGTTGCATTTTAGAAAGAAAAAGGAAAACTGTTGACTTAGCTTTTTTAAGTACAATTGTTTATAACAACCGCTTTAGCCAGTGATCATGAACCATCAGATATCTGCTATCTGATCTAGATATAGAGGGTATCACTAAATTTTTTTTCTGACTGAGGCAAAGTTGAGTAGTTTGCAACATACTGTTCTTGAAGACTAACCTCCCACTGCCTCCCACAAGCTTTTTATTGGCATGTGAGGTATTAGTACGTGAGAAATAGCATTTATTCTACATTCTGTGGATTGTTTCTCTTGAATATTGGGAAAGACAAGTTCTCTTCAGTAGTTTCAACTATAGTATTATGCTGTATTAAAAAAAAATAGTTGGGATTGAATTCTGCAAAGGCATATTTGAGTTTTTCCATCTTGTACTCGGAACAGTAATCAGCTGCTCCAGTTAGACCAGGGTTTGCATTGTCCAAAGCACTTGAAAAGTGTCTGGTGGTTGATGCCAGTCTTAAGGGAGTGGGAGCATCAGTGCAAGCAGAGACGTTTATGATAGAGGGCATGCACTCTACATCCTTACCTGCAAAGAGATTTGCTACAGCAGATAATATAAAACAGGGAAAATGTTTGATGATACAGATACATAAAAATATATTATTTAATATGATTAACCATTAGAAAACAGAATTTATAACAAGGGAGAGAACCAAACCTCAACTCTAATTCTGGCTGCTTTCAACAGCTGAAATAGTGGTTATTTTATGGGGAAAAAAAAACCCAACTTTGTTACAGCTTCAGTCTTCCCTCAAAAACTGGCAGCAAACATCTGCTCCAACATTCTTTGGAGGCTCAGGGTTGGGACAAGTGACATATCACAGGGGCTGTGGGGATTTCCTGGGGAAGATCCTTCAGTGCAATATGAAAGACAATGCTGGACAGTCTCCCCTATCTAGGTGCAGTTATAAGGCCATGACAACGATTGAAGTGAAAAGCACTAGTGACTGGTTGAAACAGCAGTATTGCCAGTAGCAATGTGGAAATATCCCTTGCCAAGGTCTGTAAGTTATCATAGGATTTCCTTTTTTAGAGTTAGCATAGTATTTTTCTTTTTCTATAGTTATGTATCCTGGAAGGTTGTAAAAAATATGTGTCTAGAACCTCAATCAGTCAGAAACCTATAGTTTCAACACTCTTTTTACAATCTAAGGTGAGCAATTTTGGTTTTGTTTTGTGGGTTTTTTTGTTTGTTGGTTGGTTTGTGTGTGTGTGTGCTTTATTTGTTCGTTTGTTTGGTTTCTGGGTTTTTTGTGTTTTTTTGTTTTGGTTTGTTTTTTTGTTTGTTTGTTTGTTTGTGTTTGTTTGTTTGTTTGTTTGTTTTAAGGAAAAAAGGATTAGAAATGCATCCTTGACTCCATACTGCCAATGTCAAACCTTCTGCTCATTTTGGTGGAGCTAGAATGTCACGTAGGTATCCCTAATGGTTCTTATTTGTTTATGTATGTCTTGTGTCAGCTAAACCATCAGTTGTTTGTTGGTAGCTTTAAAATGAATTCAAATAAGTCTCATTCTGTTAGTGGGCTGGTCCTTCCTCCTTCCTGTGTTGGGTTTGCCCTTGTCATCACAGGCATACAATAAGAAGACTTCTCTACCACAGATGTTTACAATACAGTCTGTAAATAATGGATTTCCATTGTTTACTCAAAGTAAAGAGGAAAAAAAAAAAAAAAAAAGACTTTTAAAATGCAGAGCTACAAGGTTTGCAGAGTCTCCTACTTTCTGGGAAGAAGCCTGGGGCATCCTCCCTTCTTGTAAAATGTTCCTGCCAGAAGCATTTTAAAAACTCTCAACAAAGAGAAACGTGCAAATTGAAGCATTTCAAAACAGGAGGAAACTAGAAAAGGGAGGTGAAAAATGAAACCCTGCAGAAGACTTCAATTTGTCTAGTGATGCCACTTGAAAAAATGTTCAAGGCCCAACTTTTAAATGGTGCCTCTCACACACAGCATTTATTTTCAGAAGTAGTAAACATTTATGCTAAGTTAAAACTGTACATTTTAAAGTTCTGTTCTAGGGATTCTTCTCTGCTAGCCCTGTATCAAAGTACCAAAGAGATCATTTCTGTCAGAAAAAATTTACAGTCTAAAAGGCATGAAAAGACAAGGGGTGTGTTTATTGCTTTGAATTTCTTTCCTTTCTAATTCTGGAAGAGAAATTAATGCTCAGGAGTAGCTAGTCGGGATTAGTGATCATTTCTTGGGTTCTGGTGTGTTTACAGTGACTTCCCTTTATCACTGTGCCCAGATATTTGAAGTGCCTTTGACTTAATTGAAATGACAGTTTGATATACGCTGGTCAGCAAGGAAAAAATTTGTTACCGTTCCCACACCTGTTTTATGAATAGCATTTGTATCCAGAGGCTATTTTTCCACTTCTAAGAATTAAAGTGATATAGGCATGATGATACCACGCACTATTACCCTCAAATTTTGAAGGTCCTGGCTATGAGACTGGAATTCACAGCCTTGTCTGAGCCACTTACTTTCCCAGTGCTGTGAACAGGGAGTTTAGAGGTGGGGAGGCTGGACAGACAACATCAGAGCCCATAAAACAGCCAAGAGGCAAAGGCTGAAGAGTGGGATTCATCTGAAACCATGTCACTTTCAGGGGCTGAGATACTTTCCTGTGGCTCATCCTGAATAGTATGCCAGGGTGAAAGAGGAAACTGTACTTTGGAGACACTTCCAAAATTTATGCACATGAGTCACCCATTCCAGCAGCTATACCTGCTGCTGCTCCTGGATGAGGAGATGTTGCTGCTCCTATTTTTGTTGAATGCTGGTGGTTAAAGCACTTATATAGGAGGCAAAGACCTGTGTGTGTTCAGATGTCTTGAGGCAAAGGAGAATGGGATGTGTCACCTTCCACATCCTCAGAAGATGGTCCATGGCAGGAAAAGTAATAAGGTAAGGTGTCTCCTGGTCAAGATTAGCTATTGTCAGGCCAAAAGGAAGCTCACAATGCTGGAGAGTGATAGCAAGCTGAAGGAGCATAACTGTAGCTTAGTGAGATCTCTTGAAAGACAAAGGTCCCTACCTTCATGGGTTTTATTAATTAACTTTTTAATGCAAAATACACAAATACATTCCAAAAGGCTTTAAGTATCAGACAGATGCAAAAATGCTCACTTTATTCACAATGCCTAAACCTCTTCATGGATATAGACTTAGCCTGTTATTTGTTTCATATCCTACTTTGAATGCAAAATCTGAGATGTCCCCTTTCATATTGAGCTCTGCCACTACCATGAACTAGTATCAGTATTTCCTGCTTTTGGATATGGTTGACATCAGTGTGATGATCTCACATATTCTTCCAATAATACCCTACTTCTTAACACCATAAAATAGTAGTACCTTTATGGCAAATATCACCAAGAATCTTTGTTTTCTTTTAAAAACAATTTGGCAAGCAAGAAGGCATGAACAGCAAGAGAAACATCACAAGAATTTATACTATACATGAAACATTTCACGAATCTGGTACCACACTGCAGCAGGAGTGGAAGCCCACATATCTGCATAGTTGCTTGATGTCCTGTTCACACTAATTTACACAAAATGCACCCGTCCAGAGGTCTGGGAACTTTCATAAGGTTTAACATTCACACAACAAAGCACGAAGTGCTGGTGCCATAGAGACACTTTCTAAAATCAACTTCTTTAACCATGTCTTGTGTATTTCTTCCTCAAAGATCAAGAGAATAGATGAACCTCCTGGGATTTCCAGAAAGACAGCCAGTCTAGATGCCATTGGAGATAAACTCTCACGAGATTTCTAATTTCTTCTCTTGCCACTAGGCCAGTTTGTTTGTTTGTTGTTTGTTGTTTGGTTGTTTTGGTTTGGTTTGTTTTTTTCATCCCTAAAAAGCATGTTTCAGTCCTTTCACTGAAACCAGCTACCAAGTCTCAAAGAGAGGAAAACAGTCTCTGGGGCTACAGGGGCTCACTCTATTAATTGCTGGAGAGGTAGAAGACACATTTTAAGCATGGAACAAAAACTAATGAGAAAAGAGTGTAGGCTAGTGCTGAATGCTGGCCTAATGTGTCTTTTTTTTTTTCCTGAAACAAAGATCTGAAGGCAGACTAATTAGAGTGCCTGAACGATCCCAACATGTATCTTGCTGTAGGAGCTCCCAAAGGTTTCCTTAAAACACCAGCATTGCCAACAGTGGGAAAAGGAGAAGCAGCAAAACTGCTGCTGGGAGAGCCCTGGGGAGCAGGACAAGACCCTGGGCTGTGGGGCAGGCCTCGCACACCACTGCCAGACAGCTACATGTGGACAACTCGGGAGCCTTTCCCTGGCAGGGATTTGACACTGTATTGCAGCAGGGAGCTATAAAGATCTGTCACAGAGCTTAACTGAGGACTGTTCATCACCATCCCACACCAAGACACAGTCCCCAGAAACTACAGGCAAAGGGAAGGACAAGTGGCTGGAAGGAAGCTAGAACCGTTGCACTAAGGAGTTGAGTACGACACTCGATCTAGCTGAATCAGGAGACCATCTGATTACTAGAACCAGTCATAGCTCTTGGACAGAAGACAGTAAAATGTCTCTTGTCAGAAAGATGATGCTGCAAAAATATGTTAAATTCCACTATATTTCAAAAATCAGATTTAAACATGCTGTCTCTATTTTCCCAATTATGTTTGATGCACTCAAAATATTTTGAATTCCTCATTTAGATATATTTTTGTGTTTCATTATGAAGCCAATATGTCTAAATGCATCACTAAATTAAATTAAACATATTACTATTTCATAATTTTCATCTGAGATTGTACTGCAATGTTTTGGCCTTACTGAAGACAAATACTGTTACCTTAGCAAGTGCTGCAGCATTATAGAAACAAAAAATCCTTAATGTAACACTAAGAATTTCAGTGACATAGAAAGTTCGAGTGTGTTGAATTTTCATTCCAGTTCAGAATGAAAACAAATGTCAAATGTCTGTGAATTCTTGTGGAATAGAAATGCAGTCCCTGACTGGCTCTCTAGACTGTAATTCTAGATGGCTCTTCAGGTGTGAATATTTTGAAGGTCAGTACCAGTGGATCCATGGCAGAGCACAACAACTAATGATGCCTGTGATTTCAAAACCAGCAATGTAACCAACTAGCCAACCAACAAGCAGTGAACAGCTGCTTCCTGAAAGGGGAGAGAGGATTAGAGAAAAGGGACACAAGATCACCATCTTGAAGCATCCTGAGCCAGCGAATTAGGTGAGAAAATTTACTGTGGTCCCAAGAGCTACCTCTGCCTCCAGAAGTGCTGACTGGACTTGTCCTAAGGCTTCCCCACCACTGAGCAGACATCCACACTCCTGGGGGACTGCAGGGAGGTCCCAGCACCGGGGCAGCATGTGCATTTTGTGATCACACAGGACCTATACGATCCTGCTGATGCAAGGTGTTTTTAGATAAGAGTTGTAAGAAACTGTCAGCAGGAAAGCAGTGAGTATATCTTGCTTGCAAGAATATCTTCCTGACTGAACTGCTGCTTACTCAATCACCTACCTGCTGGCATGGCCGGCAAATGGCACTGGTGTCTAGCAGGTGCTGCTGCCAGCACTGAGATGGTCAGCAATGACAGCCCTGTTAGCCAGTCCTTACCCTTGTGGGAACCTTTCTGATCTGCAGAGAAGAGTAAGTTAAGTCTCAGTGTAACAGGTAGTGTAAAAAGAAGTGGGTGGTTAAAATAGCAAGGTAGTGACTTCGTAGGATCTCAGAGTTTTAATTGTGATGGGAAGTGTAGCTGGATTAACCGTGAGTGTAAGGTGGCCAGACCAAACCAAGATATATTCCCTGCTGACTGTCTGGTGAAGAATTGTCCTGAGGTGTTGCTACCATCAGTGGAAAATAAAACACTGCACTGACACTGCCTGTTGGCAAGGGCAGGGAACTGGGTGATCTCTGTTCCCTTGCAAAAGCTCACAGGTGTGAACAAAGGTGTATTTCCAGCTCAGATATTCTCAGAAATTATCTTCATGCCAGCACATGCACGCTTGAACTCATTAATCCTAAACACAACATTGTTTTGTTTATTATTTTCTATCAAAAAGGGTGGCTCATCAATGTACACATTAATATTCTTTTCCTCTCTCTTTTGCTAAACATTAAAAACTTCTGATTTTGAAGGAACAGGAAAAGACCTTTTTTATCTCAGAGATATTGCCTTGTTTGCTCCACAGACAAACTAAAATAGCTCCTGAAAAGAAGCACAGGACACAGTTGTCCCAAGTTTTTAAAAATACCCTATCCATTTTTCCTTTCCTTCCAGTCTGTGCCTACAATGCAGGTTTAATCAAGTCATATTAATGCTGGCACTCACAAGCTGCAGTGACATGATGTCTCACAGAACCTCTTATCTGAAACCTGACTACAGAACACAACAAAAAGCTTTTATTAGTTTTGGGGTTGTTTTTTTTTTCTCTTTTTTTTTTTTTTATATAATTTCACCTTGTTTTCTTAGTGATAAACCACATTTTGTTAAGAATTTCTAGCCTGGATTTTCATCTTGACCTTAATTACAAACTGTAGGACACTTTCTTCCTGTGACACAGAAACAACCTTTTCTCAAGAAGTCCTGCCTGCTGTGGTAGAAGTTTCTCAGGAAAGCCTAGACAGTGGTGTTCCCCTCTCTGCTCAGTGAAGTTGTTCTTGAGTAACTGAGGAGGCTTTTTCCTTTCCAAAGTATATATTCAAGGGAAGAATCCCTTCCAACCTCACCCTCACAGCATTTCTCATCTTCTGGGTGTGGTGTGGAGTGGGAATCTTACAATCAGTAAACAAAATAATAACAAAAACAAGTCTGCTTTGAAGATGGGAGACTAGAATTACAGAGAAGACCAAACTGTGTCCCCAAGGCTCAGGAGAAGTGGACAAAGCTGCAACCACCTGGGATTCTCACTACACCTTGAAATTAATAGAAAGCTACAGTGTTTGTCTGAGTCAAAGGGATGTGGAGGAAACCAATAACTGTGGTGGGAGGAAGGAGGATGAGATCACCGAAGAAGTGCTTCAGGTGATGGTCTGGCCCTCTGCTCTGAGTTGCAGTAGAGGCCCATGCAGATACCTTGCTGCTGGCCTGTGTTGCTCTGAGAGTTGCCACGGTAGGGTGGTACTCAGAATACCTCAAGGACAGCCTTGCTCAGTGGCTCCCCAAGGGGTATTCCAAAGAAGCCACAGGATGAATATGTCTCTCAAAATCTATGGCAACCCTACCAGGAGGAGCTGAGAGGCACAGAGGTGTCAGTAACATCATGTATGTGCCACTGCAATTGACCTTCTGGACTACCTGCCCTATGCGTTTACCATTGTGTAAGATTCCCTCCCCCTCAGTCCTGTAGTCCTAACACGTAAAACACTTAAATCCTGGTTTTCAGATGCAAAATCACCCGATGCTGTGCTGCAGACAACTCTGATGCAGGTCCAGAAGGTCACATTGAAATAACGCCATAGGTAAAGCTGCCCTGATGTTTCAGATGGTCTCTTTATCCCTAACCTGATGATTTTGTTTGCCACCTAAATGAGAAGACATCAGCTTGGGTAACACCATCTCCTCAGCATTCAGTTTGCCTGGTGTCTGGCTGGCTTTGGCATGTGTGTAGGATGCTGCGGGCACTTGTATCCTGCATTGCCATGAACCTTGGAGCAAGGCTCTAAGTCTCTGCCATCCCTGTTTGTTCTCCCTGGCTACACTCGCCATCCGAATGGGCTCAGAAAAGCCACCAATTGCAATGCACTGGCATGCTTCAAACCTGGCCAAGGAGGCGAGCCAGGGCATGGGGAAATATCACTGGATCCCAGCCAGTGTCTGGGGATTTTCACTTGACTGGTAGGAATGCAAAATAACACTTGTAAAAGCCAGTCATGGTGCCAGGCCAGGCCTTTTCTATCCTTTTTATATTTATAACTGTAATGTGAACTGTCATGAGGTTCATTTATATGTGACTTTTAGAAGGCAGCTTACAGTTTAGCTCTGCCATAGAGGTCCATGTCTTCATAAGACCTTATTCTGAAGTTCTATCTCCTCTCCCTCAATACAAAGCAAACAGCACTATAAACCAGGCAATTTCTGTGCAGAGCAGTGTCTGTTCTGCGAGTACAGTAAAGGAATTTGGTCTGTTTTATCTGTTGTTACCTTAATAAGAATAATTTTGTTTCTCATTTTTGGAGCAGGAAGGGAGAGGAAGGAAGGTAGAAAAGGAATTGCCTCTGTAATTTACCTTCCCTGACAAAGCTAGAAGTGTTTGGTTATTCTTTAGAAAATGAAAAAAAAAAAAAAAAAGAAAAAAGGTTAAGAGGTAAAGACTTTATCATTTTGGCTGGCTAGTGTGTCCAATTGCAGCTTTCCATAAATACATATAAGTTCAGCTGCAGGCTGGACAGTAAGCCTAGAAGCAGCCTGATTTATGCAGGCTGTTTGAAATATATATTTGAAGAAGACCTTGGAAAGAGGCTGAAGCTTCCAATCCCTCTGTGAGTACCCAACCCTGTCTTCACCATAGAATATCAACAACGTGGTGAGGGACCAAGGGCCAGATATTTCACTTTGGATGCTAAAATCATCCTGGTTACAGAGGTATATAAATACAGGATAGTATGCAAAGGAAGCAACTCTGCATACAGAGGTTAAATGATAACCAGAGGAAGGGAAAATATCAGTGAGGTATGAGGCAGCCAGCAGAAGCCAAGTCATCAGTCCTCCAGCCACATACCTATCGGTGCTCAAGTTCCCTGTTTGGGAACACTGGCGCAGGCATGAGCTGACTCCGCATGTCCCATCCATCACATGTTTTCAGCACTGACAACCAGCAATCCTTTGGACTTCTTAATAACTACTTGTAGCTCTGCTTACCCTCTAATGACCATTAGTACTCCATGCCTTGGCATGTCTTTTTTTACTTGCCTACAACCTCATTTTGGTGCTTTTTTTCCTGCCCTAACTTGTTCTGGAAAGGTTTCTCAGTTAACAGACAATAGTGTGTCAGTGGTGAGTCAGTGTTATATTACACAGATTATGGTGAGCAGTGATCGTTTCCATGTAGAAAGAGATAGCATATATATCACGTTACATTATCCAATTATAAAGTCACAGACAGAAATAAAACCAAAATTCAACATATATTTTGAGCATTTTTGAGGTTAAATTTTCAGCTCTCGTTATATGAATAAGAATCAATGGCTAGATGCCCAAGTGACCAGTGATGAGTGGTGTTCTTCGGGGGTTGGTATTGGGACCAGTGTTGCTTAACAGCTTTTTCAGTTACATGGACATTAGGATTGAGTGCACCCTCTTCAAGTTTGCCAGCGACACTAAGCTGTGTGGTGCTGCTGATACACTGGAGGGAGGGGATACCATCCAGAGGTATCTGGACAGTGACCTCATAAAATTCAGCAAGGCCAAGTGCAAGGTCCTGTATGTGGGTCAGGGTAATCCCAAGCACAAATGCAGGCTGGGCAGAGAATGGATTGAGAGCAGCCCTGAGAAGAAGGACTTGGGAGTGTTAGTTGATGAGCAGCTCAGCATGACTCTGCAATGTGCGCTTGCAGCCCAGAAAGTCAACTATATCCTGGGCTGTATCAAAAGCAGTGTGACCAGCAGGTCAAGGAAGGTGTTTCTCTCCCTCTGCTCCGCTCTTGTGAGACCCCACCTGGAGTACTGCATCCAGCTCTGGAGCCCCCAGTGTAAGAAGGAGATAGACCTGCCGGAGCAAGTCCAGAAAAGAGCCGTGAAGATGATCAGTGTGTTGGAACAACTCTCCTCTGAAGACAGTCTGAGAGTTGGGGTTGTTCAGCCTGGAGAAGAAAAGATGCTAGGGAGACCTTATAGCAGCCTTCCAGTACCTAAAGGGGGCCTACCAGGAAGCTCAAGAGGGACTTTTTACAAGGGCATGTATGATAGGACAAGGGATAATGGCTTTAAGCTGAAAGAGGGTAGATTTAGATTAGGTATAAGGAAGAAATTCTTCACGATGAGGGTTCTGAGGCACTAGAACAGGCTACCCAGAGGGTTGTGGATGCCCTGTCTGTGGAAGTGTTCAAGGCCAGGTTGGGCAGGGCTTTAAGCAGCATGCAGGGTGGGTGGAACTAGGTGATCTTTAAGGTCCTTTCCAGTCCAAATCAATCTATGATTCTATGACTATGATTCTATGAATAAAAGCAACAAATGCTTTCTTTGCTTACTGAATCCTTTGCAAATGAGCTAGCCATAGCATCTACTCATAAATATTGGAAAGGTTGCTTCACACCAGCACTGGTCTTCTTAAAAGTGATAAAGAGGAAGGTGGACTCATGGCCCACAGCTGCTGCTGATACAGTCACCAGAAGTGAAGAAGAGCAAGGAGAGACTATTAGATGAACTTGTATAGGAGATGCAAAAACATCCAAGTTCATATCCCCTGTGCCAGGCTCGGAACCAGAAGCACCAGGTCATTTAGTATGTGGAACAGAAGTTGAAAAGCCAAGAGCTGACACAGAGCATCCTCCAGCTAACGAATCCTGTTAGACTGGGCTGTACAATATGTGAAACTTACTGGTTTGTGTCTCTTCCATACACTAAATTTCCTGGGATGATCACATCCTGAGTATACTGATGTAATAACAACTATTGTTTCAAGTCTACATTCAAGCTTATAATGTTGTCCAGACAACATCATTGGTTAGTAACTCAATCCATTTTTAATTGGAAAATAGTCCACGTTTTTGCAAAATAGCATTATTTATTCAATTTTCTCTAGTTTTTTTTTTTTAATTAACAATATAGAAAAATCCCATACAAATACATCTGGATCTTATAATTTTGATGTATGTATATTTTCAGTTCTTGTGGAGCGAATCTGTCTGCTACTCCACACTCATACCACTACAACTTGGAGCAGAATTTGACTCTAATTTAGACAGGGTCCCTAGGGTATGGAAGTGTTGTAACTGGTTCTGCTAACTTTAGAGTCAGCCTTACAATTCATTATTCCTAAAGGCTTCCTCAGAAGTACAACAATTACTGAGAAATCTCAGCTTTAATTTAAGTTAAAGCCAAGATGTTTTAGACACACCACTGAAAAGTCAAAAATATGTGAATCTTCAATTGATTAACAAAAAAAGAAAAAAAAAAAAGACAAAACAAAACAAAAACAACTCAGCATGGCTATTCTTTACAATGTGTTTTTAAAATCACATAACTTGGTGGGTGTTGGGGGGTGTGGTTTCAGTTCTTGGTTTGGCACTGATATGCTCTGTATTCTTCTTTGCTCAGCATTAAACATGTATTTAGATATGGTAATAAGCCACAAGTAATAAGCCAGAAAAGAGTCACGGCAGAATTTAAAAACACAGCACAGTGACTCCTTCCCTCAATAGTGTTCTTGGATGTCTGCACACCCGAAAAGCAGATGGTATTAACAGAAAGCTTATATAACAATATATAATTGAGCGAGAAGGCAAAAGGCCAGACCCATGCTGTACATAGAGGGTAGGCTTGTAACAAATGGCTTCCTAAACCAGATGAATGAACGGGTGGTCTCAGGTCAGGTTTCATCGCAGAAAAACTATCATCTCCCTTCTCAGTCTTAGACAAGACACATGAGACTAACTAACAGCAGTGAAAGACTCAGTTGTCTCCTGCTTCTCAAAGTGGTCCCCTCTAGTGAAGTTTGGGATATATTGATTTACAGCTGTAGTGAGATTTTCCCATGCTCTCGTACCTCTTCTGGGTTTGTGTAGCACAGCACTTGTGAGCATGATCAAACCAACAGTGCTCTTGACTGAATTATCTTTTTAAAAGACAAGAGTGTACAGTGGCTTGAGAGGTCTCCCTAGGATTTTGTTTTTCTTCTTTAGAGCATAAGTTTTGGCAAAAGACTGATCTGCATATTAATAGTGTTGATTTGCATTCAGTTTTTGTGGCTACACTTTTGCCTACAATGAGCCAAAACCAAACCCTTTGGGAAAATGTGGTTTTAAATCGGCACATTACAGTATTTGCTCCTCTCTAGTTTGCTTCTTCTGGAATCCCTGGAGGATTTTTTGTCTGTTTGTTTGTTTTAAAAAAGCAAAAGGCATATATAAACTTGCTGTTCCCAGAAACCTCTTAAAAACTCTAAATGGCATGAGTTTATACAATAGCAGATGTCCCACTAATGCAATTAGGAGGTGGGAATCTCTCCTGCATTACTCCAGCGTTATGCTAGTGTAAGTCTGTTTGTGCCAGTAGATTTCATGCAGTGGAAAATTGAAGTATAGTGGTGAATCAGGCCTAGTGGTTTGGTTCATTTGCAAGTATGAAATACTTAGGAGTTATTGTGCAAGTTACTGCTGTGTTTATGAAGGAAAATATTTTCCATGCACCATTCAACATGATACCCTTGCACCAAATGAAAGGTTGTTTCTTCCAACAGACACAAATTCTGAAATGCCAAATATCCAGACAAACAGCAAAAGCTGGATAGAACTAATTCTATTTCCTTGTTCCAAATATTTTTTTCTTAGTCATGCATATCTTCTTCACACACAAAAAATAAATGCCAATACTGTATTAGAGAAGTAAGATGGAGAACACTGCAATTTTATCTGATTGATTCAAATAAGTGACCTATAAATAGGAAAACACAGGAAATTGCTGCTGTTGCAGAATGTTCCCTCTATTAACTTTCTCAGATACGTCCACTGAAAGATTTCCAGCATGTTGCCCTTCCTTGCCTGCTTGCCACTTGCCAACTGTTCTCACCATTACCCTCTTCTTTAATTTCTCCCCTTTTCTGCCCATCTCCTTTCCTCATTTGGATCACGTCTCTGTGGCTCTGATTGTGTTTTACCCTTTCCATTGAAATCTTGCCCTCTCTCCCACCAAGCCAAAAGCAGATCCCATATCCTTGCCATCCTGCTTTTGCCTGGCCCGGCCTCTTTTCACCTTACCACCAGCCCTGGCTTCTCTCCAGCCTTACACTCTTCATCTTGTATGTCTGTTTCCCTTAACACCTTCATCTTCTCATGCCTATTGCTCTTTTGCATTGTTTCTTGAGAGCCAGCATCATCTCTACTATGACCTGGCACTGCTGAGCTCATCATGACCCGCACCCTGCAGCTGCTGGCTGTGCTAAACTCCTAGATCCACCTGGCAGTCTTTTTGCTGCTTGTTTCTTCTCTCACACTCTCTAAATTGTGATTATCAGCTTCTCCTCTTTCATTTCTGCTCTCCTCAACTTTTTTCCACTGTCCCTCCTATCTGAGTCCTTATCTTCCCTTCTCAACGTTTCTGTCATCCACTGACTGCCCAGGCCCTTCCTCTTTGATTTACATTTGCTTGGAAATGAGAACTTTTATTATTTACTTCATGGTACCCTTTGCATTAGGCAGTTAGCACTAGGAAGTTCTCTATAAACAATTAGAAGAAACTGTTCTTCAGATTCCCACGAAATTTTTTTCTTTTATTTTTCCAGAAAACTTAGCAATAGCTAAGCTGCTGATGTGCTGAGGCAATTATCCCAGACATGGTGGTCAGTATTGTGTTACTGGACCTGTTGTTCTGGATGTATCCATCTTTTGCCTCTCAGTTTTCTATTACCTTATAGCTCTTTGTAAAATATCCCTCTCCCCTTTTTTCCCCGTATTGCCTGACACTAAGAAGACCTGATCATTTTCTTGGGTTTTCAAACTCTATGGCAATGAAAATGATAAAGAATATGATTTCAAAATATGGTAGCAGGACATAAGGCAAATAAAGAAAATGTAAAAACAATACAAAACCAAACCAAAACCAGACAATCATTACATTGCACATATTCAGAAATACGGTTCGTCACTATCTTGGAAAATATATCAGAGGAAGAAGATACAGTTTTTTGGATAAACAAAAAATCACTTTTTGAAGGATGATACCATATTATATTTTGCAGCTTCATAGTGATTTAACTGTTTCTGCAGTACTTGTGCAGCCTTCTCCAAAACCAGAAACGAGATGAGTTTTAACAGGCCCTTTGTTCGGCTCCCTCAGTGGTAGCCAGCAGTCCAGCAAAATTCCTGCAGCACAGACAGAGCCAGCTCTTTTTCCACCACAAGGACTTCTCCAAGCAGAGAACGCAGAGCAGATTAGCCAGGTGGCTTTAAGTGAAACAGCCACAGTACTGGGAGCTGTTTAATTGTCATAGTATGCAGCTATCCTTGGTTTAATTTAACATGAGAACAGCCAACCTGCTGTGTTGGTATAACCTCAGCGGGCACTGTAAGAATGAAAAAGGACTCTTCCCTGATGTAATCTAACCTCAGAATCTTTCATTTTCTGTTGCCAGAATAGCTCCAATGAACATATGAATGCAACTTTATCTGCCCCAGATTTAGATAGAGAATGGCTGTATGAGTGTTACAGAGCCCCAGGCAGGCTTCCACAACATTTGGCAACCAGCAGGAGAGAGAGAGAGCAACAGAAACTGAGTTTCTTCTGAGACTTTTATTACATTTTTTCTATGTGCTGCAGACTGAAAAAGTATCTAATGCTAAAAAATGGCCTTTAGAAACGCTTCTGGTAGTCCAAACTGTGACCAATATCCTTGCTTTACTTCTTCTATTTCTGTTTTTAGCCAAGCACAGATCTAGAGGTGGAACTGAAAGGACTTCTATGTCCAACACCTGTTTTAAGAGAAGCTGGAGAGATTTAAGCTACTTCACCATTTGACAGTGTAAAGTGCTGTGGTGTCTGTCCTCTGTCATTTGACTAGGAGTAGGATCCACCTTTGTTTCACAAATTTTATAAAAAACAGTCTTTTATCAATTTGCTAAGCAAATATATAACTCTTGCCTTGGAGATTACATTCAGTAGAAAGATTTCTAAATGAAAATTCCTGAGAGGGAGACAATGCAGTAAGATGAAGATCCAGTACATAAAAGATTCCAAATTACGAAAGAAGCAAAAATGGACTTTGAAAGTACTCTTCCGACACTATGCTAACATCAGTGGTACTAGAATAACTCAAGCCCACTCAGACAGCTTCAGATCAGCCTCCTTGGAGGTTTATTTTACTCAGTTAGGATTCAACATAAGTCCTCAGGATAACATGCTACTGCTATTAAAGCCCCCTACACAGTATCTGTGGAGAGAAACATTTAATAGATAGGATTGAATTCAGCTCCTGTAATGTGAGCCATCCAAAAATTTAACAGCTAGCCTAGAGTCTCTAGTCAGGCAGCAATGTGCTTCTAGAGAAGGGATCCCTTTTAGGATATGACAAGGGTCTATGTCCCATCTTGTGTTGTGATAAGAGGCTACTTTCTCTCCTGTGACTATGCACTACAGACTATTCCTAATATTGAGATTGAAGAAATAACAATATGAACTATTAGAATAGGAAAAAATGCCCCTGTGCTGCTTCTCTGCCCCATTTTGGAGCTGCAGTGAGTTCTGTCAAGTTCTGTCAAATGTTTTGGAAATGCTGATGGGAGATACTGGTAGGCAACAATTCATTTTCGCAGCTGAGCCTCGGCAAAAGAGCGGCTCCCAACCGACAACATTTCAGACTTTCTGAAAAACTCTTCGAGAAGGCTGAGGACTAAGGCAAATGACAGATTTTGGTCTTCCCCAACCCCTTTTTTTCAGGTAAGTCTACTCCCAGTCAAACTCACTAGCAGTTTTGGAAAAGATGTCCCAGCATGATGCACAAGGAAATCCAATTCTTGGTCTCTCCTGTACCTTTTCTGTGAGTAAAAAAAGGACCAGCCTTCTGGATGATCAACCAACTACTTCTGGAAACTGAATTTACTTCATATAAGAGGCAAACCGAAGCTCCACTGCTCAGCTGCATTCAGATCCAGAACTGAATTCCAAGCACCACAAAACATTATGTCTTTCAGTCCAGCTGTTTGCCTGCTATAAAGGTTCAAGTTCATTGTTGAATATAGATCTGACTGAACTCCCATGCAATTGGAGTTTTGATTCACTGCTCTCTTGTGACCAGTTTCTGGTACAAAACACATATGAACATGCATGCATACAAATACCATGCTGCAAACGCATGTGTTCAAGAGACCAGCACATTCCAGAATTACAGTTTTCTATCCTTTCTTATTTCAGCTGTTCTGTAAGTGTGCCTTATGGGAAAGATTTTTTTATTACAACTACAGATTACACTGGCCCGTGTCTCACTTAGGGCCTGAAATATGTGATGCTCAGTTGATGAGTAGCCACTGAATGTTACATGTTTTTCCTCTTCATCTAGTGGCTTTCATTCTGCAAAAGCCAAATCCCTTTCCAAGGGCAATATTATTTATTAGCTCATGAGCTACTAAACGAGTTCTGCAAGTCATCACCAGGAGATCAGATAGCCTCTACCGTCACCAGTGAATTTATTCTCACACCAGAGGGAAAGAGCTAGGGAAGCTGGAAGGAAGCAACCTCAACTTTCATGTTTCAGTGTCCAGTAATAGATGTCTAGAACATGTATTCAAAGTATGTAGGGAAATATTGTGATCATTGATATACCCTTAGTAAATGCAATTTTCCCAGCATCACTGAGCCCACACTACAAACAACTGGAATAATGTCTGTGATTTCATGTGATAAAAGCACTTATTTACCATTCCTTACACATGCACAGAGTTTATTACTCTTTGGATTAGAAGTCTAGCTGGGCTTAAGGATCTTTTGATTCATTACTGTTAATGCTATTATTATTAACATTATTGGAAGGACACTTTTGGATAAAAGTGGGGCAAGAAAACATAGCAGGAGTTTTTACAAAACACAGTAACAAGAAACAGAATTTAATTACACCTAGTACCCTTCCTTTTCGTATATATGCATCCCAAGCCCCCACCCTTCCCCATGTTTATTTTCACCTATTATTACATCCCCAGCTCTCAGTAGTTTCGGCAGAAGTTTCAGGTGCTTCTGAACAGTCCATGAGCCCGTCTCCCTCTGCCAGTATTGCTGAGGCTGGGGGACACAGATATGTGATGTGCTGGCCCCAAAGCTATGAACAGTTATCACCGTTATAGTTCAAACCTCCAGCCAGGACTGCCACCTGTGAGGACTGGTGAGGACAGAAAGTCCTTGGCAGGAACTAGACCTTAATGAGCTTAAAACGCAATGAAGAGTTTGGCAAACACAAAGCCAGGCTACAGAATAAGTAGTTGCAGAAAGTTTCCAATGAGAAATGTTTACAAGCAATTATTTACATTATCTGGATGGTTTTTATTACAGGACAGTTCAGACCAGTTGCTTAAGTTCTCCCAAGTGGTAATTAGTCACCCTGTGAATCTGCATATTTTCCATTGCTGTATTGAAGCAAATCAGCCATACTTATCAGAAGATTGACCTGGCAACCTCTGTTCTTGGCAGACTACAGTTTGAGTTTCATCATGACAGTATAAAATGTATTAGCAAATGTTCCACTGTAGTGCTACTGCAAACTTGGGTTGATCACAGGGCTCCTCATTTTAAATCTAAGAAATTTCAAGCATAGACAGAAGAAAGGGGCCATTTTTTACAGCCACTACTCATGACAGCTGAAGTACAGTCCAACATCTTATATTAATATTCTATCATCTGTCAGTGTGACAAAAGGACTTGTTCATCTTATTCATAGTAATAAGTGCAATAATCACATCAACCTCATACATCTACAGGATAGATAGACTGCCACATGTTATACAGACTGTGCTTATTGTTATGCTCAGATTTAATAAACTGAATGGAAATAGACTCATTCCCACAACAATTGCTCGGAAATAAAGGAGTTTCACAAACAAATGTGTCATGGCATATTTCAAATAGCTCATCTTATGGCATTTTATCAGCTGTGTTCTTTTGCTTGGTCATAGGAGGCATGGAGATATCCACAGCTGAGGTGAACAGTCATTTTTATTTAAAAATTAAACCCATCATTTAAACAGAAAAATACCAAATACTATCAATATATAAGAAATTATGTTTTACCTATTCTTACAGATTTCACTGTTGAAAATAAACTATATTTTTTCAAATGAGTTAATAAATTACAACATATTTTAAGATTCTCATATTGTTTCACTTTAGTCACATTTTCCATTGTATTTAATTCTGATTTCTATTACCAGAGCAACAATTTCTTCCACTGAGAAGAGATGTTAAAGGGCATAAGTCACAGTAAATTTAAATTATGATAGATATTTAAATAAGTAAATTATATTATTTGAAAAAGACCTAAAGCTGATACTCATCAAAGTAGAAAATTGTAAAATAGAAACTGACACTATTCAAGTGCCATCTAGTCTGGTTAGATGGGTTATCCTTGAGTCTATATATACTCGTATTATGCAGTGAAATGCAAAACAGACAAAGTAGAACATTTTGGACCTTTTAAGTTATTTTTGTTAATATTTAAGTTGAAATCTCTGAATACTCAGAACAAGCAAGCACTAAGTTTTTTATGTAAGGAAAAGTACAGTTACTGAGTAACATAAATTTTCAGATATCCTTGTTTTATGAAGTAGGTCAGAGTCAGATAATAGCTCACACATGTACATATGTATAGACACACATATACCTATATAACTATAAAGTACCTTCAATAAAAATTGCATGGCAAGTTTAGGCAAATTAATTTCCATTGTTTTATGTGTGAAAACAAAGCAGTAAATCTTCATTTTTTTTTTTTTGCATCCTTTCCTTTGCTTTACCGTGTAATGAAGCTAACCATTCAGGTCACTTAGTTTTGGAGCATTGACCAGAAGCCCACTTGTCACGTGCAAGGGCCAGAACTGAGGAGAGGCTCACATTGTGCACACCATGTCTGTGATAAAGAGATCCTCTTTGCAACAGACAGTGAGCTATTACCCTGCAAATGCTTCACATGTTCACTTTCCCTCCTAACATGCATTTTGCACCAGGGCATAGGACAGAGAGCTGGCCTGGAGCGAGAGCCACTTCTCCCTACCTGTTCTGCAGGATCCAGCTGATCCTGCAGAAATTCCTTGCTGAGCCAGGTTTTGGCTTCTTCAGACCATCTGAGCAGTGCCAAGACCCTGGCTCTTTGCCTGCCTACCATATTGCCTCCCAGAGCACTCATGAAGCACACAGAAGAATGTCACACCTGTTGTCTTTTGCCTCGCCACCCATTTAAAAATTCGCAGCAATTAATGCAAAGCAGGAGAGCTGCAAAACCCCATGAAGAACAACAAGAAAGCTGTGTTTGGCTTAGGTTAACTAACTTAGGTTAGAAGCATTTGTATAATCACAACCTGCTGGACCACCACAGGAATTCAGCAAAGTTCAACAAGTTGTGAATAAGCACACGGGCATGTATCTCAATTCTATCCATACTAAATTTAAATCCAAGCAATAATATATCACAAGAAGAAAGACCTTGCATATCTCTGGGGTTAACACAGAAATTAATCACCTTGAAAAGGTGTTTTCTGGAGAGAGAGAGGAGACAATTCTGTAGAAAATCATCTGTATCACATTAATTCAAAACTATAGAGGAAGAACTTTCATTGTAACAATAGCCTGACACTAGTGGTTAGATATTTAAACTCTATGTGTTTAAATTTTTTATTAGGTACCACGTTTCCTAAAGGGACAACAATTGTCTACTGTAGGTGTCCTTTTATGAATCATCAAGAGTCAGTGAAAATGTACTCATATTGCAATTCTTAAAATAATAAATTAGTAATAGGGACCTACACACTAAAGTGCTTTGCATGTCATACCTTCTGTTCTTGTTATTTAACAGAGACATTTCATTTTGTGGCAAAAAAATTAATTTGTCCTCTTTAAAATAAAGCAAGTTGATGCCTGCTTTATTTCAATGTGCTTAGAGAAATACGAGCTTTCCTGAAAGTATCAAGAATCACCCAGAGCACCTAAGGGTTAGACTTCTCCTGCAGGCAGCAAAGTGACCATGATTTTATTGCCTACTTTGCCTTTACCAGAGAGCCAGGCTGGCTTCTGCTACAGGCCATGGTGACTTGTGTAGCACCGGGTAGTGGCTGTCTACTGGAGCTGCTACAGCTACCTAGAAGGGCAATTGTCCTAGAGAGGTACCCTATTCCAGAGGCAGTAGTATCACCCTGGCCCAGCAGCTGCCATCGCTCATGTCAGGCGAGTCACTGGTGGTACCATGCTCAGGAAGCTCAAGTCTCCGGGCCTCTTCTCCTCTGCCTTTGTGCATGGGTTGTAAATTCATTGCCTTTTTATTCTGCTTGTGCAGCAGCAAAAATAACCAATGTCCAGGTTTGTAAATGTGCAATAGATACAACAACAGCAACCTAAATAATGGTCATTTCATCCAAATACAAGTTTAGATGTGCTGCAGGTATGTTAATGGAAAAGAATAAAATTAATGGTGGCTCACATTAAGACACGATTCAGTTTTCATAGACATATTGTGAATACTTTTTCTGCAAGCCATCCATCTCTATCCATGAATAGAATTGGTTCTCATGGCAGTCAAACTGCACATGGTTGCAGCTCATTGTTCTCTGGTGAATTAATGTGATGGGGATGTTTCCATTTGCACAGCACAGAAGTCCACTGGCGTTCAAGGATACCCAAAACCAGCTCTTTCACAGAGTGCTCAATACTCCTTGGGAGTATGGACATAAGAATTATGTTGAACAAACACAGGTGAGCTGCAAAGCTTTAGCAAAGATTCCTTTATATTGGCAAAGCTAGATTTACCTACCATTAGGATGAGGAAAGGCTTATGGATGTAGTTATGTCTGTTAATCCATGCCAGCAAATGCTTTGAATACAGTAAGAGCCTGAAGCTAAAGAGCACAGTACATTTGTGAATACGTTTCCACCAAACATGATGTAAAGAATTATTCTTTCTTTCTAATGTTAACTGAATTAAAGAAGGGATATTTTGTCCCTTTATTTAAACCATGAATAAAAATATAATAATAATAAAACTGCATAACCCAAGAGCTGAAAAAGACATGTTCAGTAAAAATTCTAGTGGCTCCTCCTCATCCCCCTTCTTAAGACCCTTTCACCTGCCCCAGAGCTACATCTGGAAAAATAATAGAAGTACAGTCTCCTGAAAGAGCTTGTTTTGCTGAGGGTAGCATGGGAGCACTGGGCAAGTCTTCAAACCCAGGCATCAGCTGAGGATTACGTACGTCAGTTCTCTTCATTGTTTCTGACAATCTTTAAGCTGTTAGTATGGAGTCAGTATGACTTGATTCCTTTGAATGGAAAACAACACAATGGTTTCATGATGAAAATGGCTGTACTGATTAGGAAAGCATTTTTCCATCACAAAAGCAAATATATGGCCACACTTCCATGCAGGTATGGAATGTCATGTGCCTACTTTTCCTTTTTCTTTTTATCTAGGCAAAACAATACCCCCCAACTCTTACTTGCTATGGAGTTTTTTTAATGTACGGTGTGGACTCAAGAGCTGTTTGAAGACTGGGGTTTTGGGACAGTCACCAAAATTTGTCTGTTTTACGCTGGATTTTGATCTGCAGGTGATTAACCTTTTAACAGAATTCTATTCATTTCTATCTTCTCACCAATCTTTACAAGAAAATCATCCTTTCCTCCTAGTAGCTGAACCACATTGTCTTGAATTAACCAAATCCAGCCAAGGAAGCAAAGTAAATTACTGTGGGAGTGTCAGTACAGGGGAAACAGGGATCCATCTCAGCTCCTGTTCTTACTGGTGTGCTTTCCATCACCTGTAAATCACAATAATCAATGGAGTGATGCTCACATACTACGCTGTAGGAAAGAAGGAACAGTATCTGGTATATTGTACCAAAAGTAGGTGAGGAGTCTGAAAAGGACATGGATAGTATTGGCACTGTATGGAACGCAGTATTGCAGCGGGAGCTATGGCAGCTCTTGATCGGTGCGTGATCTTATGACTCTCATCTTCACTGCCTTATTAAATCTGTGCTGCTGCCCTAGATTGGGTGTTGGTCATCAGGTGCTTCTTCCTCTTTTTTTGACCTGTCTTCTCCTGTAATGAGTCCAAGTCTCTTTCTCATCTCCCATTATTTACAAAATTTGCACAAAGTTAAACATCTTTGGAGCCTGTCAGTATCTCAGCCAAAATAGTTTCGAATCAGAGTGAACACAGAAACTGTTGATGGGGATTAGACAAAGTGAACACAGTTACACAGAGCACTCACATAAGCCTGTGTTTCTTTTGGAATCTATGCTAAGACTGAAAAATCTCAAGTGGTCCAGACTGCTCACAACAGATATTTTTCTCATGTGTCAGTTTTTGTTTTTCTTTTTGTTTTTTTAAAGAAATAGCTGACTAACCTAATTTTCTGCTAAGGTGAAACATTGTGACCAATTCAAAATGAAATATTTCATTTTTTCTTTTGGGAGATATTTTACCCCATAAAATCAGATGTTTCAAAACCAGAAGCTGAAATACTTGGAAAATACAACGTGAATGTGTTTTGAAGTTTTTTTTTTTTTTGTAACACAACCCTTCAACTTCAGCTGATTGATTCAAATGCAAACTGCTTGTTTGCTTGAAACCATTTACTGATTCAGATCCAACTTCACAAATAGTTTCCATTCTCCCTGAGTGCACTTTCTGGCAAAGCAATTCCTTGCAGGTCTGTTGACTCTCTTCTTTCCACTGTCCTCACTCTCAAAAGCAAAGTATACAAGACTATAACATAAATGGTAGCTACACACAAAGAAGGAACAAAGGTGTGTAAAGTTGTAGAGGAGGTAGGAGATCTTGAACCAGCTCTATTTTTAATTCATTCAGTTTGAAAACTTCAGAAGGACAACTGTTATGTGCCCTCATGAGTGGGCTGACAAATTATTTCTGTGAGAATTGAAACAGGCCTTTTCTCCCTGCTTTTGTTACAGTGGTATTCTGCCCATAAGTGACTGGCATTGAGAAATTCCCACGTGCTTCATATCTGACTGAAACCATAGAGACTTTAACTCTTTCATCTCCTACTTCAGCTGAGTAAGGTCAATGTTGCCAGAAGAGCATCAGCAGCTTCTCAGAGGTTCCTTGGTCCCATGCAGCCAGTACAGCAGGACACAGGGAAGGCTCAGCACTGCAAGCACTGGGGATGTGCTACTGTGTCCCTCCAGTCACTCCACTACTTGGCAGCATGTCCTGTGCTGCCCCAGTATGTGGTGCTGCATGGGGGGAAAACAGCAGCTTTAAGGCTGAAACTCTGAAACTTTCAACTTTAAGGAGAAAAGTCCTCACAGGGGAAGTGAGTGACACACTGTATGCTCTATCTGTCAGATGGAGGAATTACAGCAATGTAAGTTTTAGCTCTCTAAGTCACCCTTGCACAGACAGTTCAACAACATCTGAGAACCTCCTGGACCCAAAGGTCAGCTGAAGCATTCAAATCTTCTCCGTGTGACCATTGTTTGGCAAACCTTCCTTCAATTCAGTTATAAATTACAGTGCAGCACCAGGAAATGAAAAAACAAACCCCAACCTATTTAGCAAGGAGCCAAGTCCGGTCTTTACATAACAACCATGACTTGCTTTTGAAAAATACTTGAAAGCAAAGGTTGGACAAATCAAAGATCACAGAACAGCAGGAGTATGCTTTGTTTTGTCCTGTTCACTGTACTGCATAACTTTCTGAGCGAATATTGCTAGAACTGGCTTTCGTTGGCATCAACAGGTAATTAACTAACAAGAAGTATGTGCACTTATGAGATGAGTTTCTAATCCTTCAAAATAGTATTGCTATTGCCTTGCTTTGAAACAAAGGGTGAGAGAGATTTAGAGAGAGTGCAGTGCACTCATTAACTAACAGGATTAGAAATCCAAAGGTACAGACAATCTTGAACAACATATTTTTCACAATATTTGAGTTGATTAGCCATGTCAACTAGAAAAGCATCCTACATCATAACCAAGCACTAGATTAAGAAACATAATGGGATTTCCAAGGAAGTATAGGAGAAAAATGTTCAATAAATATTGAGCAAGAATGTTTGGGAATGAACTTGGTGAAAATTTTCTGGTAGCAAACTCATCTGATAGAAAGTGGTGATTTAGTAAAATCAAAACATTTCATAGGAATATAAGTAACTGTTGGAACTTTTCTTTAAAAATTCATAAACATACATGCAAAGCATCTAATGGGCCTTTGTGGAAACAAGGATTCAAAAAGAAACATTCTGACACAGCAATTTTATAGGACCCTTCTAATATTTTGTGGACCATTCTGAAATATCATTTTACCCAACTAGGTCTAAAAATAAAATTTCAAACGTTTACATTTTTTGCAGAATAGACATAATCCTTTGCAAACCCCTCTGATCAAAAGATAGATGATTATGCTTGTTAACAGTCAGTGCCACCCCACTCTAGAAAAAATGTTCCCAGACATGGAATGGCACTGAAGAGAGGTTCAAATTCTCAGAATGAACCAGGGTCAAAGGGGAACATGTATCTTCTAGTCGATTGTGAAAAGAATACCTGGGTTTATACAATCAAGCAGCCAACTAGAAACAGTATGAAACAAAAATACTACAAATTTTATAACACCGTCACAACAGACTCTACAGACAGTCTTTAAGGTAAGCTATATAATTTTGTTACTGTGCTTCCAGAACAATTACACAGAGTTACTGAAATTAGCCTGTGCTCAGACCACTACTAATTTCACATATCTTCCTTTGTTTGTACTGTTGCAGGTCATAAGAATGGCTGGATCAAATTACAATGAGACACTTCTGTCCAAATTTCAATGTCCTATATACAGATGAGAAATTTGATCTTGAAGGCATGAAGAACTATGCATCACTGACTCACTAAAGTCTCTTGGGAAACTGCACAGATATTCAGATAGATATTCAGATATCTACAACTGGATGTGCAGTTACATAAAATGTACATATTTTTTTCTCCAGCGAGTACTCTACCATTTAATTGCACACATATAATTAAATCTTCTCATGTTGCTAGAACATCATGTCTGCTCTAATTTCTTAGCTATTTCCTCAGAGGATCTGTTCTGCCTGGGGTTCCACTGACAGTGGCGACAGTGGTGCAGTCACAAGTCTTTGGAATGAGCTTTGCATTGAAGCTCTTTAACCTGGAAAGCAGTCACGGTAGCACAGGGACAGGCCGGTTTACCAGGCTCCTAAGCAGATAGCTATGCATCTGCAGTCTGTCTGTGTGTCTCTCTCCAGCAGCATATCCATAGTCTTCTGTCACAGGGAGGTGGTAGATGCCCCACCCCTGGAAATATTCCAGGCCAGGCTGGACGGGGCTCTGAGCAACCTGATCTAGTTGAAGATGTCCCTGATCATTGCAGGGGGGTTGGACTAGGTCACTGTTAAATGTCCCTTCCAACCCAAACTGTTCTATGAATCTATGAATTCAGAAGTAAAAGGATAGCAAAATAGCATGAAAAAATACAAACATAAAGTCATGCTTGAGAGGTTGCAGTTCTGTTCAAAGAGTATTTATCTCAGTTACCCACACCCTTTGCAAATAAGCTATTCTTTTAAGCAATGGTTAATCCATTTCAAATGAATCTGGGGTGGGCATTTGTTTACATAATAAATGTAAGACCAGTGTGTGCAGAAGGGCCTTCACAGATTGTGTCTGCATAAGCATGCAGTAATTCTGTGCAATAGGAGGGGATCAATAAATTAAAGATCCCTCTTTTGTTCCAAGTCTACCACAATGCAAACCCAGCCAAAGCATAACCAGGGAACAACCAGGATACTTGTGCAGAAACATGCTGCTACTCCAAGCCAAAATGTCAACATGGCCATGCTTGCCTTTCCAGAGGGCCTCAGAAATGTAGCTCTTCTAGGCTTTTGCTGTGAAGGAGGTGATACAAAAAAGTCAATCTTGCCACTGACAAACCTAAATATAGACAAAATCTCTTGCTTTTCTACATACCTCTCCCTTTCAGGTAGCTTAAGTTCTTTTGGGACTTGGGACTACTTGGGATTTTTCTAACCATGCCATACAGTTTTGTGGCAAATGAGAGAGTGTTTTTAGACGAACCTTTCTAGTCACCTGACAAAATTTGGCCCTAAGCTTCTGCATCAGATCATTCTCCACTCTAGAGCTCGCTGAAAGCAACAGCATGACACCAGGACATATCACAGCTCTTTATGTTACAGCAGTTATAATGAAACTATTGTTCTTCATGCATTCATGGGTTCCTAGAAAAGGAGATTTGAAAAAGAGGGTTAAGAGTAGGTTTATAAAACTTAAGTATGTACCTAATCTGTCTGGGAAAATTCTTAATTCACTTTGCACATTTTTGAAGCTGTCTCTAACCTTAATGTCAGAGAAGCATGCAGAGTCTGAAAGTAGGTAATTAATGGCTCCACTTACAAAAAAGCACAGAGAAGGTTGTATTTAAACATATCTGCTTGTATGCTGACTATATATACAAAGACATAGTGTATAATGTATTTATGTGTACATGTATGTAAAAACATACCTACCTAGTACCGTATGCATCTAGTAATAAAACAGCATTGCTTAATAATAAAACAATATTGCTAAATAATAAAACAACTTTGCTTAAAAACAAAGTTGCCTTCCAGAACACGACTGTAGAATTTTAAAGCCAGGTTTCAAGAGCTCTGCTTGGCCTTTCTACCAAAAATAAGAAGACAAATGGCCATTGATCACTTCTACATCACCAAGAAATGAGATCCTCTTTTCAGCCGACATTGAGCCTGTCAAAGCTCTGTTAAAGAACCAATGGGACTATAGCAATGTTCACAAGCTGAGGTGCTGCCTTCTTAGTTAATCCAACTTTACATTATTCGATTTTTAGCTATCTGTCACTCTTGTTCTCTCTCAGTGCTGGGGAAGCCTTCAAAGATAAAATATTACTGACCACCAAGACAATTCACATAGCAACTGAGGACTGCCTCCAGTAACAGGTACAGACTACACCCATACAAGACAATGCCATGTTGACGTGTCCTTTAGGTGCTACAATACTCAGCTTTTAGGTTCCTGCTTTGTAGTGCGGAGTTCAATGTTAGACTCATAGACTTGTTGAACAACAGAGAGGGTCAAATAACTGCTTCAACGTGGTATTCACATTCAAGGCAGTCAGAAAATTGGGGAGTTTCCTACAGTCTCCTGGGAGTTTCTTAGCTTCATTGAGATTTGCTCAATGAACTGCTATATAGAATCAAGTAATAGGAAAGGCTGGAAACAAAACCACTTCTCAAAATGCACCCCTGCTGATCCATCACTGGCTAGGCAAACGTGGTGATATTAAGATAATGTGATTAAATGTGGTCCAGGACACTGGTCCTGGTTTGGCCATATTTTCTGAAGAAAGAGTTAGCCAAAACTGCCTGTTGGTGTGCAAGATATACTTTGGGAAATATTCAGCAGGCTGAATGGCGGGAAGAATACACAGGGTGGGATTTAGCTGAGTAGAGATTGCAATGCAGAGGTGGGATTCCCACATAAGCTGGTGATAACTACCAAATCACTGCAGATGTTTTAGATATCTAAGACTCTTGCTGCTGGCTTTTGGTTGGACTTGGGTGTTAACACTGTTTTCAACTTTTCCTGAAACCCATAGGAACAGAGTTTTCTTTGAGACTCCAGCCTTTTGACAAGCATGATGTGAAGTGGCCCAAGTGTGTGGAAGCTAACATGAGGAGGCAGACAAACAGACAGTGCAATCTCCTGAACTTATTTCCTTAGAAAACTGGACTAACGAGCCTGTCAGGGAGCTTAGGTACTTTCAAGATTTGACTTGAGGTGAGCAGGAGTTCTCAGCTTTACTTAAATGTTTACCTAAGTGCTTCCTTTAATAATACATACTTGAATACTACGTAAGTCCCTTTTTCAATCATATTCTTAGAATTTCTTGGCTTTTCTTTACACATTGCAATAACAAGTTCATGACACAAAGACATCTGTCTGGCCCCCTGGTGAACAGAAGACAAGCTTCTGCCTGTTGCATGGCCTTCTGCAACGTAAAAGTTTTATCTTTCCTAACTACTGAGCCAGGAGGGCTGGGGCCAGAAGGATTGTGGAGTGGGGCTGGGGAAACAGCTGCAGAAAGTGCAAGTGGCACACAACCCCTTGTTCTTGTGAGAAGCCATCTGAGTGTGGCGGTTTCTTCTTCCTCTTTACAGTGTAAAAAGCAAATTTATATTTAGTGTTTTTATAACTGCTGAAGAGGAATGCTGCACCTCAGAGATATCCTCTTCCCCCATTTCCTCCCTCCCCCCCAGTTTTTGGCTGTTTCCAGCCTTCTCAGATTTGACAGAACATTAAGGAGAGTTTCAGGACACTGCTGCCACAGACTACTATGTAGTAGCAGATCTAGTGTAGGAAAACAATTCTTCAAAGTGTGAAGTCAAATTTAGAGGTAGTCGAAGTTGAGAAAGGAGGGACTGATGTGCTGTCTACCTTTTTGTTGTTTTCAGCTCTTACTTCAGTCTAATTCGCTCAGTAAGAGGAGAGACTATGTTGACAAATTATATATCATACAGCTCGCCATTGCAGAAGTAGTCCCCATGCAATTTCTTATTCTTAACACAATCTGGATGAGTTGTAAGGGAAATGAGAAATTTTGAAAAATTACTACAATTTCCAGTAATTTTACAGTAGTTTTTCCACTCATCCAGTTAGTGGAATGAGTAAAAGTAACAGGCTTTCACTAAACTAACTACTCTTCTGCCTTGTTTTTTATGCATTCTTTTTATAAAATGCCTAAATGTTTCAAGCGGCCCCTGAAACATCTGGGTTACCATTTTCATCATGCTGTGAAACCCAGAGTTATTTTGCTTTTGTTGAGAAAAGTAACTCCCCTGGCCTGAAAGAGTTCTAGACTTGATGTGACTCAGGTGCCAGCCCCTCTGGATGTGGCAGAGCTGAGCCTGGGCTCCATGCAAGACTCTTCTCCAGCATTTCCTGGGGGAGAACAGCATTGTGTAAAATGTCACTGTACACTTGGCACACAGGAGGAGAAAACAAACAGATGCAAACGTTCAAAAAGGAAATCAGAGCATAACAGATGATGTCGCAGTAGTCTTAATGGGGAAAATAAGCACTGTCTCCTTTCCAATTGCCTGTCAACGTGCCTGCTGACATCTCCAATGCTTGGTCTGGGGAGTGTTTTTTCCCTTTGCAGTATCTGTGCCTTGTGCATGTGCCACTTCCCACACGTGCTGGGCACACCGCTCCTTCTCCCATGGCTTGGGAACATGCTCCCTTTGCCTCTCTCCTCCCAATATCCTCTTGCTGACCTTTTTTCTTGACTTATCTGTCTTTATAGTTATTTATTTCAACTTGTCTGTGAGTTAAAAAGAAAAATTGGTTCTTTCTGGCAGAAGACCCTGCATCTTCTGGGTCAGTTTTCATGCTACACAGTGCTTATGCAGGTTAAGGCCTCCCCATCCCCTTCTTCCCCAGTCGTCCATCCTCCCTCATCTTTCCTTTCTCCTCTAAGCTATGGAACTGAGATTGTTAAATTATAATTTTTACCTTTTTCTTTCCGTTGGATTTTAATTATTTGAACATCTTTCTCTTACCAGTACTTTCTGTATTTATATATTATCTAAAGCTCAGTTATGACATTTATTAGGCTGTTTTACAGTCTCTAGCTTCCTCCATGTTCCCAAGTTTCCAACCTCTGTGAGTTAATGTTAGCCAGGGGCTGGTGATGGGCACTTATGTTCTGTGCTTTTATCACCTCATGGAAGTCCTGCAATCCTCAGCCTTTCTCCTGCTTGCTCTGATACTTACAGCCCTCCACTTGCAGTTTCCCACCACAAGTTCTCCAGCCAGAGGCAGCTCCAACAGCAGGTGCAGCTCCCACAAAGGGGAGGCAGGAGGGGATCGTCTCTTCCCTGTGGGTTGATGGTTCCATGCTGGACCCTGCAGATCAGGGTGTGCAACCTACCTCGTGTCCCGGGTCTTAGGTGAGGACGTGAGTTTTCCCCACTGCTGCATTTCCCACTGGCTCTGAAGCAGCTGGAAAGAAGGAGCAGTGCTGCATGGTGGTCAGATGCACATTGGCTCCCAGTGCTGAGTCATAGCAGAGAGTTAATGGAGAGGGTTTTAAAACTCACTTCAAATCCTCTCCTTGGAGAAATCCAAATGAGAGCACAGCTCATCTGTGCCTACACATCCAGACTTCATAGCAATATGCACCAAGCCCTGAGAGCTATTTGTATACAGTTAGCTCTGTTCATTAGCTTCTCTAATCTCCAAATTTGAGAGGTATCCATTCAAACAAGTGATTGCATGTGTAACAACAGAGGCTCCTGCTCCACGGGCCAGCAGTTTCCTGAAAGGTTTCATACAGTTCTGAAGATATAAAAAAAAAAAAAAATCCAGCAAAGAAGCATGTTCTCTGTTTACCTTTCTTCCCCTTTTCGCCTTGGCTACTTTCTTCTTAACCACTTATGATCAAATAATTAGTGTTGATCCAGTTGCGGTGGCTTCTTTAGCTACAGTTTGTTTTCTTAATTGAAAGAGCTCTCTTCCATCTCAAGGCCTAGCCAGAGAAATGCACTAAAAATCTCTTCAGAGATGAGGATGCAGGTGATTTTATTTATAGTCTGATACAACTTCACTTTTCTTTTATTGTTCAGTGCATCAGGTATATTAACTAGTATTTAATACTCAAACTGAACAGTAGAGCACCTTGGAGAAGGCTTACACGTTTCTGTTTGTTAATTGGTTCTGAAAGCAAGAAAAATCACCTGTTGGTAAGAAGAAGGAGGAGCAGTCTACGTTTCTAATCAGAGTTCAGAAACCTCATAGGCACCTTGCCCTGCCCAGGTAGAATAACCTGCACCAGGGGACCGTGAATGGAGACTCTGCTCAGAGCAGCATCCACATAGCTTTTCTGGAAGGAGATGATGGCTTAGTTTAGTAGTTTGAGCTTTAGCAGTTGACAGAGGAAGAAAACATGGAGGGACTGATTCATGAACAGAAACCCATTTTACTGTATGCAGGCATGAAAAGCCTTGGTGGCTTCTGATCCTTGACTTTTCCATCCCTTTTTTCATTATTTCTTCTTCTATTGTCCATCTCTGAATATTACCTGCCTTGAAGGCATTGAAATGTTTGTTATTGTAGGCACAGAGTTTCTTCTTCCAAAATGAGGTTTGTACAGTCTTTTGTTTTTCACTTTATATGCTCTTAAAAAACATATTTCTCAAGAGAGCAGAGAAGGTCTTGTGATACTACAAAGCTGGCTTAAGAAAGATAGCAGCTATTTCCAAACAAGCAGCAAATTATAATGGTTGTATGTGCTGGATGGAAAAGTTTCTTCTGTATTTCATTACTCTCCACGGGACTGAATCAGCTGAGTCAACTCAAGTGGCTCTTCCCGGAAGAGATAAGTGGCCACTTATTTCCCATTGCCACGTAAAGTGTTGCTCAAATATACCTGCAAGTTATAAATAAAGACAAAAGACAGTGAAGAATTTTCATTTTTGTTTTGTTCAGATGGGACAAAGTTGCGATTGTTAGTGCTGTGGAACAAACTGAAAGTCACAGTCCTGTCAAACATAAAAATGCCTTTCAAGGAAAATTAAAGTTTTCATGCAAATTCCTACAACATGTTTCCAGACGGCACATCCAGCCAATCTGTCAAATACTTGATATAATGCAGGCTTTCCTCTTGGTCTTCCTAGGGAATGTTTCCCTATTAGAGACCTTTCAATTGTTTCTCTTGTTTCTACTGTTTCTACATTTATTCTATCCCCTTGGCCAAAAGCACCTTTCCAACCACATTCTCTTAAGAGGCAGATTCCAAAACCTTTTCTCTCTCTTGACAAGAAGATGATCCCTTCAAAAGGTGTCTCCTGTAGAGCTGGCCCTAGTATTGTCAGTTGAGGTAATTTCTCATCATGGAGATTTGGGGGTACATGCAGTGTAGTAGTTTGCATTGGCAGTATCTTGCTATGTCCTATGGGTAAGCAGTGCTCAGAACAAGTGAGGCAATCTGTCTCTTGTAGAGTGACTAGAGGAACATAAAGACACGTATTATCTGTGGATATGGCCACAATGCATGCAGCACAATGACCAGATCTTTGCTTGTCTGAAGATTACTCTAAGGAAGAATAAAGTGTTATTTATTTAATGATGTCAAAATATTGTCATTGACTCCTGCCACTACAGCACTGAAAAACAAAATACAACTTTGCAGACACAGGTTAGGGTATAGAAAGTCATGTTTTACCTTCAAGGTTAATTTGGCAAGGGACTAAAGCAAAAAGCTCAGCAGAGCAGACTGAGGCAAGCTGTTTGATAAAAGGCTCTGTAGATTAGATCACTGCTCTGCTTCCACTTGTGACGCTAATGGAAGTGAATTGATCCACCTACAAGGACATGTGGCTCTTACTAACACAGGCACTGGTATGTTTCTTCACTTTTCTCTTTCAGAGGCAAAAAATCAGGGTCAGAGGACATCATAGTAGCTCTTTATGTATTGGTGTGGGTCTTTTGTATTTTTTTTTTTTTGGTTTGCTTTTTGTTTTGTTTTGGGTTGGGTTTTTTCCCCCATATTTACTTCTGAGGCAGATAACAAGCAGTTTTAACAAGCCTTGAAGCTTCACAATCACTTAGATTGCCTGATTAATTGCTTTCTGTGGCATGTAACAGTGAGTGTGTGATAAGGCTAAAATTCAACCTGGAATCTTGTGTCAACAGGCATAGGAATCTGACTGGGATACAGGGTGCCTTTCCTTTGGGTTCTGCCCACACCCTAAGACAAACATGCTGAGTTTTAGAGAGTTCATAATCAGTTGAGATCTGCAAAAAAAAAATGTGCGTCTCAGATCCACTTTTGGTCTAAAGTATGCCAGGCCACGTGCCAGAGGACACATACCTAATCACCAGGCTGTGCTGATTATTCCTTCTTCTGTACTTTGCTCAGTAAATTTAGAATAAATTATATCTTTAGCAAATTACGCAAAGAGATGATTATACATTTAATTAGATGTTTACCTCTCATTTTCTTCATGCAATGGTAACTAGTGCAGATTACAGGAACTCAGAGTAATTTTTCTGTATGGCCACATTTTCCCAGGGTTAGATGAAATGAAAAAAAAAAAAAAAAAAAGAAAACTAAACAAAAGCAATAAGGCTTTTGGTTAGGGGAATATTTATACCATATTCACCTTTTTTTCCTCCCTTTAATATGAAAATGAATAGTATCAGGGAATAGTGTCTCACCTATTTGCAATCCATTGGAAAATGCATATGAGAGGGGAAAATCCATAATTTATTAAATGTGTTGCTTAAGGTGAGAAATTTGAAATTGAGTTTTGTAAGTCTGGGGATTTGGGGTTATACTCGGTATAGGATACTCAGTCTGCTGAATTTTTCAGTGCTAAGCCTGCCAGTGGGAATAACAAGGAAACAGACATAGATTTTGAAATGCGTTTTCATTTGATTGGGAAAAAAAAGTTTAAAAATTAAATAGCTATACTCAAAAAAAGCTTTATTCCCTCCCCATTGGACAGCTGTTGATGGATGACTGCAGTTCTGCCTGTGAAAGGAGTACCTATGTGTATTCACTTAGTGGCACTTAAACAAGGATGTTATAAGAAACTATACTGTCCATAAAACTGCCAAAAATGTTAAATATAATCAGAAATTCCTTCACATTGGAGCAATTAAAAAAAAAAAAGAAAGAAAAGTACATATATGTTAGAAGATAAGGACAGAAAATTATCAAAACGATGACGTCTTTTATACCTGTTAGAGGAAAACCCGTCTCTTAGAAATGGTCTTTCACTGCAACATCAGTTTGCTATGTTAGAAAAGCATTCTGATTTCCTTCAGAAATTGAAAAAAATGTGCCAACAGAAGTAATTTTTCCTCAGATTTAAATGTTGTCAGAGGAAAGTCTGCCTTTGCTTTAATAGAAGCTAAATCTGGCTTTTTTTAATCCAAACATCAGATTACCTGGTGTCTGAAAGGTTTCTTATGTGTACAAAGGAAAAAAGATCTCTAGGCAACAAATATCTACAAAAAGCTAATTTCTGGACGTCCATTTCCTTAAGCTGCAGGAAATATTTGACTTTCATGATGAGACAGCTTTTCTGAGTTTCATATGGGCATGCTTTCTCCAAATCACTGGTTTTGACATTTTGTTTATTATGTCGTAAATTCATGCTACAGATAACTAGCAAACATCATGATAGCACTAATTTTTCAATATACTATTTTATCTATTCTTCATTATGTGTTGGTTTCTACTTTCTTTGATTAATTTTAAGAACAAGGGTAGCAGTTGTCAGGCCTACAAACAGCATTTTTGCAGAAATAAAGGCTGTGAAAAATTTCTAAGTTTGTCTAAGGAGAGAGATTCTAGGTGAGGAAGAAACTAGCGGAACAATTTTAAGAGAAACAGAAATCTCAATTTAATCAACATGTACAGCTCCTTTTGGAAGAAAAAGTTCTCTCCTTTTAATACAAGCAAATACAAGCTAACATGTGTCATGTTTGGAGAGTTCACTAGTGACTAACAAACATACTTCTGCAAAGCTTTCTAAAGATCTTTTTATTTAGCAATAAGGCAAGTATTTCAGCTTGATGACAATAGATCAGAAATATGGAATAACAAATACAAATTGAATTTTCTTTCACCCTAGGACTTGAGACATACCCTCAAGCTGATTAATAACTCTAGTCACTTCCCCTCCATCTCACTCTTGTCCAGTCTGTGAAGGGCTCTTAAATATTTGTCAAATGCAAATAAGAAATTAAGAAATAAGAAATAAGAAATAAGAAAGGTATGGCTATATACAGGAAAATTGATATATAAAATTTTTAAGAAAAAAAAAAAGAGAGAAATATAAATTAGACCCATTACCCTGTACCAAGGCTATTGAGTTCAGCTGGAGATTTTCCATCAGCCTCAATGACCTTTGGACCAGACCCACCACTGCTGTGATGAAGTGCAGAATTCTCATCTCTTTCAGAAACTGCCTATTCAACCCAGTCTCTGTGCTGGAGCCCTCCCACCCCAGCTGGGGCTGCATTCAGACCACACTTCATCCAGGACACCTGAGCTGAAATCTGACCTATTTAACACACACAGCACATTGTTTATTGAAGTAGATACCTCACTTAAAATGCAAGAATCATGTGCATGGACTCTATCCAGCTCTCCCTAGAGTCCAACTGACTGGAATCAAATTTATCCATGTACTCCTGCTGCTCTGTGACATTCTGGCAACACAAAGCAGCTGTGAACTTAAGGGACCGCTTGAAACATATTTGGCCCAGGTATAAATGTTTAGAAAAGGGACTGGGCAAGGTAGCATAATCTACCCAGTACAGTCATTTTAAGGTAAGGTCATGACTTTTAAACCTTGACTTCTCTTTAAGTCGCTCCCTTGCTCTGTGCAGCAGTGAGAAGAAGGGAACAAGGGACTGGACTGTGGACGACAGATTACATTTGTAATAGGATTTTTTCCAATGTGTTTCCTGCTCTGTAGAAGGTGAAATAATCCACCTGAATTTCCCCAGCCTCTTTGCAACTCTATAAAAGCCAAAACTGATACAGAAATAGAGTACTTATGGGCAAAATTAAATCAGAGTGGTGCACTTTTGTAGTCTTTTCCAAATGCAATAAGCCAGATGTGTGGTTTGTTGGCTGTTTTTTTTGTTTGTTTGGTCGGGTTTTTTTTTGCTTTGTTGTTGTTGTTGGGGGTTTTTTGTGTTTTTTTTGTTTGTTTTGTTTTTTGTTTTTGTTCTTTTTTTTGGGGGGAGGGGTATTTGTTTGTTTGTTTGTTTTCCAAGGAGAGCAGCTCTTGAATAATTCTGGTAATTCAGAAATTACCTAACTCTTTCACCATTTGAAATCCTTTAGCAACTTAAAAGATGTAATCTTTTTAGCAGAAACTTTTTCTAAACGATTCCTAAAATATTACAAACTACTTTTTTTTTTTTCTTTCTTTCTTTCTTTGTAAGTGAACCTGCTCAATCTTGAAACAAATTTAGACTGACATTCTGAACAATCTTTATGTTCTTTTACTGTCTAATGAAGTACCCTTTTGGGTTCACCCAGAACTGGATGAACTTACATGAAAAATAATATGAGCTATACCAGTATTCTCAGTTTAACTGGAATAAAGATGAGATTTTTTTTTTTTTCCGGAAGTATTCATCCATTTGGAAACACACAGTTCAGTAAGTAAAGGAATACATGGGTTCTCATATAAAATCATCTCTCGTAATTCCTATAATTAACCAGTAATTCCTCTACATAACTCTCCACACTGTTATCACATTCTTCCTGTAGTCTGGGGAAACCATGTCTGTTCCAATTCGTAGCTGGTTCTTACTGGTGTGTAAGTATCCCAGCACTTCACTAGGTCATAATTCTTCCTACTGATAGTTATATACTTTACAGCACAAACCACAAGAGTAAACCAGATTTCTAACTCATTTGCAACATGTCAGCTTCTGGAATAATTTAAAATCTTGGAGGTTTTCAGAACTTCATTCACCTCTCCCTTTTTCATTATATCACCACACTCACTGCTTTTTCAGAAAGATAAGAGAGGTCGAGGTCTTTCCATAGTTTGGTCTCCTTCTTCCTATATTAACTTGCATGTTTTAGCTTCACACTTTTAGTTATTTAAAATGATAGCATATTTTGTCTTGGGAAGATCATTAAAAAACCTAAACTTAGAAGTGTTTAGTATGTCGTATCTGGTTCCTGAGCTCAATATAGCCTAATAGCTGTAGTATAGAAAATTAACTCCATATTTCTGAGTGTTAATTGTATTTATGAATGTCTGTGCATTTATTAATGTCTGTGCATTGACAGCACTCTGTGCAACTGATGGCATCACTTAAATCAAAATCAGTAGTGCTAAATGAAGGCAAATTGCCATCTAGCACTTTCATGAGAACAAATCCCCTGGCAGATATCCATCACTGATGGTCACATCAGCAGCAAAGCAGGCTCTGAAAGGCTAGTACATTTGATGTCATGCCACCCATTATCAGTATTAAAAATTAGAGCCATTCTGGGCTAAATGGCCATTATTGGCCAGCACAGAGCAGGAAAGCCATCAGGGTGCACCAATCTGTTTGAGTGCAGGGTCTCCTAAACTGGAGTCACAGCTGACCCTCTTGTGCTTTCTCTTTCCCCAATAGAAACTGAATATATACATGCATAAATATACATATTTATTTATATTTGTAAACATTTCCTGACAGGAGACAGATTTTCTTCTCCAATGTGTTAATTTGGTCTATTGCACACACACATTTGTTACATCGTAATTCATCAATACTTGGAGAAGCCTTAAGTTTGCGGTGGTTGGACATGGCCTGCCATTGCAGTCCATGCCCAGAGTTTCTATGCATTTGTGAAATGTGAACAGCAGTTACACTAAGCAGTTACACATCCTACACTAAATGTAGGATGTATCCTATAAACTAATGCTGGAAGGCACAGATGTACAGTTTTTTTTTAAATCAGTTTCATTCAAAACAAAAAGTTACACCCTTCTCAGAAACCACTTACTGTTTCACATTGATAACCATAATAGACATTTAAGATATGACATAAACCAGCAAACAGACCAATGAAGAAATATTTTAGGTAGTCTGAGTGTCTGCCAGCTGCTTTTTTCTCTCCTTATAAAGGTGCTGTGGGACCACTGCTCGTGATCCACAGCAATTCCGCCACGTGCCTGTGGTACTCAGTGATTGTGCACCTGCTGCTTCAGCTGGATGTCTCCAGCTGGCTCCAGGTCCTTCAGCTGACATCATGCAACTCTATGTAACTCATCTGGAGACTTCTGCTTGACAGTGGTACCCAGCACTAAACACAAAGCTGTTTGACCAGCTTCTCTCACAGCAGGGAGCCTTGCGTTTGAGCCACCATGGCAATGAAAGTCCAAAGGAGGGAATAGATCTTGCAGTCCACTGCAGACCTGTATAAAGGGTGCTAAGGCTTACTGCCTCATAGGAAGCACCCACACCATGACCTGTCATTCCTGCTGTCGGGATGGTTGTCTCTTGACTTCCTGGAGCAAAACAAAACAGCACTAAAAGACACTGTCTCTCTCTTCCTTTTGTTTCACTACTTGTCTTCCACAGGGCCTCTCTGAACTTGTGTTCCCAGATGGAATTAATATACCCAGAGTCTCTGCGGAGAAGTCTGGGAAACTGGAGGACGACCAAGCAGGCAGAATGAGTATTTGTTGTTAGTGTAAACGTAAATCAGAACCAGCATATCACCCCGTTCAATCTCCAAGGCAGGATCAAGGACAAAGGAACCTCAGTTTGTGATGCTCTACTCCTGACTTTCATGTGTCTGGTCCTGGGAATTCTATGGACAGCCCTTGGCATAAGTAGTAGCAAACACGAAGGAGAGAAAGACGTATCTTTCTTCAGCTTCGTGTAAGCCAGGATGGATGCATTATAGTCAGGCTGCAAAGGCTTGTGTACATCTATCTACCTGAGCTTCAGGGCTGACACGTCTTTGCAGAAGAGGTCGAGGCAAAGGCAAGGTGGGCAGGGAAGAAGAAGGGTAAGACAACTGTGGAAGTAGTAAGCACTACTCTCAAGTTGTTTTTTTTGATGCCACTCTGTTGTAGGAGCAGCTTGTCACTAGCTGGTACATGACCCAGCAGCATATCACCCTGGTTAAACACCCCACTATTGCCTCTGCAACACAGGTGAGCATCTGGCTTTTGGATTTTCCCTTTCCAGTGCAAGGTGGATCTCAAGAGAAACAGGGAAGAAGGCATGCCAGATTCTGCTCCTGACAGTCTTTCTGAGAAAGTCTACTTTATTCTTCACACACAGAGGTATACCTCAAAAGTGAGCATGTTTTGTAGAGCTTATTTTTCTGCCAATTCACCGTTACTATAAGCCTGAAGAGGTTCCTGCAGTAAGCCTTGCTTTTAGCTGTAGATCACTGGCATGCTGCTGTTTGTGAGAGATATGTACTAAATGAAAAAGGGCCAGCTAAGCACTACATCTCCTCCAGTGTCAAGCCATAGCATGCATGGCCTCAGTGTCAGGGCACTAAAACACCAGATGGGTGGGCTGCAAAGCAACCCTGTCATTATTTCCACCACTTGGAACTGGAAAGAAAAAAAACAAAAAAGCAAAAACGGATAATCATTATGTCTTAAAGCCAAAGGTATATTGCATGGGATCTAAAGAGGCATCAGGCCAGCTGCTGCAAAGCATGAATATAGACAGTCTGCTCTAGAAGCACTGCAATTAAGCTGTGTGGATGGAGGACATTTTGCCACCTAGGAACCACTTTTTTTAGTATGCAATATAGTACGAGACAGATAGACCTCAGTCTTGACATTACCCTGCAGTATGTGGTTCTCATTGGGCTCTGATTACTACTAAATCCAAAAAAATGTCACCAGTAGTGCTTACAAATCAGGGAAATGAGATACAAAATGGGTGATAGGCTTCCTAAGAACCAAGAACAGGATTTTTGAATTTAACATTCAGCTAAGCTGCTCTGCTTATGTTGTCTACGACCTTGAATGAAGACAGAGGCTCTAAGAGGGAAATTGAGAGAGAAGAGGGAGATCTGCTCAAAGAGGGAGTTCTGGTGTTAGATTGTGCAAGACATAACAAATTTGTGTTATATGAGGAGAAGGCGTTGAGGTCTAAAGTGTTGACACTGATCAAAGAAGAAGGTAGGAGCTATATGATCATTTTATCGTAGAAATAAAAAAAGTTGAGAAGGTTTTCTGAGGTAAAGATAAGAAGCCTAAATTTGACTCACTAAGTCTCTGTACTGGTTTGCATTCCTAAAAATAACCATCATTTCAGAACACAGATTTGGCCCGCTGGGTGAAGTTATTAGTCAATCCTGTCTGGTATTCAGCCTGGGTAGTAACAAATAGCACGTGGTGATCAAATGGAATTACAGACAAAACGTGCTGTCCTTTCCCAATTAGGCATTGCTACACATGGAGTGAAGCATTTCTTTCCAGCTCTCACTGCTGATGACTTTATGCCTGTGAGTATCAGGCTGACTTAGTCTTATCTCCTGTAAAGCTATATATAGTACTTTGCTGTTGTAAAACCTGGCATTAAAGGGTTTTTTTGTACACATTAACCTTAGGTTGCTTTGGGTGGTTGGAACTACTGGACTTTACAACACCATGATATTCTAAAAATACCACAGAAAGCCTTGATTGTCCATGTGAAAAGCAACAGAGCCTCAGAGACTCTTGGAACAAGGTGTACAGTTCACTTCCAGGTAAGTTATGGTATCATGATAACAGCAAGTCATCTGGGAACAAAGCTGAGCAAATAGAGCTGGCGGGAAATTTATTGGTCAGATGAGAAGAATGAGTATATGCCAGACCTCCTACACATCTGTACTCCCGGATCCTGACATCTCCATTGTGTACGGTTAACAGAGACTTATTGCCCGGGGTCAAGGATCAGAGCAAATTGAAGCGTATCAGCCAAGAAGCAGCAAAATTTAGCCAATAGTTCCCTTTTCTTTCTTGTGCTGGATAGTTTTCTACCAGACCAGAAGAGCTGGACTCATGCACTCCTGAACATGGATTTGTCCTAAGGGAATACCAATGACAAACTGTTCTTCAATATTCTTTCTCTGACAACACAGGCTACCTGGAAATGATATGAAGAAGTAGCCTGCGGGCAGTAATGGATGGTATTGACTAAGGAAACACCATCTCAGTTTGTTCCTTGTACCAAATGCATCTTTTTAAGATTGCAAATGTTTTTGATGCCTAAGCAGTATAAACAGCCTTAGCAGTAGATGCCAACTGGCCATGTTCCTAAGTGGCAGCTGGGGAAGGGCAATTCATGCAGCATCACAGCCTCTGTGTCTTCAGAAATATGTATCTCCAAAACAAATGGAACATACAGGAAAGAGGTAAGTAGCCATAAAAAGCAAACAAACCAAAAAACCCCCAAAACCCACAAAACAACCGTCCACTGTTTTGGTTTTTAATTTATCACCAGAAATGCTGAATGTGAAGGCTGTAAGAAATGTTCATGTCATCAGTAACACTTTGGGTGGGAAAGAAAAGCAGTATACAACCAAGAAATTTGTAGCCATCATGTTAGTTTAGCAAGTGGTTTTTAGCATTTGTTTTCCAGTTCTACCAAGGACTTGTGCCATGCCTGTCTGTTCCTATTGTCAGCACTGCAGACCTTCCTGCTCTGAATTGCCTTGAAGTCGCTTCCAACTTGCAGACTAGGAACAGTGACAAAAGCACATAAATTTTTTCAGCAAGTTCCTTTCCCTGGCAGCCCTCTAGCTTGGTCCAGAAGCTACCTCTATTTATCACCATCTGACTGAAGAATTGTACTGCTCCCAAAGAAGCTGTTTTACAACAGAGGTGACCCTCCCTCATACTGTTGATGACAGTATGTCCAAAGTGAACAGATAATTTTGCCTGATGATGGTTCCAAGAGGCCTCCATGACTGCATTTTTCCAGAAGAAGAAGGGCTTGCTATTGTAATTAACTGGGGAGACCCCTTCCTGAAGCTGCTTCCAAGCATGTGATTTTTTTTATCTCCTGTTTGCCTCTAGTATCATCTTTGACTCCAGGGTTAAAACTGATTGTTATCAGCTAAATATGTCAATGCAGTCTGATGCCTAAACATGTAGATAGGCACTGACTGGGAGTCTCCAAAGTGCATCACCCTGATGCTCACAAATCAGTGGGAGCTAGGCACTGCCAGATATGCAAAGCTTAGATATTTAGTTTCTATCTAACCTCTGTTTTGGGGTACTTAAATACAATCCCATAAGCCTCCAGCCTGCTACCACCTATAGGAGTGAGGAGCAAAGTCCCCCAGGCACTGAGGTGCTCAGAAAACAGCTCCATAGTGACACAGCTGAGGAGGGAAGCAATTTGTTCTTGCAGGTTCTCTTCCCTTGGCCTTCACACAGCTCAGTCCAGGCATGTCTCATGGCCAGACCACTATAAATTAGCAGCCATAATGCTCAGTATGGTGACATTTTAAACTTTCCACAGTTTTCATCCTTTGCCATTTTTTTCCAGTCCACACAAGCTTTTATCTGCTTCCAAAGGCACCCAAATACGTCTAAAAGTCTGCCCCTGATTGCAAGTGAATGATTTATCTTTTTTTTTAATTTGTACATCTTCACTTAAATGAAAATCCTACATTCAGCTACAGCTTGGTAGTGGATTATAGGATAATTTAGGAATTTTAGGCAACATATGTGTGATTAGTAGTTATGGTCCACTTTGGTAACTCTCAGGAAGGACAGCTTTTCCAATCACAGGAGTTTTCACTGCCATCTATTTTTGGACTTTTATGGCTATCTCAAGGTGCACCAGAATACTAGTGTGTACATCTAGAACTGTCTTGAGCCCTGCTAGATCCCTGGCTATCGAACTGACCCATTATGGCCGAAGGAAACAATAGTCATTGGCTGCTCTGACACACATTAGGAATTACCCACCACAAACTGGTATATAACGTGGGAAAAGAGTTGTGGATTTATTCTTTCCTCTTTTGCTAAAATGTGCCAAATTTTTGCAGTTCGGACTTGTGAGTGAACTGGTGATTTCAGGCAAGGATACCTTCAGTTAATTTGTACCATGCATTTGTAATGATCTTTTTTGTTCATTCAGGACATCCCACTCCCATCATGTCAGCTGTTAATAGTATCCTTCTTTCTCCATGAGCCATATGGCATACTCCAGGAGCCACAGAGGATATATCTGCAATATCTGCAGTGGTTACTGTGGTCACAAGACCCCTGCCTCCACGGAAAGAGCACAGCACCCTTGAGAAAGTGGTTTAAACATAGCCATAGGCCAAATTTGCTCTTGAAGTAACCACTGAACTAAAAAGTTAGTCCAGGCATCCATTTGACCTTATTCGTCAGCAGTTCTTTCAAAAGCTCTCTCTCCTGTCTGGTGGAAGCTGGTGGCAACATGCCATCAGCAGCTGACTAGCATGACACTTTGTCCAGAAACGGGGCGAGTGAGGTTATCGGGAGATAACTCAACACCATTGTCACCATTCAGTCACCATCTTCCCTGACCAGGTTGCCATGGAGTTGTGGCATATGCTAGACAAAATATCAATGTTATTTTGGGAGAACTATGCAACGAACTTCTGTTCTTAGTCCACCAGGCTCCGTACATGCTGATTGCTGGGATGCTAAACTGAAGCTTGCAGGCTTGCCATTGATGGAAAACTTCAGAGTTTGGTTTTTTTTCGAATGCTAAGATACACCTCTATGGCATGGGCACAAGACATAGTTGTGCATGACCAATACTGGCTGAATGCTTTTAGGCTGTATCTGTGGAAAATTAGCATTTGCCTCTGATGTGCTTGACTGGCTTCGCGTCATTCCTCTGTCAACAAGGACAGAATTACAAAAGCTTTTTTTTTTTTTTTCCCTCTTTTTTTTCCATGTGCCATAGCCAACAATGTTGTATGTTACTAGCCCGTAGCACAATATCTAAAATTGGAATTTCCATTGCTTGGAAGGCAGACTAAATGTTTTCTTTTTGGAAAGGCTCTATCTGTTTCTCTCCCCACTGCTTTTCTCCTGTACCTCTCCAAAGCATATGTTTCCAATCTTTTTTGTTTATATGTAAGAAATCACTGCTGGCAGACGTTTTTTTTTTTCATTGCAGTTTATCTCCCACTGACCTCCTAAAAAAATAAAAAAGAAGAAGATAACGAACAGAAGCCACAGACAGATTTACTGGTATGATAGAAGAGAGACTAAAAAAAAAAATTCCTTGGTTCAAATGTGAGCATGCCAGACTGCAAATCAAAGCTTTACTGAAATCCGGAAATGTTCAGATCATTTTTCCTTTTCCTTTTTTGTGCTTCAAGGTGCCATCTGGGACCCATGGTGCCAAATCATTGTGATGAAAGTGGTTGTTCCCAGTATATTCAGTTGGCGCTGGAAGCACCAGTTCTAGGAAGTCTCCCAGGAAAGCTGCTTTTTATACCTACACTCTAATTTTAGAAACAAGAGGTTTGTATAATGTGAGCACACATCCACCTTACGAGAGCCTTCTGCAAACTGAACCTGACCAGAGCCTTTCTAGGGTCATTTGTGTCTCCAGAAGCTCTGGATTTCAAATTAAGGTCTTTGAAAACACGGATCACTACTGATTTCCTCAGTTAAGGTAGCCATGACAGAATCTAGCTCCAAGTTTCCAGCTATGGGAAAAAGTTTTAGGAATTAATAGTGCCTGTGAGCACGAGCAGGAAAGAAGGACAAGAATGTCTCAGTTTCTGAGACTATATCTAAGAGCCGAGACTCATATTATGCAGTGATTTGATTGCTGCAACAGTACTTGCTAACTACAACCAATGAAAAAGGGCTGCATTTTATGAATCAGTCTCCACATCTGTGGTTGATAAAGACTTGTGTTAGCTCTGTCCCCCGATGTAGCTCCCCTGTAGCCAGAGATCTTTGTCAAGAGCCTGGCTGTCCTCCCAGCACCACCTACTTCCATCTGAACTGGATGCCATGAGATCCCACCCAGAGGAGTCAAACCTCCCCAGGAACAATGACTAATTCTTGGGAGACGCCACTGGAAGGCTGCTGCCATGGCACGGGAAGGCTGATAACATCTCCCAAGCCACAGCAGCCCTTTGTGTCGGCAGACACAAGTGGGATGTTCCTTTTTAAGCTTTCTAGAGTCAGAGGAAGTGGGCCTTGAAACACAATGCTCATTGAAATCAGCTTTCATCTGGGGGATCTTGCGGCGTAAGCGCCACTCGGTGATGTGCTTTCCATCTGCAGCCAAGGCATCCTGATGCATTTCCTCTGTTTGTTCCAGAGGGATGGATGGTAGCACCTTAAAGCAGGCACACATTGTCCTAGCTGGTGGGCATTATTCTGGACTGTGGAAAACAGTAGTCCTGGGCAATAACAGTATCCTCAGGAGTCTCTGGTGGAAGTGGATGACATGTTGAATTACCTCCTTCTTCTCCTTCCCTCTCCACATTAATAGTGGGCTCATTATAGAAGGGTTTAAAATCGTTTCAAATCGAGCCGCGGTGATGTTATGTGCTCTGTTGTTCGGAGTTTCTATCTGCAAGGAAAGTCCATATACACTTATGAGGCTAACCAGTTTAAACTCTGCAGAACAATACTGTAAATGGAGGCAAACTACAACTGCTAGGAGGTTGCTGAGTGTTACACACTGTTGTTTCACTGTGCTTGACGGAGATTGGATTATGCAAGAAATGAAGTTGAGAAGGACATTTTCATTAAAAGAGGGTCACTTCAGCCATGAACTAAAACACCGTGAAAGCAACTCAACCCAACAGTGCCTTTCTTGTCATATAGCTACAGATTGGTCTTCTGCTTCAAGCTGTGGCTTTGCAGGATTTCTGGTTGTTCGTAGAGTCTTGCAATTAACCACAAGGGAGATCTAAGCCAACGCTGATTGCAAATAGAAATGAGTACTGTATGAGTCTGCCATGTGGGCAAGTGTGTAATTGAATATGGGACTATGAAGACAAAATGTAGCCATTTCTAAAAATAAAATGTTCTCATCAAATCCTATGGAATAAATCCTGTTCTCTGCTAGAGGGTACAGTGGAAAGAGGTAGACATGTCCTCTACTTATTTGGCGTCTCCCCACCAGAAATATTTCAGGAAGGCTCAAGCTACAGTGCGATGAGCTTGGTAAGAAGGAACTGAAAGTAAGTTTTCTTTCACATACTAATTACGGAGCATTAGACCTGAGCCCAGCTCATGGATCACAAGCAGATTTTGGTAGCTGGGGATAGCTCCATCACTTAATTACCCCGAGAGGTTTATAGAGGGAGGAAAATGCCAGACTGAAAATTCACTGAGTGTATGTGGGGATGAGTGGTGTGTTGTGTGGGAGGAGGATATTATTACAAAAAATAGCATCATCCTCTCACGGTCCACTTTGGAAACAAAATCTATTTTTAAATTGTCATATCTAGAAATACTGCCGGTGGATCCCCTCTGTGCCACTTATTCAGACACTGTAAAAAAAGTACCTTATTTCCCTCTGCCTCCAACGAGTAAGTGCCATCCAGTCTGAAAGGGAGAAGAATGTCTTTTTTTATTCTTGATCACTTGTCTTGCTGGGTCCAGATCTGGGTCCGGACATCATGAGGCTTCCTGGGTGGGCTAAGAGCAGTGGGGTGAGGCTGAGCTGAGGGAGGGGACAAAGTATACAGAGCAGGCAGGCAGGCAGGAGAGCAGGCTGTCTGTCCCACGATACTGTTGGAGAAGAGCCTCTGGAATCAGAATTTAGGGCAAAGGCAGACAAAGAGGAAAACCACACCAAAGATTATAACAAGAAAAAAAAATAGAGGAAAGGGGATAATTAAATGTTTTATAAAGATCTGTAATTTTTTGTTTTCATTACTGAGACAGGTCCGAGTGTGCTAAACAAAGGACAGCAGGATACGCACTAGAGAAATCAGGAGACTGTCAATTTATTAAAATTCTAATTTACTGTAGCAAAGGCAGAGCAACTCAGCCCAGTGACCAAAATAAATTTTTGGTCAAATGCTAGGAAAAAATACAACTAATGAGAATTTTGATAATAAAACTGAGGATTACAGAGGTGCCCAAAACTTCAGTCAAGTTAAGCCTCTGCTGTGTGTAATGTTGTATAAGTATTTGGTGGCCATTCAAGAACATTGCATAAAATACCACCCTAAGAGCAGCTTTAGAGCTTCAGCACAACAGTCATCTTAAACAGCTGAGCATTTGACGAACAAGAACAATGACCACTACCAGGTAGACGTATGTAGATGGTCACCTGTACTCTGACATCTCTTCAACAGTTTTTTTCCACAGCTGATATTTGGGTATCATCAGGAACCTTAGGGCCTCCCACAGGAAGGTTCAGGGTGAACTGACAGACCTGAACTGGGACAGGATGGATTTTCCTCTTGATCGCAGTTGACTGAAGAGGGATCCTTGTCTGAGGCTGTTCCCGTAACTTTTACAAAATTAAGGTAGCTGAAATAAATTCCAGCCTCAGTGTCTCACACCTGCACAGCAGCCATACTAGAAAAGTCATTAGTGTTGTGATTAACGGAATATAATAGAAAACAAACCTTTAATTGATCAAGCCTCAGAAATTAAGACATCATTTTAGAAATTAGGTGCTGTCAGAATATATTGTTCCCACACTTCAGAAATCAAGGGAGATGACTGGTAAAGAGTACCATGCAGTAAAAAGTGTCTTAGCGTGACTGTGTCTTTTCAAAGTAATACATACCCTTAATACAAGCACTGTTTAGAAAGCAGACATGTCACTTCCAAACATGCCTAAACCTCTTCTGGGGCTTCTCAGATTCTATGTGTTGAAAGAAAGCTCTTTATTGGAAAGCTGAAGATCTCAGAGAGACTTAATTTAATTATTTTTTGATTCCTCACTTTGTACAGAGACTCACTGTATTTTTCACTGTTCTCAGTGCCTCTCTGAAGACACATATGTCTAATCCCAAATCCATTATTCTAGAAGAAATGAGTGCCTGAAAGGCACTCAGCAGTGTGTCTGAAACTGAGGGAAGATCAGCAAAATAAGGTGAAAAGTCCTGGCTGTACCTTAAAGGGAGATGATGGAGGAGTCTGACCTCTTAAGTCAGTTGTCACATTGTTATTTATGCAGTTCCAGCTTTAGCCATCCTCCCACAAGCTTGCCAGGACCCAACAGCTGCTTCTACTTGCTTTCACTTTATGAGATATTTTAAAGCATGGTGGAAATTAAATCACACAGTCATCATGAATGAGACCAAAAGTCTAAACTGTCAAACAGATTAGTCAAAGAGTAAACATGATATCATGACTTCAGGTGCCATTGGTATTCTTTCTTTTTTTTCCACACAGAACTGCCTACAGCTTTAGAAAAACAGTACCTAAAGAAAAGTCCTATTGGAGAGGAACTATCATCCCTTGATGCCTCTTTTCCCTTAGCTGATATCAGTCTTCATCAGTTCATGTGAAATCCAGTGACTAAGTGCCACATTTCAACAACATGGATCTGATACTGTCAGGTAGTAGATCTATAAATCACTGTGGTGGGACAGAATAGTCACAAATCTCCCAATTACCCTGGGCTGGGCTGGCAGTGAGTAAGCAGCATCATACCAAATGTGGGTGTCACTAGATAAAATGTGTCAGCATGATTACAGCCTAGGTATTATAAACTTAAAGGAGCTTAAGTCCCTAACTGCCTCCACAGACATGCAACTTTGACATCTGAACAAAACTTAGTTTTGCTGTTGGTTAAGCTTGGAGGTGCCTAAATTCTTCATGATACTTGCACCCGTGTGGTGTCATGGAGCACAGAGATACTGGGCCGGGAGGAGGGGGAGAGCAAGGCAGCTTTTGCAGCAAGGCCTGCTCTCCTCTGCAGCATTTCCAGCCAGTTAACTTATAACAACTCTGTGGTTTTGCCCTCCCCTCCTCTGCCTTTTCCTCCCTGGTTACTGCACTGGAAGAAAGTGTAAGAAGGAACTTTAACCAGCACTTCAGTGTCCTCCCCCTTTCTGTCCTTCCACCTTAAACTTAAAGTGCTGAAAACAAACATTCCTTCTTCAACTGGGATACCTGGGAACGAGCCCAAAGAGAAACAGAAGGCCAGATCCCAGGTTCACTGCTGAACAGCCATGAATCTCAGCACAAAAGTGCCTTCTAGGCTGACCCTGCACCCTTGAGTCCCGTGTCCCTTGGGAGCTACAGCGAAGGAACAGAACGGCCCCTCCAGGTCTCTGCCTGCCTGTGACGCACACACCCAGCTGTAGCAGGCGAGGGGGTGAAATGGTGACAGTCCGAAGAGGCCTCTGGAGCTTTGAGTTACATACAAAAAAAGGACAGAAAAAAATAGATGCAGGGGTTTGGAGTCCCTAATCAGCAACGATTGCTTCCTGCGCAGAAGTCAGCTGTTTCCATACAATGGCCAAGCTGTTCAGTCTCCAGGCGCCATCCCAAGGTCATCACTTTTCTATTGTTGTTCCCCACCCCCATGGAAAATTCCTGTACTCTTTTATGTATATAAGGGTGTTTTTTTTGTTGTTGTTTTGTTTTTGTTTTTTTTAAACTTGGAAAACTGACGCCTGCCTCTTGCGGTTGTGGAAGGGTTCAGCACTAGGTACTGACCTGAACTTGGGTTTTCAGGGCTTTTCCTTCACTCTGCATTGGCAATGCCTGATATGCCCCTTATCTCAATGATTTTTTATGGTTTTTAAATAAAATACTTATCTGTACTGTGTTATTCGGAGGATGTAAGCCAAATTCAAATCTGACATTTTTTTATACTTGTTTTCTAGGAATTAATGTGTCATTGCTCTCTGAGACAGTGAGAAATGAGGCCATGTCAGTTCCTAGATATTGTTCCCTTATAAAATATTTATTTACTTAAACACATACAAACCTTGCTCTTTTAAACCCACTTAGCAGAAACTCTGTGAAAGGAAGTGTTTTATTCTAAGAAGTCATTGAACCATCATTACATCAGTTTATTTGGAGACCTGATGATCAAAATTCCAAAACATTCAGAAGTCTTGTAGAAAAATATTCATTCTGGGCAGCTTCTCTGGTTTCTCAGAATTCTTCAGATCCCTTTAACTGGGCTAGAGCTGATCCTGGGCAACACTAAGCAAATCCTTAAAAACTGTTCCTTGTTACCTGTGACTGCTGACATCAATTGGACAAGAAGATTTAGCTCTGCAGGTTTTATGCCATCTATAGCCCAGTCTACAGTTTTCAGAAGCTTTGACTAACTCACTGTGAATTTTTCTAGGCAGATGTAGTTTACAAAGCAGAACTGGAATAAAAATGCAGATTTCAGGAAGAGCCTATTTTCCGGTACCACATGCTGCTTAGGAATGCAAAATGGGAGCAGTTTATTACCATACCAACACTAGGATCTCCCCATGAGATATCGGTCTCTCAGGATGTTCAGCGGTAATTGTGGTCTCACAGAGCTGTCTCTGGTGTCATTTATTGTTAATGAAACCATCGTGCTCCTCAGCCTGTGGCTTACACAAAAGTTAGGAGAACTGAGTGCTTTAGCATGCAACCATCAAAGGAGGTCAAGCCGGATGAAAACTGTTATCTAACCTACAGTTGCTGAAGCAAGCAAGGCTGAACCACAGCTGTGACCCCCATGGTGTCTGGGTTTGGGAGGTGGAGGCACTTACTTGGATATGCAGACTCCTTTGAAGCTGTAAGCTATCGCTGCTTGTAACTCACCCTTTAACTTCTCTCTGGGTGAATTTTTGCAGTTTATGCTTCTCAAGTTCCCTCAGGGGCACAGAAATCAGCTGCTCAGCTGTCAGCCAAGTTCACGAATATCTGTTCCTCCAGAGTCGTCTTCAGGAAGGTACAGCCAGACAGGCTTCACAGCTCTGCTGGGAGCAATCGCTGTTAAAACACTTTTGTTTGAAGGCTTCTTCCCAGTTCTACAGGCTCTGATTATTTCTTTTCCAGTTCATCATTCCACTGTAATAGTTTCTTTGGGGCTATTTCTAGATGCCAAGAAGATTATCATTCTGCTATTAGACAAGAGACCACAGAAATCCTTCTCTGATGACAGTGTCATTTTGAAAATCCAGAGTGAGTTACTGTTTAACATGAAACCTGTGAAGTGTTCATAAGACAAAAAATAAATTATATGCTTTTTAGCCTCTGTGAATAGATTTTTGTACTATTTGTGGTTATTTACAAAAATAAAAGAAAATATTTTGGTTGTAAACCATTGCTGTGTCATGTTAGCACAGTGTCAAAGCAACAAGTAGAAATTTAAACACAAAAGGCTGTAGAGATTTGCACATGGCATTTCTACACGACCCTTTTACTTTTTCCCTGATGACTCTCACTACTGTATTATGACAAGTGCCAATAGGATTGTACCATTATGTCAAAACATTGGCATTTTGTTCTACTACATACAGTTTTTAATTAAAGGTCCTTTTCCGGATTTGTCCCAAAATTCAACTTTGGGAAAAAGTTTTTCCATTCTCAAAGATGATTTTTCATGTCTAATATTTAATTCCACAGCAAGATACCCAAGTGCTTTCCACTAAGTATGGTATTCTTTGTCACTACTGAGTATCTGCAGTGGTACAGTTTATTTGTTGCTGTTTTCCAGAAACTGTTAAGTCCGTGGTTGCCCACAGTAAGGCCTAATACAGAGGTCTCTGCAGCCCCTACCATAATGGCTTAGAACACTATAGATCTAAATAATGCAGTTCTAGGGTTTCATATAACAAAGTGACAGCAGTATGTGTGACATTGATTCTTAATGAAAAAAGCGAATGCACAAATTCAAATACTTAAGTGCGAAAGTACAGTCAAATAATGCTTTAGAATTGTGAAAGGAGATTAGCAATACTATAAGAAACGCTATTGTAAAATATTTTATTTCACACATAAATAAAAATTGAAAGAAAAGCAAAATACTCTTTTTAATTTGCATAATATCACTCTAATTAGGCTCTTAGACTGGATACTTTGGTGTATCACCCAAGTGTCACTCAGCAGACTGCCACACAGACTGAGATGCACCTCTCTTAGTGTCCTTTTCTCCTTGTCCTCTCCCCCTTCCTCTCCCTGGTAGAAAATGGTATGAGATTTATTGTTTAAAAACAAACCAGACAAACCCAGATAGAGCAGAACAACCTTTGCTTGTCAGGACAATTGCAAATTCATTCTCAAGAGACACAGTCAATGTCACCTCCACCCTTTATTGTAATGGTTTGAATATTGTTTTCTTTTAATATTATTTATTTATATTCTTTTGTTTCAGGGCAATGGGTCATATAAGCTAATAATATGTAATACTGCAGCCCCCCAGATTTTATGATCATGCAGGATGTGCCCTGTTCACTGAAACATATGAAGTACTCAAGCAGAAGGGATGAAAAGGCAATCATTTGGGTTGAAGTAGAAGATTAAATTGTGGTTTTATTTTATTTAAATATGGCGTTTGCCCTCATATGATATTAAATGCTATAATAATGTTTCTGAAAAGGATGGATAGATTGACTTCATCACCTTTGCTGTGAGATATTTCCCAGATGGGTTAATAGCTAATATTCTAACTTTTTGTTTGTCTTCTTTTCCTAGGTCTCATTTATACATTTGAAGATTATTCCTTTCTACTACCATTCAATACCCAGTTTATGAAATTTGACAGTTACTTAGATCATCTTTACTCTCAAAATTGCTGTTGTAGAGGTGAAGCCCTTTGGAATAATGACTATGACATGATTATATTCCTGGAGAGATGGAGTAATAACAAGAATGCTCTGAGTTGTAATAAAAACATAAGAAGATTTTTAGAAGGGTATAAATCAGTCTTTAACTACAGTCTGTTTTGAATTATGAAAGGCAATAGGGAGAGCAAGAAGGGGAATAGAAATGAGATAACTCACATGAAGCAATAACACAGGAAATACAAACCATATGTAAGCTAGGCTATGAAAATACACAAACATATTCACCTTCAAAAAAACTTGTAAACACATTTCCATGGACAGCAGAAGTAACTGTATGCAGCAGTTGGTCATCTGGGGCCCAGCACATGTGGCTTTTGCCCCCACAGCTGAGCCCAAGGCAGGACAGGACCTCCCCACTGCTGGGGTGAGGCAGGAACTGGTCACTGGTGACTAAGGGTGACAGTACCAGCAGCACCTGGCAGGGAACCTGCAGGCAGGCTACCCACACCTAGATATAGGCACAGCATGGCATGGGATGTTTTCCACCTGTGTGGTACCCAGCAGCCCTGACAGAGGTAGGAGGTCCATGGTGGGCTGGGGTTTCCCACGCAGCTTCTGCCACCCCACGGGACCTGCACCCAGATATTTCCTCCTGCTGCAAGGTGCGGTGGGACCTCACCTTGTGGCAGCGAGCTAAACAGGACAGGTCTGTGCGAACACACAGTGCCTACAAAGCAGCTGTCACCAGGTAATTGTGTATGAACACTTTATACGCATTTTAGCGTTTGGCAGGTGGAGGTACTGAGCAATGGCTGGGGTTCTTGATGCTGTTAACTGAAGGCCATTATTTGTTAGTTTGTGGCAGCTGGGTAATCTTTAAGAGAAGAAAACAGAGCTAAGCTTACTGCTGACGAGTTGTGTAGCAATTTCTATGCTTCTGCTCTCTTCATCTGACATTCAAAGAGTAACTACAGTCTGAAGGAATATTCTGGGTGCCACTTCTTACCCTCTGCTTTCTAGAATCCCCACTGCATAGATGGCTTCCTGTTGCTACTTTGTACAAATCATGTTTTTTCTTTCTTGGCCTGTGATTCTCATACAAAAGAAGCTTCTTTTATCACTACTTAAAAATAAAGAACACTAACAAAATGTACTGATCAAAGTGATTCATTCATCAGCAGAATAATTTTTGCATGTTGCTACTTGGTATGTGGGAACTATTACACATGGAAAGACACTGTGAATAGAATTAGTGTTTACATAGTACCAAAGTATAAGGTTGCTCCTTGTCACCAAAACAGTACTGAATCCTCATGATACACTAACATGTGCGTGGTAGCTGATGACACATCATTGCTGCCTACATTAGCGCAGCAAAGATGCTTTGTTCTCTGATGTCATGAGTTCCAAATCCCAGCTGGGGATTTACTGACTAAGCCACAGTGAGCTGCTCTAAGTTCCCTTCCAAAACAAGAAGAGGATAAAATAGAAGGGCTTTCTCCTTTCTGTTTCACTTCAGAAGTACTGCTAAGCACTGGGAGTTATTTCTACAGTTTTTGCTGACAAGAACTATATGCAACCATCAGTGAAGAAAAGGCTCATTAGCCACCCCAGGACAAGGCATAATAGTGGTTGCTCTGAATTCAGTTACATAAATCAGAGATGAAATTCTCATTCAAATAAAATTAGAAACTGCAACTCCATCCTACCACGGGCTGAAACTGGTAATTGCTCAGCATTTCTGTATAGCAGGCCACTTGTTCCCCTGCACAAATGCAGACTAAGGAATTCCATTTCTGAAATTCTTCTCTTGTGTCTCTGCAAGTTCTTGTCTTTTGGTAATGGCACGATATATCTTGCCTATGGAAGATATTAGAATATATGAGACTCGTATTGACACACAGAAAACTGTTTTTTCTGCCTTCTTCACTGTGAGACGGGGTAATACAAGTGTGTCACCAGAGCCAAGGCTAGTGAAACTCTACAGGAGATTCTTCAAAAAGAGAAACAAAATAGAAGAGGACAGAGTCCTGGACTTTTAAATAAAAGTATTTTTATTTAAAGATGAGTTTTGCCCTCATATGTTATGCTCATATGGGCATAACCCTAATATGCCCTCATATGCTATGATAATGTTTCTGAAAACGATGGACAGACTGACTTCCTCACCTTTGCTGTGAGACATTTCCCAGATGTGTTAATAGCTAATACTCTAGCAACTTTTTCTTGTGTTTGTCTTCTCTTCCTAGATATCATTTATACATTTGAAGAAGATGATTCCTTCCTGCTATAATTCAATACCTGTCAGCTTCCTAAGTACCCATTTTGGAGCTAAGTGTGCACCAGTCTAGATGTTCAAGAAGGAGTGTTGCAGGAAAAGTAACTAATAGTAGTGCTTAAAAGAGCAATGCCTGTTTACTGGCATTGACTACAGGGACTGGAGCAACTACTCAGGCCTGCTTTGTACTTCAAATATTTTACTGGTCGACTCTTTTTATTAGAGATTTTATTTCTTTTTAACTAGAATTGCTGTGGCAGTAAAAGCCCTCAGGTGCAGGCCACTGTACATCCATATGAATATAGAATCATATTAAGGGACATTTGAAATCCCTTTCAGTTTCCATATGGAACGGGGCAAAGCAGTATAAAATAGTATTGTGTTTCTAAACTATGACAGTGCACAGAGTGCTGTATTATTTTATGTACATCAGGCAGCAGTTAGATTTTCTGGACTTGTCAGCTTCCTAGGTGGAAATGACTGTCTGACCTTCATGAAAGCTAGGCTGCCTCACAGTAGATGAGCGTCTAAACTGTGTCTGACCAGACTGATCATTGTCCAAAGCTGGGCTTAACCTTGCTTGTTAAGTTAATCCAAACATGAAAGTTTCCTTTGGCTGTCCTCTCCTTCTAGTGACTGTGGATCATCTCTAGATTAGCCTTTTGGCAAATTAAGTCAAAACTAATGATGCAATTGCAGAGAATTTTAATTAAGTTACACCACCAATTAATAAAGGTTGACCAGCCTTTATTAAAATCATAGTTGCTGTCTCAAAATAGGCGTTCATAAGACCTGTTGAGTATTGCACAAACGTTGCACAGCCCCTTGCAGAAGCCCTCTGGGCTGACCTGTTCCTGGCCAGACATCAGAGCCACAGAGGCCAGGCAAAGCCCCCTCAAGGGATCTTCGTGGCAGGAAGCCTAAGGACAGAGGCTCAGGCCATGTGGAGGGGAGAGGGGAGAGGGAAGGGGAAGGGAGGGGAGGGGAGGGGAGATGGAGAGGGAGAGGGAGAGGGAGAGGGAGAGGGAGAGGGAGAGGGAGAGGGAGAGGAGCAGCACTGCAGCAGAAAGCTGCAGGGAAAGACTTGCTGCTGCTGGTGCAGGAGGTGGTGGTGGATGAGGCTCTGGCCCTCTGCTCTTCCTTTCCCCTTGCCACCCAAAAATGTAATCTCAGATCCCAAACACTCTCACCCTCATTTTCCAGATATCCTATGTGGCAAAGCTGAGACTGTTTGCTGGTTTCCAGATCTTCCCAGCTGGCCATCAGAACAGGCACTGTGACACACTCGGTGGCAGCCCTAAAATGTATGAAGTGAGTTTCAGGAAGACATGGGAGAAGTCAGGTACTTGAAAAGGAGGCTACGCTAGAGCAAAGGAATCAAGTCCCTTCCTTACTGCCACCTGCTTGGAGCAAGAAAGTCTGATCATGCTTGAGGTGCAGTGGGAGCAGGTATCAGGGCATCTCTTCTGGTTTATTATTTTATAAGCCAGTGTGTGTGGGCTATGGATTTGTCCTTATCCTGACTCACAATAGTTCAGAAGGGGATCTGAATGGTACTGTCCTGTGTACACTCCACCTGTGGCATCACACAGTGGGAAAAGGCTGTTCTTCCCTCTGCTCTCCATAGACTGAAGCATATATCCAGGTGAAGGGAATATTTGAATGAGTTTGGTAACTAAACTCAGCAGTAAGCCTGTGCTTACACATTGAAATCAGCTGTGTAATTCTGGTCTAAAAACTGAAGAGGAAGGACCAGTCCTAACTTGAACTGGATCCTGAAAAATGTATTTGTGGCCTTCTCTGCTCCACTCATTATCCTGCAAGCTCAGCAGAACCAAATACATGTTGCATTTACAGGCAGCCAACAACAGCTCTTCTAACTCCTGCTGGTACAGGTCTTCAGGTTTTTTTCCTCTGCAGATCTTCTGCCTCCAATGGAGGCACCCCATCGGAAGCAGAGATTCAGTGCCAGCCAACTGTTGACCCTATGCATGCTGCTGGCCTGCCCTGAGCATCCATGGAGAAAGTTTTTGTTGAGGAACACGAAGCCAAGCTGCACTTGCACTCTGCAGAAGTCATGTGGGGAGGATATTTGGAGGGGAGGGACAGGGGCTGATGTAGAGCCAGTCTCTGCCCAACTCTGAAGATAAATGCTGAGAGGGTCCTTGTCCCATGTGTGCCTCCTGCTTTGTCCTAATGGCTTGGCAGGGAAAAACCACCAGTGCCTGAATGAAAAAATATGTTCACATCTCTTTCATCCGTTTCCAGCTAAATCCCCATCATTATCTACAGCCAGAACTACACATAATTAAAGAGTTTATTTTTGTGTTACAAAATCTCCCCATAATTATGGAGTGTTTGTGAAGTGCTGCATTTCTGTGTGTATGTTTGAAGAAATGAGGGATTCACCATTTTCTCCATTTCCTATTATATCACCTACATTTTTCTTTCTGCCTACACACCATCAGCTTCCTCCTCTCTACCATACAACTAGAGCTCCATTAAGTTAATTTTTTTTAATAAAAAAGCAAAGATGAAACTCCTTCTAAAATACCGTTAGCAGACACCAAGCAAGTTTAGGGTTGAATTTAGGGTTATAGGAGAGTCCTGCAGGCTCTCTACCCTACTCATTCTGTTCCTCTTCTCCACAAAACACCTATACAATTTAGAAATGGAAGAACTATCATACATAAATGTCAATAGTAAGCTTGGTACTTACCAGATCCTTAAATTAAATTTGCACTAAAGTCTTTTGCAGAATAGATAGGGTAGATGTTGGGTTTGTGTTTGCCCGATATGCTTCATAAAGCTGTCAATTAAGATTTCTGGGTTATTTTAATGCATGTATTTGCAAAATATTTTAAACTAGACTTTTGGGTTTAGCTGTAACAGTACTAAAATACAAAAATAGAAGGAGTAACAGTAAAACAAAGATAACACCATTTGATTTTAGATAATAATTTGATAACACTGAACTAAATTAACATCTTAAATTACAAGGAAAAGCAAAATAGGCAAAAATATGCATGTACAGACCTTCTGGTCTTTACAGATATCAGTCTTGCTTTATTACACTGTCATACATGTGCTTACTTTCCTTTCAGACTTAACAATGAACTACAAAGATATTATGAAAACTGCACATCACTGATTTGTTTGCTACTATCAAGTCTGACAAGAGATTTCAGTACATGGATTGCTTGTGATTTTTTATTTAAAATGTTCTTCCTCCTGTAGTCTCCTCACATTATTCGCAAATAATTAATCTTACTAGGGGGAAGCATGCAAAATTGTCATACCTGAGAACAGAATTGCTTTGTTTACAAAATCTTTTTTGAAAGGATAACTTAAATTTGATCTAGTAAAGTATCAAGCATTTCTTATAGAACAACAATGGTATTCTTCTTATCAAGTTATGCACTCATTAGGACAACTGGGAAAAAGCATGCTTTTGTTTCATCAATGATTATGCTGATGATTATTATTTATTATTATTATTGCAGCTATAATGTGGTCCCTGGAGGTTTTCTATAAGTGAGGTTACCACTTTCAACAGTTTAATCACTTCAAGCTCTTTTGACACAAAACAATACAATTACCTCATTAACTGGAAAGGGATGTAAGTATTTAATATTTCTCTTTGACAAAAGCAATAGACATGTTTCTCTTTCTAGATACTTTTCTGTGGAAAGAGTGAGGCAGTGGTAAAGGAGCCCCTGTAAAATCATGTGGTTCTCCAAACATCCTCTTCACAGAAAGCCTAAACGAGGCAGAGAAACCCATTTCTGTCCCAAGGAGCACTGGTTTTGGGAACATTCTTCTGCTGCTTCTGATGCACACACATACTTAAGATGCAGTGAACGTCACCAAGGCCATCTGGGACCCCAGCAAATGGTTATAAAGCAACTATTTCCTGTGTTCGTGTCATTTCTGTGACACAGCTGTAATTTAAACCCAGAAGAGGTTTCCCAGGCCTCTTTGTTGCCTAAACAGAAAAAAAAAAATGAGCTATGAAACTGTTCACTGCTCTTCTGCCAGGACTCTCTCTAATGTTGAGACTTTTTGAAGGTGTTTTACCACAGGCTTTAAGAAGGTTCAGTAAACTTAGAGAATGGTATTTGTTTTAGTGTTACCAGTGTCACAAGATACATGATATCAGAGAATCAAGCTTTTCAGTCCTGCTTACTAGATAAGAAGAGCCTACTAACCCTTGGAAAGCCCGTCTTACCAGTTCAACTACACCTTTTCTCCTTTCTTTCTACTTTATCTCCATTTAGCTGAATTGTCTATTGAAGAGAACATGGTCAAATAAAAAAAAAAAAAAAAAAGACACAAACAGTCCAACAGAGACCCTTAAATATTACTTGCATCTGCAATGAATTTACTCTGGCCAGCTGAACACGTTTATCCAGTTAGGGAGCAGGAAAAGCACCAAATCTCACCTAGCCAACAAGACTAAGAAACACGGCTCACATACAAAGGATGCTCAATGAATCTGTTTATTACTATTTTATCAGCACCTGGAGGCACCAGTCAGGACTGGGACCCTATTGTGCTATAGAAACACTGAGCAAAAGATACCCTCTACGTGCGAGAGCTTACAGCCTAATTCAACAAGAGAAGAAAACCAAGATACAAGGCTACATAGAAACACAATGTAAGTCCAAGTTTTTAGTTATATTTTACTTCCAGTGACTGCAGATCTGGGTGAGGAAACGTTCCAAGTGCAGGCCCATCTCCCAAGATCCAACAGCTAAATGAGAATTTGCAGAGAGCTCTGCTCCTGAAACACCACAGCACCACAACACAGATATGATTAGCTTAATTGTGGATAGTCCATGCTTCTCTCCTTTTGGACAATATTGTACTTTTAAAACTCCAACGTGTTAAACGTGCACAAGTAGGCAAGTAACACATACACCCCTTCTATCAACAAAATTAACCACCAGCAAAAAAAGTATTACAGCTGCCAGTACAGCTCAGCCCACATCTATCATGAATTCCAAATTATGAAAAGATATCTGAAGAGCTATGTGACTGCCAGAGGTGCCTGCCACAAAAAAAAAGTAGACAGCAATCACGTCCATCAAAGACTAGGTCAATGACCTTCTACTTACCATGAGCTCACAGCCCTCTTCAACTTGATAGTTTTTTTTAAACTGACCTGTGATTCAACGTATGATCCAAATGCAGCATGTCAATGTGCCACCTTAAATCTTCATACCCATAGACTTCCCATCACTGCAGCACAGGAAGCTGCCTCTGTTCCTGCACAATTCAGGTCTTGTTTTCCTAGTGCTTAGATGAAACACTATGCTTCATTTTAGATAACCTACCCATGCTACAGGGAAAATACTGTGAAATATCAATGTGAGCATTCACAGTCAAGGAAAAACAAAATGCTTCAGTTCAACCTGATCAAGAAAGAACTGCCACTAAACATGGACAAGGGAAAGGGTTGCAGATTCATTTGGTTACTCATCAAAGCCTTAGTATGATTATACAGTGGGATCTTGCCGTGTTATTATATCTTTACTAAACTGAGCTTGGTTTCATGCTGTTGGATTTGACACAAATTGACGTGTATAACAGCAGAATTAAATTATGAAATTAAAGTATGTAAATATAAATAGAAGTTTGTTATATTGCTATTGCTCCTGTTACCCAATTCAGAACCTTGCTATCTGTTGCCTGCTTTCCTTCCTGCCGAAACTGCATAGCTCTTCCTCAAAGTCTTCATCAACTGTGTTTCAAGTATATTCTTCAGGCTGAAAGGAGAAAAACTCATCCTCTCTGTGAAGCTCTGCATTTAATAGGTGTAAGTTCTCACATCTGTTATTTTTTTAAGGACATGACCAATTGCTACAGACAAAGATGCTGAGATGGTAGTCTGGGGCTTACTGGGTTCTCATGTTGGAATATCACATGCTACCAAGCTGTCTCTTAACAGAGCCATTTATACAGTAACAGCAGCTGAGATGTGAAACACAGATTAGATGACTTCTTATTTTGAGGTATTTTTCTTGTAGGAATGACATCTGAAGGCTTGATATGAAAAAATGAGAAATCTAGAGAAAAAATAAAAGAAAATGCTGATGCAGTGCTTTTTCCTTCTGAATGGCAGGGTGGGATGAGTGGGAAACATATTTCAAATCTTCACTACTACAGATGGCATACACAAAGATAAGAGCAGAAATTCAGATCAGAATATCCAGATCCAATTCTGGTTAGAGAAGTTACAAGGAAAAATTTATATTATGCAGGCATTATAAAAATTATTTTATTGCATAAAATGTTTCATTTATATTGTATTTGCATATACAATGCCTAATTTTGCCTCAAGTTACAGCATTTTACCTATGGTGATAAAGTACTGTGTAGGTGCCTAATGATTACTAGAAAGTCTGGAATTATAACAGCATTGCTCACATACCTGAAGACTGAGCTGAGTAAACTACACTAAAATATATACACTGACATTTTTCTAGAAGTCTATTTCTTCTCTGTATTCATTACAGCATTGACTACTTATGAAGACTATGGCTGTAACTTTATTTTACAGCTATAAATTATCAATATTAATGCCTTCTGTTTGCAAGACTTAAAATTTCCTGTTGTTCAGAGATATGCCAGCAAGCAAACTTAGCCATAAGCACTTTACATTGCAATATACCTCAACTACTGCATAATTTTTTCTTTATGCAGTGGAAAAAAAATTAAACACATCTGTGTATATACATGTGACATAAGCAGTACTTTTCACTTGCTAAATGAATTACGTGTAAAACATGACTTGATCATAAATAAATAAAAAAGTTTCATTGCTTTGACTAGCTACTTCATTTTTTCCAGACATTTCTCTTTTTGTAGTTATTTTTACCTCTGGGAGATTTTTTGAGAAAGGGCTTGCTTCCCTGGATTTACAATTATTCAGAATATTCCACCTCTAAGAGTCCTTAGGCAGACAACCATTAAAAGAAAAAGCAGAATAGAGCTGCAAAATATTCACAGTACTAGAAAGGAAACCCATGCATCCCAACTGGGAAGGTATTTGTTCTCAGCAGAAAAATTTTACATATGGGGAACTGAAGGACAGAAAATATATAGTTCAGCTCCTCCAAGACACTGGGCTACCTCAAATCGTTGCTCTGGACTGAGCTAACTAACTCAAGCAAGATCACTCAGCTGCTTTGATGAAGGACAAATCTTCTCAAAATAGCTCTAAAAGGAGAGTCTTCTTTTCTCCCTTATTGCTACATAAAAGAGGAAGAAAGCTTAATCCTTCTATGATGCAACTTGAATGGGGAGCTGATGTGTTAAGCTGGCCAGAATATGCTGATCTTGTTTGCAGAGATCTTTCTCCGGGTTGAGATCAAAATAATGGTCCCAGTGCTCAGTTTGCACATAAGTATTGTCAGATCCACAGCCATGCTTACCGGGGGAACAAACAAATGTGGGTGGCATCGCTGTTTAAAAAGGGTCACAAAATAACAGCTGAGAATGAGGATTTCCCAAACAGACAAAGAAGCCAGGAAAAAGCCTGGACATGTTGTGGGACAGATCTGGACAATGGGTCACATTCCTGACTACTCACCAAGACTTGCTCTGCAAGGACAAGCAATTTCTTCGGTTGGCAGGTGAGATTCAAAACATCTGATGTACTGGCAAAATTATGAAAATGAAGGACAACCAAGAGACTTGGGTGAACAGCTCAGACAGAAGGCAGATACATTAATTATTTCCCTCTAATTCAAAATTATTTTTACATTGTGTCTTGTTCAGCACTGAGAAAACTAATAGTAGAAAATGTGATACGTAATTTAAAAAACAAGAGGAATACAAAACCATGACAAAATACTTTATATAGGCTTCTCCATGCACCACATTAACAAAGAAAAACAATACACAGCACGTGTCAGTGGCTGGGGAACGTGGTCTCTCTTGTCTCCCTTGTCTCTTGACACTTGCCCACTCCATGCCACCTGATGCCCAATGGTTGTACGTCCATGCTGCATGAGAGGACAGTGACCATGTTATCATGTGCATCTCTTCCAAAAAGAACCAGTTTGCAGCTGGACTACCCCTGTCACAGCTTGCAAAAGCCTTTAAAAAGAATATTGGCAGCTTGTCCTTCTCAAGTTACTTTCATGTCCCATTTCCTTGGGATTTTTTCAAGGCAGGGACACACTGAGGACCAGAGCTCATGCAGTCAGTGAAAGTAACTACTGGTCTCTGGATAGCAGCAAACAGAGCAACCCAGCTGTGTATTTTTTTTACAAAATGTGGCTCTGGTTTTAAATAGGACAGTGGATGAGAGGAACAAATAACAGCAAAATTAATGAAGTCAAAGAATAGCGAAAGATCAGTGAAAAGTTGGCAAAATAATTAAGAAATGTCAAGATTTTTTAATGAGAGAATTACAAGTTTTGCTCACATTTTAAAGGATGTTTAGATTCCCCATAATCTTAGATTTTGTAGTTCAAAGTCCGCCTGTGTCACTAAGTTGAAGAGAAAAAGTATGGAGGATACACGAGAGGAAGGGGAATTTTAAGTCGTTTTGGACAACTCAGGGGAGAGTGATGGGAAAAAACAGAAGCAAGGAGGAAACATAAAATTGTGGGAATGTTATAATGGGGGAAGGAGAGACCACCAGTACACACAGCCACAAGAACATGGTGAGGGCATTACTTTTCACACTTGCAGGAACATGAAATGATGTTGATGTAGGATCTTCATAAGCACTGGAGCAAAGACATTGCTTATGGAGCTATGTAGACCACTGCTGACCTGTGGGAGAGATATGCTCCTGTCTTTTCTCCCTGCCTGGGAACCAGGGCAGGGTAATATTGTGCTGAAGGAGGTTACGCTTAAAGATGATCCTACTGATTAAAAACTCCAGGAGGGAATGTGGCAGACCAAGCTAACCCTGAAGCTCTGGTCTAGGACTGCCAGTGTAACTGCAAGTTCATGCCGGGTGAACAGAGGGCTGGGGAACAAGATGAAGAGATTGCATCTACAGAATTATTTATTATACTCTGAAGTTATAAACAAACACGTGAGAGCAAGCACATTCCAAACTGAACTGCATTCATCATTATTGTTAGCAATAATGATTAAAATAATTCTTTGTGTTTCCAATAGGAGTGCAAATCTCAGAAAAAAATCCTGAAAACATGAGAATATTATAAAGAATTTAGCTTCACATAAACCTTGTTAAGTAGGCACCCTTATCTACACATTACAGAGGAGGAAACTTTGGCATGGAGAGATTGCAATTTGCCCAGGTTCAGGCAGGAAGCCCAGGGAACAGCTGAATAGAGCCCCAGGCTCAGGAATGCCAACCCCGTGCTTCAGTCACAAGATCCTTTTTCCTTTCCTTCATTTGACTTTTTTCAAAAGAAGTTAGGCAAATCCATACTTGAGAATTTGAAAGTAACCTTTCTGTCATTTCCCAGCCCAGGTTATTCAGAACTACTTCGGAACAGAAGTCTGGTAAAGGTTTGCTCTGTTTTCTGTACATGCCAGGAGTGCAGATGACAGGAATCTTAAGCATCAAACTGGGTAGACTTTATAGACATGTTCCATAGCAAGACTTAGAAAGGGATGCTGGAACAGACCCAAAACTTTTCTAGATGCATTTTAAGCTCCAAGCGTGAATCTTTTTAATTCTGTCTCTTCACTGATGTGTTTAATTATGCCAGGGAGACTGCACTGCTTTGCACAGGAGAGCCAGTGAGCCACCCCACAGAACACATGGTCACTCTGTGCTTGAGGCAGTTGTCTGAAGACTGGGTAAGGTCCAGGATCCTTTTCACCAAGGCAGTACTTAAACGTTGCTCATAGTAATGAGTGAATGCTTTCAACATTAAGCAATTTCTCAACAGGTGGAAATAGACACTATCTTCCCTGTTTTGCCTGAAGCCTAACCTGACAGTGATTTTCAGAAAATCTTTATCAGCTCAGATCTCGTGGGTAAGAAAGGGCAGAAAAGATTAATCAGCATGGGCCTGAGATGGGCAACCAGCTGCACAGCCCTGCAAAGGTGGTCATCAGGACTGCTCAGCCCCGAGCAGACAGGTTGGGCACATCTAACCTGCCTGTCAGTGTGCTCAGATCAGACTGCAGCTAAGCCAGCTTGCACTCAGGATACAGCCATTTGCCCTGACTATTTTGCCTGCCCACAGCATCAGCCCAGCAAGCCTTCACAGCTTCAAGCCCCTGGGCTGATATTTCTGCACGGCACTGCACTGTGGCAATCACATATGCCAAAATATTTGAAGACAGGTTAGATATCTTTTACCTGTCACTGTGTTGTATATTGAGTAAGCTTGGCAACACAAGCAAAATTAGTTATGGAAGCATTAGTGCCTAGTGACTTCATGTGTTTCCAAGGCTAAGAGCAGCCAACAACAGGTTCTGAGGATGTAATTTTGGATTTAATGGTCGACAGTGCTGGTCTGATGTCTAAGTTTCTTGCGGATCTAACTTGAAGTGTTTCACAGACCACTACCAGAGCTATATCAGAGATGGAAGAAAGACTTTGTAGTGCAGCTATTTAGTTTTATTAAAGACTTCTTACCTAAATACAGCATTTCATGCACGTTTTTCTTCCCTTAAAACTCTGATCCAGTAACATCTTCTTTGTATGCTTCTGCATCTAACATGTCTTTCTTGTTCCATCTTCACATTCAGCCATGGCTGAATGATACTGCTTTCACAGCTTGCTAATAACTAGACAGAATAATCTTGGTCATAGTTGCATATGTTTTTCTCAGGGGAACCACGCTCAGTGCAAGGCCTATTCTGATACAATATTATTGTGGAATGCTTTCTGTATCCCTCCCATCAGCCAGTTTTATCATCTACATTTTTTATGCTATTTGACAAAAAACACTCATTCAGTGTCACTCTAAACTATCGGTGTGCTACTGTGTCCCTAAAATCCAGAAAAACTGTGCAACATACTGCATTTCCCATGTCCTCCTCTTACACTGAAAAAGACTGTCATGCTGGTTTGGCAGAGACTCAAATCCAGGACGTAGACCCCTTGACCTCCAGGGTCAGTGGACCACATTCAACCCCCATGAAATACCACTGAGGATGGCAACATCCTCAGAGGAAGAGCTTGGCACTATAACTTTATCCAACAGCAGAGTGCTAAGAGACAAAATGAAGAGGTTTCTGCGAAGAGTCACTCTGCCACACCATAGCAACACAAGAGACGTCTCCCTGCCAGCCCCAGGCAAGCACTGAGGAGTGGCCCACGTGTCACACCAGCCCTAGGGAACAGGCATCCACGTTCACATGTGAAACCCCAAAGGAACAGCTTGCAGCACCCCGGGGGATGTGTTGGTGTCACAAAGACAGTGCACAGGGCAGCACGCAGTGCTACTGCTTCACATGACCTACTATAGCCTCAGATCAGCTTATGGCATCTCTGGTCAACAGAGACGTTATCTTTAATCTTTACTCCCTTGAGATCACGTATTGACCGCATGAGCATGACCCTCAGCATCCCAAGCAGGAAAACATGCCTGCAGTTGTCACTTGCCTAACTTCTTGTTCCCCTGTCAGTTTCACAGGGATTCCTCATGTGACACCAGGAATCACAGAATCACAGAATCACAGAGTGTTAGGGATTGGAAGGGACCTTGAAAGATCATCTAGTCCAATGCCCCTGCTGGAGCAGGAACACCTAGATGAGGTTACACAGGAAGGCAGCCAGGCGGGTTTTGAATGTCTCCAGAGTAGGAGACTCCACAACCCCCCTGGGCAGCCTATTCCAGTGTTCTGTTACCCTCAGTGAGAAGAAGTTTCTTCTCAAATTTAAGTGAAACCTCTTATGTTCCAGTTTGAACCCATTACCCCTTGTCCTATCATTGGTTGTCACTGAGAAGAGCCTGTCTAAATCCTCGTGACACTCACCCCCTTTATATATTTGTAAACATTAATAAGGTCACCCCTCAGTCTCCTCCAAGCTAAAGAGACCCAGCTCCCTCAGCCTTTCTTCATAAGGGAGATGCTCCACTCCCTTGATCATCTTTGTTGCCCTGTGCTGGACTCTCTCCAGCAGTTCCCTGGCCTTCTTGAACTAAGGGGCCCAGAACTAGACACAATATTCCAGATGTGGACTCACCAGGGCAGAATAGAGGGGAAGGAGAATCTCTCTAGACCTAAAATCAGGAAAATCAGTTCCTTTCTCCTACTGTCAGTTATCCTGTCTGCAGCAAGAATATTTATAATTTCTGATCTCCCATCAGTGTGCAGGATTCACCTTCAGCTCTTGTCAGATGATTGTCAGTATCTAATCTAACCAGTGTCTTTAGATATTTCACAGGCAGCAGAAAAGAGAGACGAAAAGCATCAAATCCATGAAGAACAGTAAGAGGGAAGACATGACTTCAACCTCAGAGGAAAAGGAATAGCCTGTACCAAGAACAACCAAAGCCTGAAACGTTTATGAAAAGTAATATTTTATTCTTTAAACTGTTCATAATAGTTATTGGGACTACTCATTGAATTAAATGCCAGCCATTGTAAACATATTTAGCTGGGTCCTAGGAGAACAACCCCAAGATAATTGATTCGCTTCATGAAAGGACTGTACTGGGTACTTTTTGCAGAGGAGGTGATGGTGATGAATGGCCACCCTAGCTGCAGTGACTGCTCTTGTGGGAAGCATCATCCCTCATCTCCATGACCCAGCCCCAGGCTGCATGGGGAAGCTGGGAGGGAGCTGTCTTCTGCTAGATGTGATGAATGTGAGGGCTGCGGTACTCTTTGCTGTGGCAAACAAAGCAGAGGAAGACAAATTATCCCAAGGATAAAGCCAATCAGCCTGCAGAAGCATTGGCTCCACTGAGCTGAAGCAAAACCAGGAAAGGCACCTTGTGTGGCCAGTTCCGTGAGGACTTGTTGCCGTGCTCTGTGCCCTTTGAGCTTCTTTTGCTGTAGCAGGTCTGTGCAATCAGAGTGCCACACTGCAGCCCTCGGCATGGGCTGACTCACTGCAGTTCCCATGCTTGAGCTGCAGAAAAGACTTCTGCCACCCTTGAGGATAGTGCCTGGCTGCCAGCAGGTTCTCCTGCACCAATGAGTCATGTCTGAGTCACTTGTCCCTGTGCCAGGAACAGCCAGTCTTCAGCCAGGGAATACAGCAACCTTCATGGCTGGCACAAGATGGCTAACTGAAAAGGACAGGTGAGACATCCATGTGCATTTGTTCCCAGCAAGGTTTCCCAGGTATCAAACCATCGGCACCTAGCAACAGTTTGGAGACTGGTTTAAATTAGTTGCTCCCCTCTCCCTCATTGATTTTATTTTCCTCTTTGACTCTGAGAAGGAAGTTCTCAATCGCCGAAGTGTAGAGAAGCACTGAGGAAAGATGAGAGGCAGCTGTTGACTAGTTCTGAGGACTTATGCTGCCAGATCAACACCATGCAACATTAATGATGCCCTCTAGGAAGTCTCAGGGGAACACCAATCTCCAGAATAACAAACAGGTCAGCCCAAGATTTTTGTTGGTCTCCTTCAAATGGATTTGTGAAACATCAGCTCACTCTTCATGAACTTTGCTGCTGAAATGCACACTTACACAGACCACTGACTTCCCAACATAAACCTTTTTGTCTTTCTGATGAGTTTGCTGGAATGGGTCAAGCGTGTCTATGCTTGAAGGAAATTTTGATCAATTCTGGAGTGACTGGCCCAGGAAAGCATGGCTCAGAGGTGATTAGTTCAGGTGAGAATGTAAAGTCTCCTGTTCTGCCCTCAGTATAACCCTCAAAAACGACTCTTTAAAAATGGACTTGCCCCAAATTGACTGCAGAGGGAGGTCAGCCAGGTATATTTAGGGACATTTTTTACCTTTATTTGGGTACTCCTAATCAGGCTATAAATACAACATACTTGATGATTTTACTTAAGCTACCCAATTCTAACAGCTTCCATCACAGCATCATTTAGGGAAGCTTTTACTCAGGCTATGACATTGAGCTTTAACCAGGTTTTTACTCATTTCTGGTTCCCTGGTAACACTAGCAAAACATGTAACCACACAAGCTCTGTGGCAGCATATTTTCTAGAAGTTATTTTTTCATTTTAACTTGAATTGTCTACTGATAAAGGAAGATCAAATGATAGTGTGCTGGATGCTTCCTCCGCCTGGTTAGTAAGCACTTACCCCACACCTATCCAAACAGACACATAAACATGGTGAATCATGCACAGCCCTCTGAAAATGTTAAAATTGAGCGTTTGATGAGGTTTCTTCACATTTTTCCCTCTGGGAAAGTTCCCTAGATGCCTTCTGCAGGAAATAAAATCCTCTTTTGTGTTTCAGTATTTGAGAAGACCTGCAATGGAGTACTGAGACGAAAAAGGTTTAAAATACTCTTAGAAATAGCCAAGAAATTTGCTGTTTGGCCAGGTATAATAGCTTTACAAATCTAACACATATTCTGTTGAGAAAATAAAATAATTCTTCCCTAAACACATGGGACTCATGGTCTTTCAGACTTTTTCGAATTGCGAGAACCAATGAAGGTGCATCATATTGCATGATTAATATTTAATAACAAATGGGTTTACCAAATTGGAAGGTGTGTTTTACTTCATGCTCATTTTTGTTTGTCAGAATGGAAACACTGCTGGTAGCTGAACTAAAACTCTGCGAAGAATAAGATCAGCTATCAGACAGGAAAAATGTTCCTTGTAGCTCCTGTTTTCTGTCATGAAGCAAAGCCCTACAGTAGTACCCAAGACCAGCTGTTGAGGCAGCATGGCTGTGAAAAGCTGATATGAAGAGAAGGCCAAGCCCAGATGTTAGCTGGCACTCAGGTGGTGAAGGAGCTGAGTGTTACCTGGTCTGGGAAGTGTGTGTCTTTTTAGCTCAGAGACCCATTCCAAGAGGAGGGTAACCTGCTGCTTCAGGGAGGTGGAAGAGGGCAAGAGGAACATTAATGCAGAACATTAAGAAGGAAGCAAATTCTAACGTAAAAGTGTTCACTTTTTCTAATAAGTTAACTGATGAAGTTTTAGGCAACTCCACAGCTGCCCAGTGTGTGCTTTCTTGACCTGTCATGAAGTAACCTTTGGATTGCAAAATCCCTGATTCTCTAATTCCTCTGGCTTTGAGATCATGCTGAATATATTAACCGATCATTCCACTCTGGTGTCCCTGCTTCAGACTGGGAAAGAGAACTGTCACAAGATTGCCGTGAATGTAGCAGCTGAATGTATATAAGCATTTGATGTACTGCAACTTCAAATGCTAAAACCCAGCAACAATAAAATTTGGAGCCTTAGTCAGTGAAGGGATTTGCTTTCTCAGGCCTGTCAATTTTTTAATACTTTGTCTAGCTAGAATTAGGTGTTTACAGTAATTAAATCACCCATTTGAAATTGTTTCTCTTGAAAACAACACAATCTGGTTTCTAAATAATGCAGCAGAAAATTTGATACCATATCATAGGGTCTTTGATGAAAAAGTGTAGACGCTGGTTTTGCAGTCATAGAGGCAAGGCAAAAAGCAACAGACAGAAAATCTGATTTCTTGAACCATCGGTTACACCTGTCAACTGGCAGGGAAAAGACTAAGAAGAAAATATTTCTATAGCTATAACTAAGCCCTGCATAAATGTTATAAAGATCACATGTAAGCCCATATGCTCTCAGACCCACGCTTTTTAGGCTGGCACCCACAACAACAGATGCTGAGATTACCCATGAGGTTGCACAACCCAACGAGTGTTAATTCCAGGTTCTGTCATGAGGTTGATGCTTCCTAAATTGAGATCCAAACTATTTCAGCCCTATCCACTGCAGGGGGAACTTACTGCTTACTTCGCATCAGGAAATATTTGCTTTGCCTTGGGAACCAAATCCTATTCTGCCTCCCAACCTCAGTAAATTCACCTCAGTCTGAGCGTCATGCCAAGGAGGGCAGGATAGGGCACTCAGGCTCTCAGATCTGCTTGCAACCTGCTGTATGTGCACTGGGAAAATGCCCTTTCACACACGGTATTGAGAACGGGATTAGCAAAATGATCACGAGGCTGAGCAGCAGTTCAGAGCAGCTATTCAGGCAGAGATAGCGGTCTGCAACAGCGCAGGAAGAGTAGTTCCCTGTAAGCTCTGTTACCCTGGGCTAGGGGCAGCAGCGGAGCTGATGAGGCACGCTTGCCATGTCATCCCTCCCACCCACAGGTAATCTCCAGTGCTGTTCTTGAGGTTTGCCAAGTTAAATAAGACCTACCTCATGTGGAGGTAACACACTCCAAAATAGATTTATCCAAGAAGGCTTTGGCCTAAATGCTCGAGTGATTAAACACCTAAATATAGCTCAAAGCGATGAGATGCAGATAACCAATGACCTCTTCTCAGGAAATAAGAGTCCCACTAACTTGATTCTCATCCACTGGCTATTAGGACTGGTAATGAGGCTGGCCATATGGCCATTTCAAATTTGTTATGTGATGTAGTCCATCTTTTTGGGACACCACAGCACATGTAGAGAAGATAAAAATCATCTCTTTAGATTTCCATGTACATAAGACAGTCTCAGCAGCACCACTAGCAATGCAACAAATTGCTCATCACATCATCTTCTAAAAAAAGAAAATAAAGCCGTTGCCCATGAGGTGTCCTCTGAAGTGTGGCTCCAGGGTCTCAGATGACATCCTTTTCCTGGCCCACTCACTTTGTGCATGACTGCAGTAGCACACTGCAGTCCCATGGGACCTGCTTATTATTCCCATGTAAACTTTCCCCCTTCAACATGGGAAAACATATTCAGAATGATAGAAATCCAGGACATTCTGCATGCTTAAAATCATAAGGATTTTAAATTTTTTTTTTTCTCTCTCTTTTTTTTTTTTTTCTGTAATATACCAAAGAAAATAATCATGCTAACCCATTACCATAAAACATGCCTTTGATGCTTGTGCGTTTGTCTTGTAGTACCTCCAAGTCAAATATTCTTTAAATCCCCATCAACTCACCAAGATACACGGAAGGCACAGAGTTCAGGAGGCTGGCATTGAGCTAACCGTATTAGGTGCAAAATAACTGGCTACTACAACGCCAGGACTGATGCACATGGATGAAGGGAGCTGTCAAGAGGCACAGCTTCTGCATCCCACTGGTTTCTTTCAGGCCAACAGCCTGGCCGACCCAGCCCTTCAGTCTCTGATCACAAGGGTCCATGCCCAGTGGTGCTGCCGCTGACCTCAGGGATGTTCTGGCTGCTCACAGAGGCGGAAAGAACAGGCAGACATCTGGGTGTTACAGGGAAGCTACATGAGGGAGCAGGAGAAAGGAATTTAATAACTTGGTGTTGCTGGCAGATGGATTTTGAAAGTGGCTGCGTCATATTTAATACCTAAGAGGACAAACTGATCTGACCTTTGTAATGACTTACAAAGTATTGTCTTCTGAATGAATTTGCTGTGCTAGCTTTAAAAAATAGCTTGCCCTGGAATTTCTCTCTCATCTCCTCTGGTGCAGGCAGGTGGCCTGGGAGAGATGGCAGTTCATTTTTCTCCTGTCTCTTGCACTCCTTTATTCCATGAAAGCTGTGACTATTCATGTATGAGTTAACTGACGCTGGCATTATACTGAAGTGGTGCCACAGTGAATCAGAGACCTTTTCAAACCTCTAGAATTTTAAGAGGACAGTAAGAGTGGATTTAACTAAATATAAAAAAAGAATAATAGATGAAAAGTTAAAACTGAGGACTCTAATATCAAAACAACCCATATATTTATGCCCATTTCAATGCAGATCTCTGACCAGACACCCTGCTGCCTACAGAGAGCAACAAAAGATAAAAGTTATGAAAGCTGTAATTTAAAGTAAAAGTGAAAGAAAATGTAAAGTTGTTGCACTTCAACAATAGTTTAACTATTATTTGCATGTCTCTGAATCTAGAACTGTAGAAGCTGATATTCAGGAACCTCTGGTAAACACGGGACTGGAGCAGATTTAATGTGTTGTACAGAAAAACCAGTCCTCCCATTTTGCCACCCACTCACAGGCAATAAACATTTAGAGGAGCCCTCTGTTCGCTTGCATCCATATACCGCAAACTACAGAATCCTTCCACCCTGCTACAGGAAACTTTAGACCTATGACTGAAAAAAAAATCTGCATCTCTCTTGTGCAGTGGAAGAGAGCTGTGGGGACTGAGGATTTTACCACTGTTCTAGAGCCACACAACCACATGTGATTTAGGAAGGAAAAAACTGTATTTGTTGACCTTTTCTTTACATACACCCATTTATGAAATGAAATCTTTATGTATTTTATAACAGTTTATTAATAATATATATTATACCGTGATAAATGCTATTATATATAACACCACGTATATTATATATCTGCAAAATATTTTATTTGGTCCTGATTCCACCATCCTGGAGGAATCCAATATGCACTTTGGACCATATATGTACACCGTAAAGAACCATACAGAACCGTATCCCATTCAAAAGTGTCATTTTTGTATTTACTGGAAGAACAAAGCAAACTTGCTACTGACCAAACGAGGTGACATGCCTTGAGCTGTAGATCAGGGTGGGCATCACCAAGTAAAACTTCAGTAGATTAATTAAATGAGCAAATATAAAAAGGCAAAGTATGATTTCACTGGGAATCATCGTTCCAATGAACTTAAGAAGCAAGGTCACATCACTCACAATCACATTTGTTTAGTTTAAAAACAAATATGACAGATGAAAAAGCTAAAATACTTCAGTACTTTGATGTGTAAGCATAATTTAAAAGAACTCCATAAGTGTTGTGTGTGTGCATGTAATCCCAGATACATGCATGCACTTTGTCACCCAGGTATTCTGAACATCTTGTACTACTCTGGAATCAGAAACGTACAGTACATTCAGAGAAGATATAATAAGAAAGTTGCACGAGGTAAATACTGAAATTTTTATGAGTGAACTTTTGTGAACCAGTATAATATGGGAGCATAAGGGGAACTCATAAAAGGAGGGCAAAAGTCAAAGAACAAATGAGGATGAGAAAAAGATATGAGGCATATCAGGCAAGCAGCAGAGAAAGAAATGTAAAAACAAATGTGCCTTTTGTCCGACATATATTCAGAAGAACATCCATTAAAGCCATGAAATCTATTTTAGGATCCAGGAAACCAAAGTTTTGCTCTTCCATTATAGTTATTCTCACTAGCTGTCTCCTGAGTTACAGCCTCATTAAATTCTATTGAAATGATATTATGTTGGTGTTCCAGGTGTGCTTTGGAAATTCTGAGCTACAGTGCAGTATAGCTTAAAGTGATTTATTTGTATACAACAGTGTAACTATGTTACAGCCAGTACTCTGCATACAGCTTCTCAGTGTAAAGATTTCACAACAGACTGCAAAAATCAGTGTCTGCAAGTAGGGCCTTGGGAAGCACTCCACAGGCACAGCCTCAGGTGAGTGAAACTAGGGGTGCATATGAATAGGATATTACAGTTCGTTTCCAATTAAAAGTGTCTCAGACTAAGACCAAAAAGGCAGATTCCTCCGTAAAAATCCTGACAGGCCACGTGTACTGGTCAAGCAGGGGTTCAAATACAATAAAAACTATTATAATATCATGGAATTTAAAGAGGGGCAGGACACAGAAAAGATCACTTTTATCCCAGGACTGACCTACACCATTCATGATGTGTCCCAGCGGTTCCTGGAGCCTCCAGAGATGGAGATTCAACAGCCTTTCTTGGTTATTAGCTATTAGCTGCACTCTCCCAGCACTTAACCTTATGCCACAGCCCTGTACAGGCAGACAAGGAAGGTTGTGCAAGGTAATGCCATAGGTTTGAAAGCCAACCTGCCACCTGCAGAGGTAGGCTCGCTGCTGTTGAGCTGAATAGACACACTGGGAAACTGTATAAAACTGTTCTATCCACCTGGGAAAAGCAGAAACCCTCCAGCGTTAGCAACGTTAAATATTACATGATCCTTTTATTGTGTTTAAAGAACATATGAGCAATGATTGTTAACAATGATGCCATGATATTTTTAAGTGTTTTTCCTGTGCCCAATGTGAATTATACCTGGTTCTGAATTGATGAACCTGCAGTGAGTTTTATAAAGCTGGTTGTGTCATCAGGATAATTAAAACAATATATGTTCCTGTTCAATACACAATTTCAGGTCATTATAAAACAGTACAGCATAATCATAAGTTGAATTGCTGGGTAAAGCATTACTGTGCTGTCACAATGTCTGTTAATGGCCTGTTTATTAAAGCAACATGAATATAATTGATGCCACCTTTAACCAACCAATTTTGAAAAGAAAGACTTCTGGGAAATAATTTCTGATGTTTTCAAAATGTGACAATCATGCAGAATCTTTTGAAAACGTATTATGTTATTGAGAACAGTAGGTAAACTAAGGAGACTGTTAATGCTTTTCAGTGCCGGCATGGATACATCCCATTTTCTTAACCCCTCCAATAATAACAACAATAATAGGCCTGTTGGTTGTTTTTGCAGCTCGCAAGCAGAGCCACGCAGCGATGCTGGCCCCAGCACAAACGCACTCCTGCAGCCACCAGCCCCAATGCCGTTTCCTTACACAGCTGCTCCAAGTCACATAGAACGAGTCCATCTCCAGTTTCTTCTCAGCAACACCCCAAAAGCATGAGTACAGTTTATGAACAGGTGTGCCAAAGGTTAATCTCATTCTACCAGACTGTTCCCATTTTAGAAGCATCCTCTGCCTAGGTCCTCTACTGCAGAGGTTACAGACAAATTTCTTCCTACATTTCTGGGTACCAGTAGCAAACAAACCTTCAGCCAAACCTTCTGTGACATTTTTTTCAGCTTTTTTATTTGTGGGTGGTAGACATGTCTTCCAGTATGTGACAGGGTGGGAGGATGTGACCTGTAGCTTTATTTCTCCTGAAGAAATCTCATGGGAGTGTGGGTAACCCACAGAGCTGTTGATGTGCTCCAAGTTCAAGGGTGTTCTTAAATCTCACCTGACAGGTGCCTGTCAACATCGAGGGGCAGATGCAGATAATGCCACTCCAAGCTGTCGCTCCTGGTGCTTGCCATTCAGTTTGTTGGGATTTTTCTGCAGATGTATGTAGAGACTTTTTTTAAGGAAATAAATGGTAAAAATGGGAACCTGAGCAGTGAGTGGCTATAATTAGGTTGGTACCTCTCACCTCCATTTGGTGAAGAAACAACATGAGGAAAAAGATCAGACAGAGAATAAGGGTTTATATTTCAGGTCATAAAGCAATAAGAACAGCATTTCCAAACTCAATAAAGAGCCAAGAAGAAGCTGTTCAGGATGATGGAGACATGGCAATGAGCAGAGGCAAAGTAATGTTCTCCACAAGAAAAGCAGAGGGGCATAAACAGAGGGTGTCAGGCTACACCACCTTGAGCTGCTGGAGCTGGCACTTCCAGCATCAGGCAGCACTAAACGTCAGCATGGCATGGGAACAATATCACAGTGTTGCTAACCCTCTTAAAAATCAAGGTCACGGACAATCTCCAGCCAGCCACTGGTTTTTGTCTTGCTTGGTAGTACTCAAGGCCACAGCTCTTTCTTTTCCTCAACAAAAGCTGAATTGAGGGCCTGGCAAATTACAAGTGTAATGACCTACCCTGAGTGTTCCTGCCACAATTACTGCCTGAGTGGCTAAATTTTGGGTAGATCATCATGATACTGCAAACATAACATTGCAGTAACCCCCAGCCCTTCAACTTCCTGGCCATTGTGGGTTTGAGGAGGTCACCCAGGCCATGCACAGCCAGAGCCAGTGACCCAAATCCTCCCCGGCACCGGGACAGAATTGCTCCAGTGCCAAGCTGCCCTGTGGCTGGCCTGGCTGACCCCAGGGGGAATTGCTGGCAGTGCTTTGCAAGAGCGGGCAGTCTGCCTGTACCCCAGCTGCTCTCCGGGGCATCTTTTAGAGACTGGCACCTCGCCCTGGAGAGAGCTGATGCCGGATCTTCTCGATATCGGCACAGCTAAAAAGGTCACGCAGAGCAAGCTGCCCGCCCCACAGCATTTGCAAATAGTTAATAGCATTTGAAGAATATCAGTTGAGTTTTCTTTTTTTATAATTCGTCATAGATGTTTACGGCATATAGTAAGTCTTTCATTACCCTGCATGAGTTTGGCTCAGTAAGGACTGTAAGCTTGGATTTTTTTACAGTTCTACAAATGATTTTCAGGCTTGTGCTTTCTCTCCTGGTCTTACTCATTACTGTGACAGCAATCCACATCACTGCTGTGGGCTGCTTTTTAAGCAGTGGGCACACGATGACACACTGGGAAAATAAAGAGCCAAACCTCATTTGGAGACACTCCGTTTTATTCACTATTTAGCATCATGTCATGCCATCATGATCAATCTTTGCATTAATGGGATCACAAGCAGAAGAAGAGGCAGGGATTGAAAACCCCAGTTTCTGCAGGGAAGATTGAATATTCGGTGTTTTCTGATTTTGTTCTGATGATACACTCCCCTGAAGGTCACCAAAACGCCCGACTGTCAGGGAGTCCGTGCAGCACCGCCACCTCCTGATGCTCTGTCAGGCCGCCCTGCAGCCCTGTCTTGCCCCCAGTCATCTTATTTGGGGATGGTTTTTAACGCCGGGGTCACGCTGCACCGGCGGCGGCTCAGGGCAGCGGTCGCCGCTTGTCGCCGCGTCCCCCGATTTCCTCCCGCCCCCTGCCGGCCGCTGCCCTGCCCGCGCCCGCGCCCCGCCCGCGCATCGCCCGCGCATCGCCCGCGCACCTGTAGCACTGCTGCGTCCGACCCCTGCTCTGCCACCGGCGGCCCTGGGTACCCCTGCGACAGACCTGGGGTCTGTCAGACAGACAGGAAGATTCTGGTGATCAGGAAGGGCTGGGACCCCTGAGCATCTCTCCTCCTCTTGCTGCTCCTACTGCTGCTGCTGCTTATAGGGCACGATTGTTCAACATGTGAAGTTAAAAATACAGTTCAGGAAGAAAAAAAAAAAAAAAAAAGAGGCAGAGTAATCTGCCTTGTGTGCATCCTGAAGAAAAGGGAGCTCGAGGTCAGGTTGTTACAGGTTGCGAAGCCAGATGAATTGATGTCCAGCCTTGCTGCTGATACTGCAGAGGTTCCTCAACACTGTTTGCCACAATTTCTATTCCAGTGATACAATAGTGATACGATTATAATAACACTCCTCAGTGGTCAGGATCAGGAAACTGTCTGGCACAGTATGGCATTATATTATTTTTCAAAAAATAAGAATTTCAGTCTCCAGGCAGGGTATCCCATAACTCTTTCCTCCTATATTCTCCTTCTGAGATATTTGAATGCAAACACTAGATGGAAGAGCAAGACAAAAACATAAGAGCAATCTGTTGCAATTTTACATTCCCTTCTTTTCAGGAACTTGAAGGGAATGTAGTTAAAATGTGCATATTAAAAGTTTAATATTAATTATTTAAGCAGTAATAAACATACTCAGACTGTCATAGTGAATGGCCAAATGGATTTTTAGAAATAGAGATAAGGTGGAAAAAAGTCTCTGTATGGCACTCTTTCATTCTGTTTTCTGTCCAAAATATAGTTCTCTCCTAAGAGTTACCATAAATGGCAATAAATACCACAGGTCATACCTTAATCTCTCTACGCTAAAAATTGACATTAAAACATTAAGAATAAACAATAACTAAATAAGGGCTTTTTTGGAAGCTTTAACCTAAGCAATTGGAAAGTTGGTATGCAAGTTATCTGAGTTAATTTGGAAATAAATTTACAAACAAACATAGCTAAATGCTGGTATGCTTTTTACAGCTGCTTGTGGTGGTAGACAGTATAGAGCCCAATATGACATTTCTCCATCCCACCATGCTAACCCTGGCTGATGACCAGAAGACTACTGCTTCTCATTTATTGAGTTAATATGCTAAAGAAACTTGGTCCTTTCATTTGCTCGAGACACATGTGTTGAAGAACTGTTGCCTTCATGTCTAATGGCTAAATATTGGTGAGATATACTTGGACTAAAAATAAACATCTGAATGAGGGTAAACAAAACATTCAGGTGATTCAAATCTGTCATAGTCAGACTGTACCTTCTAAAGTAGTAACAATTTGGAAGATTTTTGCATGGTGTAGTTAATGAAAGTGACCAGAAAGCTTTGACTTAAAAGCTCTGTTCATTCAGTGATTAACGGAAGCAATTCCATGTTGGTGTTATCAAAAAACATACTTTGTCTTCACCCCATATAATTTTTTCTGAGGTGGTAAATCAGCAATCGATCTGTAACCTGCTTGACTAACTACCAGTTATCCATACCCTACAACTACTAGTGAAGAATAAAACCTTAAGGCAATTGAAAAAGAAAATGCAGTAAAATATGGAAATAACTGTATTAATTAAAAGATTTCTTTCTTAGTCTTTTGGAAAAAAATCAAATATTGTAGTTAATATCTTCTGCTCAAAATAATAGCAATTCTGCTTTTAATAAGGACGCTAAACTCATGGATATTCCAGTTTCTTTCCATCTCTAGAAAACAGAAAATATTTCTGTACTTAATTATTTTGCAACTATAGAAGGGGAACACAGTGATTTGAAACAAGCTGATCAGTCAGTCTAGTTATATTCTTCTCAGGAGCTGACCTGCAGCCTCCTCCTCTACTGCTTCCACTTACACCTTATAACATTTTGGAGTTTCATAGTGTGTGACATCCTCCCTGCCCTTCTTCATCACTGGGCTGTGTCCAAAGCCCCGGCACTGTGCCTCTCTGCCTTGCAGTGAGTTATGCTCTCAGTTCAAAGAGTGTAATCCAAGAGCTGAAGCATGCTGAGATTTGAAGCTTTCTTGCAGGTTCAATTGAAGGGGCATGGCAAAGCAGATCAGTGTAAGAATAGGGTTGTTCCAGTAACCAGAAGAAGAAGAAGGAAAAAATAAAGTCCACATAAAGACAGGGGAAATCAGAACATGCCGGTACTAGCAGTCACATTTCTAACATCAGGGATCATAAATATTTGTTTCCTGAGGCACGCATATTAGAAGGACCTTTCTTGATAATACTTTCGTGAGTGGATAGCAGTGGGAAAATATCTTTTTCTGTTGCAACTATGTCCTCTGAAGCGATAAAGTGCTACTGCACATGGCTCAACTCGTAGGGAAGAGTTAAGAAAAACAAGCCTTATTTACTTGTGGAAATAAAAACTGTGGGTTTCTCTCTTGTTCCTCTCCCACTGATACTGCCACTGTTCAGTCTCATCCTTAAGTCTTGCAAGTAAACTTGGGGATGAAAACCGTGCCTTTGTTCCCTAAAGCATCAAAGGAACTGTGATGTTCCTTTCTCATGCCAATCATTATAACAATCATTAAGTCAACACAATAGGTGCCGCGGCTTTCATGTCCTTAGGGTTGATGATACATACGCAAAATATTACTGTTATTGTTACTTTTACTATTTTTAGGCATACTTTGTTAAGACTACAGCAAGCCTATGAAAATAGCAGATATTCAGTTAGTGGCCATAACTATTGAAAGGTCTCTCTTGGAAATCTCCCACACTTTAGGAGAGGAAGAAGCACCAGGTGAGAGTCCTCAGCAGGAAAGGAAGAAGCCAGATCAGCTTTGTCCTGGTCCTGCTTCCATGTGATTTGTGCTACCCTGTGGCCCTGTTGGCTTTGGTGAGACTAGAATCAAGCACCCAGGCTTCATCTAGTTGTTCTGTGAGTCAACAGTGTAACATACTTGGTACCAAATTCGGCCAAAGAAAAGACCTGGCAGTTGTAGCTTTCTTTTAAATATGTTTAGCTGTTATTGTAGTTGAAAGGAAAATATTTTAAACAAGATTACTAAAACATACTGACTCATTCTCAGGTGTTTTGTGAAAGCAGGGGCAGATTTCTTTAGGGCTCTCCCATAGTGACAAACCAAAAAGCTTATCTCAACTGGATTTTTATTTAAACTGGTTTAATTTTTATTTGTGCTTTTATTGTTGTCCTGAAGGAAATTGTGGATCTGTAACTTTCAAGGTATTCTGGAATGTGTTTGAAACCAGATGCTTACCATTGTTCATATCAATACAAAGAAATCCCTATATCTAACCAAACCAACAATAACAATAAAAATTATGGTATCATGGTCATGTCCCATTTTATCAGTTTTACCTCATTTTACAAATGGAGAAACTGTGATCCAGAGTGCCTAAAAGATGCCCAAGAAACCAACGGGGAATAGAAATCAGTTGTTCCAGGTTCTAGTTTGAAACAGAATGCTTGTGAAAACAAGAGATCACAAAGTTCAAATGACTGAGCTCCAAGTTAGTAATACATACCCTCTAGTTCCTATACATGTATGATTGCACTTGATACATTTAACTAGTGATAGCAATACATTGAAATATCTTGGTTGATCACAGAATTTAGTTCCCAAAAGCCTGACATTGCAAATGCTCTGTTGACATAACAGAGCATCCGATCTGTGTAATCCCTGAGGGATAAAAACCAATAGAATCAGGTATTCAAATACGCCTTGTGAAAATCAAGTCTCTGAGGTTAAGTGAAGTTCAATAAAAGTGTGAGAAAAAGCAAAACAGAGCAAAGGTTTGCCCAGATGTATATCATTGAAAGCCCTGACTAAAGTGTCTTAAAAACTTTTTTCATGGTCCTTACTAGGGATTTGGCAGAGGTCTGAGGAATCCATCCCCATTTTTTAAAATAAACCTCAATGCTTGTTGTTACAGGAGCCTATGTGTGCATGTGGTCATTGCCACAGACATCTAGAAATCCAAGCAGAGTGGATGAATTGAGGAAAGTTATTTGTTCTTTGTGTTCATCATTAAATACTACCATATTAGACCAAGGTACCTAGTAGTCTGTGATAGAACATGTGATTTGGACAAGTATTTTTTCACCTCCTCACATGTGCCAGACAGTTCTAGCCAGAACTTTCTATTTCAAAACATTATTTCCATATTCCACTCTATTTTGTACAGTTTGGTAAGTATTCATTGGCTGAACATAACAGCACAGTGATGCCTGCCAAACACAACCTCCTTGACTAGAAATGAAGGCAGCACCCAGCTATCACTGCTTGTTAACTCATAAATCAGTTGACATGAGTTTGAATCAGAAATTAAACGTCTCAAATTTACAAATACTTTTCTTAATGTAGAGAAAATGATCTGGGTATGGCAAAGTATTATAGATTTAGAAAATCAAGCTAATTTACCACTGATTCTTAAAAAAAAAAAAATACCTACACAGGACTTGCTAAACCAAAAAACTGTAACATGTGAGTGGCAGATCTTTCTGGATGGATTGCAGAATAAAAAAACAAACAAACAAAAAAATCCCCACAAACAAAAAGCTAACCAACCAACCAAAAATAACACCAAAGGGCATATTACTGTGAGCATTGAAGCAGAAGCATAAGGCTTAGGTGGTTGTATAGTTATCCATTTATTCCATCCTATACATTTATAATTTAGCAGCTATTCAGGTTGATAAATACCACAGACGACATTTCACAGGAGCATTGTCAGGCCAGACAAATTTCACACACTGAATGTTAGGTTCTCATAATTATCTTTCCTCATGCAATTATGTTGTTTTTTCCCTCCTCTCCATTAAAAAATATTTTGTCAGTGTATCCCTTATTTTGATGACCTCCTACACCTGGTCGTGGAGTAGGGAAGAAGCAAACAAGAAATAGAACATTCTTGCTGGACCTTGCTGGGTATTCCTAGGGAAAACTATAGCTTCCTCTTACCTGGTCCCCATATAACCTCACATAAGCCCCTTCCTGTCCATTCACTTGACATAGTGCAGACATACAGCAGCAGAAAATAAAATGCACTGAGCCTTAAATGTCTGAGAAAGGAGATAAACAAATTGTTCAACACTTTTTTTTGGCTATGGCTGGCCACTATGCTTTAACCAGCAGTAGGATTTAGGATGACAGGCTTCTGGTGAATGGTAGCTGGTCTCATTTGTTTGAATGTATCAGATGACACCCAATAGATGCACCTTGCATAGGAGTTGGAGTAGAAATCAGTTGCCTCAGCATTTCTTCAGAGTTTGCATGTTGGGCAGCTTTGACAGCTTAAGGTCTTTGCTCTGTGCAAAGTCACTAGTGATGGCTCCAGGCAGATACACAGAGAGTTGTAGCTCCTGAGCATGGACTTCTAGACACAGAGATGTTCACAGGCAGAGGCTGCTCTAGAGGTGGCTTTGGTACGAGTTGCAGACAGACAAAATACGATCCCCTACCCATGCCCTTGTATAAGAGAATCTTCTGCCCAGTCCTGTGAGGATATTCCTCATAAACTACTTCACATCAGCAGGAATGTTTCCAGTTCAGCCTCCCTTGCTTCTCACTTCTTCTCTCAAACCATATGAAACAGTCCAGAAAAGTTAGGATTTGTGTTTTGATAATACAATTTAGCCTAACTTTTCCCATCAATTGGTGGAGCAGATATGCATTTGTATCTTCAGTACCTTGGCACAGTCTCTTGAAATATACTTTTAGAGAACTGGTGCAATGGATGGATGTTGCAGTTCCTGCTTTGCAGACTGCACAAAGAAACTAAATGCCGAATCTCCCAGGGTGTGGAGAAACGTAACCTTTATCGATTTCCTTTGAGTCACAAAGGAAGTTGTTGCTAAAAGAGAGGATCCAGAACCCAGGCTAGGATCTTAATCACTGTCATCTTGCAGTTAATCCAATTATTCTTCCTATTTATACAGTGCTTTTCAGCCAAATGCATACAGTGGAACGCTAGAATGGAATTTTTGGAGCACAGCAGCCAATTACCAGGACAGATTCACATTCACAGAGACATATCAAGCTATTAAAATGCCTTTTTTTGAAACTGGACACTGCCCTAGAAAAAGCTGTGCTGTAATTTCCATGCACTGTCAGAATGAATCGATCAAGAGCAGTAGTTCAGGGTCCTGGCCTACCACGAGGAAAGAGGGAATAAACAGTTGTCCCTCTTCACTAATCAGCCACCCTCCACAGGCAGCTGGCAATGCAAGCAGGACACCTAAGGGCAATCTGCAAAAAGATTATTTATTATTAATGAAATTCAGTAGTCTCTAAGGTAAGCAAATACTCTTCAGACAGACTCTGGAGCCAAGCCCCTTTCTTCCATTTGGGACTCATTAAGCAAGGAAATAATCCAGTGCTTATACAAAACCAAAACAGTTTCCTTTCCCTGAGACAGATTTTCTAAGTCAGACAGATATTTTCCATAGCTTTACGTGATTTATTGCAGCAAGTTGGCAGTAACCAAGGGGTTTTAATACAGTGTATATCTGATCCAAATTCTTCTCATAGAAATGATTTTTGATCTGTCATGTCCGTCTTCAAGTTCAGAGGTCCCTGAGAGAATGACTTTGTTCAACGCAAAAATAAATAGTATGGAAATGAAGCCCTTCCTCTTGTAGGTTGAGAGTCTCACATTGATTCATAGATCTCTTGTGTCAGACCTGCTTTGACATGCTGCTTAAGCATCATTCTTTAATGTTCAATAAGAGGTATAATTATCAGTTGACAGGAGGCATTAATTTGATGACACCATGAGTATGCTTACAAGATGAAATTAGTCTCAGCATTTGTTAAAAAGATGAATACAGACAAATAGGTCATGGTAGAGACAGCATGCACGTGGGAGAGTTTTCCCTCAAGTTTTCTCAAGAAAATAACCCTAACACACTTCAGGAAGTCATCCCTGCTCTCTTCGGACTAAATGAAATGCAAATATAACTACGGGCATGAAGGCTGCAATGCAAGATTTGGATATTTTTACTGGGAGCAATGCTTAATGGCCCAGTAAAGCTGTAATAACATACAGAGTCATTCATCTCCAGGCCTCTGAGACAAAAATAGTCCAGACACAGCCACAATGAGGATGTTATCTGGTGAACATCCAATAAGACAAAAGTTGGATGTGTTCCAGTCACTTCCAAATGATCCTTGTGTGTAAAGCTGGTAGTCATTAAACTATTTTCAGTTTCCGTCCAGAAAGGTAACAAGGTGAGAGGTTCACAGACCTCATCTGTGGTCTTGGCAGACCCAGCAAGGGCTGGAGAGAAGATTGACCAGGGGAAGTGGTGAATCTGGGTTGAGAGGACAGAATAAGCAGTTGTCTTGGATGGTCCACCTGCCAACACCATTCAGACCTCAAGCTGCACAGCAACCCTGGCACTCGCACCAGAGGTCCAGAGATGCTCTCTATATACAGCTTATGTACAAGGTGGCACACAGCCCCAGAAGAAGAACAACTGGTGTCTGGCAAGAGCATGTGACAAGTTGTACAAAAAAAAGCAAAAATTTTAAGAAGTTATGACTTAGAAAAGACCTTCTTACAAGCAACTTATTTTGCACTTTTCATGAAAATTTAAAAAGCTTGCAAGAATCACACTTTGACATTAAAACTTGTTATCTCTGTTCCAAGCTGTTTTCTAGCAAGGATATTGTAGCTACAACTCAGACGAGTCCATTTGCCCAGGGGAAACACCACCAGCAAAATGCTTCTCCAACAACTATACCAAATTATCCTGCAACAACTAGACTGTGTGTCCTTTTCTTTGCCACTGGTGCACAAATTAATACAAGCAAGCCAAGGAACAGGAGGGATTTATTTTGTAGCTGTTAGGACTTGCCTCTCACATGAAAGAGATAATCTCCAAAGATTTACTCCTACAATGGGATATTCCAATCATTCCATGGATTTCAGGATTAGTCATATCTGAGGTCCAATTTTTTTAGCTGTTTTGAAATATCAGGAGTGAGAGCTATCAAAATTAACCACTTGTGGGGCCAGTTCTGAAAGATTGTAACTCAGTCAATACTTTCCCATGTTGTTGCGCAACAAAAAGCAATTGAATGACCTGTTTTCCAATTTGGAAACACCATTAGAAAACTGCTATCATGGGGCAAATCAACTTTGAATTTTGCAATGCATTTTAGGGTCTTACTGAGCACCTACATGGAAAATCTAGTGCTTGCTTCACCAATGGCATGTATCGTGGATAACATTTTCTATTTCTTTGTCCCTTTCAAACATACAGGCCCCTTTGCCTCAGGGTGTTGTATACTTTGGTTTCCTGCCAGTTCATGGAGGCCCAGCTGAAGAGGCAGAATAAAGCATTTTCCTTACACCTCCAAGAACTTTGTGTTCACGTCCTGGGCATTATCCAAAGTGACATAAACCCTGAATAATTGTCTATTGATATATATATTGCTTGTATCAAAACAGTGAACAAAACCCACCATTATATGACCAAGCCAACGGGCCAAATCATTATTTAAATAGTACACAGTAACCAAACCAGGTGATCCACCTAAAAATTTGCCTGAAGCTGGCCACAGGCTTCTAGTTAGGCATTCCACAGTAAAACATGAGAAGCCAAGCAACTTGATCCTCACTTCAACAGATTTTACATCAAAGGAGTTTCATTGTCCTCAGCCTTGGATATGATGCAAATCTAATAAACAGTTCACCTCCTAAGCAAAGTTAAAGGGGAAAATAGGGCAGAAGAAAGCAGGGAAAGGATCTAAAACCCTCAAAAAGTACTCAAAACTAATGGTTTGTTTGTTTGTTTTTTGACTAGGTAAGACTTAAAACAACAGCTGCTGAAAGTGTCTGGAGAGATTTAATTCCCTGTCTTCAGACAAAGAACCTGTAATTTGATTGACAGACCTGACCAGGAGGGTTCCCTTCTGAAACTTTTTGCATAGGAAGCCGTGTTGAGGAGTCACCCCTTGGGTTCAGGGAGCGGTTTGATTTTACTCAAATGATTAATGACATTACAATGTTATGTTCTCTTTGTATGTTTGGTGTTCATGGTGATGTAATTTTCTTGTTTTGAAGTGTTGTGCCTTTTGTTTTGCCTTCTACCTGGCTGCTTTTGGGATAGTCATCACGCGAGGAAAAAGTTGCTCTTAAGGAGTACTCTGAGTTCTCATAAAAAGATACTTTAATTGGCCAGGCACTTGTACTGCCCATCCCTGTTTATAATAACCTCAGGAGCAACCTCTGTGCCAGAAATAGTTTATTAGGGAAACTGGAAGTGTTTAAGCCACTCTATAACTTGCATGACGTCAATGTAAACACTCCACCTGGGCAAAGAGCAAGGGAGGACTTGCTGTTACAAACCTGGAACAAGTGACGCCAGAGCAAAAAGCTGAACCTGAGACAGAATAGGATGACACACTGCAAAGACTTTTAAAACTAAGCATTTAGGAAGAAGTGCTAAACTCAAGCTAGTCAGATCCCACTGACTGAACACAGCACCTACTTCTTTACAGCCCGTCTTTACGTTGCTGGTACTTGCCATACAGCTCCACTGTCTCGCTCCTGCAGCAGGATCTGCAGTGCCAGGCTCAGGTCTTTGGGAGAAGTGTGATTCAGGGCTGTGACAGAGAAGTCCAATTGCACAGAAGCTGCTGTGCAAGCTGCAATGAAGCCAGGAGACCAGGCCACCCTGGAGGATGCACTCCTCAGTGTCATAGCTCCTCATCTTGTCACCTTTGCTTTGGCTGCACCAGCACGTTTGATGTTCTTAGAAACATCAGAACCTCAGCATTTTAGAGGGCTGGCCCAGTTCACATATCCATACTATTAAACAGTGCATTAATCCAGACCAATCCTCTGATTCTGCACAAGCACAGGTTGAAAGCAATCCTCTTCAGCCATTTTCACAGATCACATTTTTTCAAAAAGCCTATTTTCAGTCTGAAATTTGAAACATGCAGGTGAGTTTGTTACAAACTCTGGTTCTGATTAAAAGCAAAGCTTTCCTTCTGGGTCTCTTTAGATTAGGAGAAGTAAAGTTGCTGTCTCAAACTTTAGATCTCTTAGCCTTTTCTCTCCTTCTCTAATTTTATCAGTGCCAATATTGCTTTGCAATGCTGTTTTGGCAGTGGTGAAATGGTGCATGCTAACACAAATATTCATTCATAATTTGTTCGTAAGTATTCCAGCCAACCTTTTTTCTTCACCGAAGGCAAAGAAATGGACAAACACATTCAGGCTTCAATTTTCAAGCACTTTATTCACTGTACTTGGAATCAAGTATGCTTCACTTTTCTGAAAACATCCATACACTCTGCTTCTAGGAGTTGCTCTGTTTCCGGGAGGTAGAACATTAGAAATAACTTAGAAGTAACCTCAGAAAACTGAATGATATTTCTTCACTTGGTCACCCATTCTAGTTCATCTCCACATTTTCCTATTTTTTCAGGTGTATAACAATGAAAAAGAAAAGGTACTTCTTTTAGAAATGGCTGCATCTAGTCTTAGCATCTTGTGTTGGCCACCCTCATGTGCTCAAATTTTGTACCCAGGATCTGCAGAAAGTCCTAAAAACAAAGCCAAAATCATTGTCAAAGTTGTTATTTACACATCAGCCCAACGTTTCTGCACTATTAGCTTTTGCCAGTTGTGTCTGCCTCTTTTACAAGCATGTCACATGCTTCCTACAGTGAAAGTAAGAGACTCGTGTTGCACTCCGAATCTTCAAAAAGTATGTGTGCTTTGTTCCCAAGTATTGTCTGTCTAACAATGGAGCTATTCCACGGAAGCAGCAGAGCAGCCGCTTCTCTCCCCCCAGCCTTTGTAGAACAAAGCACCAAGCTTCTGAGGAGTCAGCTTTGTTGTTCTGCTGTTGTATGAGGAGCTGTCATCCGGCCACAGGCGCCAGTGGCTGCAGCACCCCCCCTACCAGAAAAGACAGTTCAAAAGCAGGGCGGGGTTTATGCAGTTTAATTTGGTGTGTTAAGCATCTTTACTACAAGCACTCTTATGATGTTTGCTGTTAACACTCAGGAAAGAACATACATCAAATCTAGCAAGGACACAAGGAGGGACAGATGGCAGTTCTGGCAGTGGCTCTCACCTTGATCTGATGGAAACTGTAAAATTCAGGGCCAGCATGCAAACTACCAAGAAAGTACTTCAGCATGCTGTAATACTGATCTTCCCTGAACATCGGATGGGATTACAACCAATAGTGTTGCCACTGGCGATCTGTTTTTTGCCCTTTCTCTATATTCTTGACAATCACTTCCAAGGAGAGAAAAAAAAATATTTACAGACAAATCATTTGTGCCCAGATTAGTCAGGCCAGATGTGAGTTAAACTTACAGTAATTATGATGGGTTTGTACTCTCTCTCCATGTGGCTATTTAACTCCTATTCGGACTCTTGGGAACAATATGACACAACATCCCATGCAGTAAATGCTCAGTAGAATTCCCTCTGCCAGAGATAACATACTGCAAATATGACTGTGTTCAGTGACCTCAGCATAGGAAGAGACACTGATCATCAGCATATTCTTCAAGGAAGCAGAGCGAAAAGGAAAAATCTGGAATCACAACCAAAACCACTTGCTGACAGTTCGACCAAACCCTCCTGGAAACCTGTCAGTGTTTTCTTCTGCTGTATCTATTGCACAGGCACCATGGTAATAAGTGATTCAGCTATATTACTGATTAAATTCAGGAAAGATGGCATACTTCATAATAATGACAGGCAGATGGACAGGATGATTTAAAAAGTATTCTGTTTGTTCCTGTTTCTCACAATACCTGTACACATTTTGATTCACAGCTTAAACCTCCTGGCTCCAGATAATCCTTTCAGAAATAAAATTGACCTGCCAGGCAATAATAGTCTTTGTACAAATGAAAAAGCTTTTCTTTTCCATGAATTCATTGACTCATTCATCTTTCAAGTCTCCGCTCCAAACACATTTCTTACAGCAAACCCTCTGCCACTAACATTTGTGCATGAACTGTCTCTCACAACTACTGACAAGAACGAAACAAAAGCTTGTTTATACAGGAGAGAGAATGGTCTTGTGGTTAAGATGCTTTGCCTGTGACTGCAGACATATGGATTCCCTTCTTTATGCAGAGCCATGATTTCCGTGTGATTTTTTACCTGTCATTTACATTACCTCTTGTCTTGATTCTCCTACCCCTAAAGACAGCATTATAACAGGGCTTTCAAACCACTCTGGGACATTGTATTTGCTTCGTTTTGACAACAGAAAGCACATTCACTAGTTTTAGTTGCATGTATAAGTAACTAAGTTACCATAAAGAGTGCCATATTTTGATTATCCATCTACACTGACTTCATTAACCAAACTTTCCATGAAGTTTTTATCTATGTTAAAAGAGTTGGGCAAGCAAACACCAGCTGAGCAAGAAGACCAAGCCTTGTTATGGTAAATAGATAGACACCACCCAAGGAAGGTAGCCCAAGGCAATGGGCAGCTGGATAGAAAACAAAGAAAATTCCTTTTTCATAAGTGAGCTCCTCCACAGCAGCACACAAACATGCCTACACTAGCTCTCCACAGTTCAAAAAAACCCACGCCAACCTTTCAGTCTCTTTTCTACCCAGCAACAGGCTCCCTTACAGGGATTACATGCTCTAACACAAGGATACACAGACTGGAGTCTGTGCTGCATTATCCCCTCCGTTTCCTTCAGTAGAGTGAGTCAAAAACCTTTAGTGAGCATGGAAAAGGGTATACCTTGTATGACCTTATACTGCCTTCTGTCAGCAGCACATAGTTACCCAGAGCACTGCCTAGTCAGTTACTTAATAAAATATATCATTTCCAGTACCAAGTGGAAAACACGCACACTCGCCAATGAGCAGGCACTTGGAATGCTTTCCAGCAAATATGCCTTGTCTAACTTGATAGCCTCCCACAAAACAGTGCGACAGTGACAAAACAGTATTCATCAGTGGTAAAAGAGAAGAAAAGGAGGTTTGAGGTCTTTAACCCCAGTTGTTACACACTTCCCTTCAAACTGCTCTGCCCGCCTTTCTGCTTCATGCACTCCCCTGGCCACTAACACCCCTATACACGATTGCGAGCACTTGACCTGACCCCACATTACTCATTAGAAGGTAAGCAAAACACTCTTCAGAGAGCTGCTCTGTTTGCTTATCATAGCACCAATCTCACCCACCCTATTTTTAATCACTCTGATGTCTGCATCCATGTGCCACATGCCCCTGGGCTCAGGAACCTTATCGTATTGTTCATCTGTATAGCACCACGCACATTCCCTACCTATAAAGAAGAGAAGTAATTATTACTAGTAAATAATATGTACTAGCTCATTTTAAATGAATCATGTGCTGCAGTCACCCTGGAAAATGAATAAAATAGGCAAAGTTAGAAGGCATCACTTTAAAATACTTCTTATATAATTATTATGAAATTGCATTAGGCTATGACTCATTCCTGCAAATGCAGGGTTCATTGAGGGTAATTAAAATAATTCACTATCTCTTCAAGGCAGTGACTCATAGGCTGCTGCCCATAGTGGAGTTCAATGAAGTCAGAGAGAAGCTCCTCTCTTCTCACTGAAAAAGCAATAGCAGCTTATTAAAGTAGTAGGTAGGCTCAGTTTGCTCTTTCCTTCGGCCCTTTCAGCCACTAGGTTTGGATTTTTTTCCCCTATCCAAGAAGTCAAATAAACTACATACTAGCTGAATATCTTACTAGGACTACAGGGCAAAAGAAGGGGGCTAAACAAAACTGAGATATACCCAAATGCCATTTCCCTAAGTAGTTGTTTGTAGGATTTCAAAACAATCATGTTGTCTGTGTGTAGCAATATAGCAGTCACATAATCAAAAGCTGCTAACAGTAAGGTGCCACACTCAGTAGGCATATATTGATCATTTCATGACCGAAGTCAAGTTGCAACTGAGACTGAACTAAAAGCACCCAAGAGCTAAAAAAGAGGAAAATAAAGAATGTCATGCTCTTTTAATACTGTTGGAAGAATTATAGAAAGACAGGTGATGTCAATCTCTGCAGCCATGTGTGTCTGCTCAACAGCTGACAAGAGTTCATATTCTCAAATCTTTCTGAAAAATACATGCTGTAGCCAAGTCAGATGGGAATATTTAATATAGTTTGAAAATCTGGTCACCAAACTACAAAGCTACTGAAAAAAGTGAATACAAAAGACAGCAGAATTTAGCTGCACTGCTCTCCAAGACTCCAGCACTAATGGCAGCTCATAAGCAGTTCTTTGTTTATCTCTAGCATGGGTTTCCATGCTGCACAGTTGGTGTTCCGTGTTTTCTAGTATGCCTTGCTTTGCTAAATGCCTTTTATTTTCTCTAAGTATATTATTTTCATGATCTTTTGATGTGGGAAAAGACAGACATCAAATATATTTCTCATTGATATCCTTAACAGAATTGCTCAGAAGATTGTTGTTCACATGATGAAAATTAACTTAGGGAGAAAAGTAAGATTTCATTATATAAATTAATCTAAAATCTACCTATGCTGACACATATATTTCTTGGGAATAAATGATTAAGCTGGAAGAATTTTTTAAAAATACCTTCTTATTATAGACCCCTTTGCAATAACACAGATCATAGTTGTAGGAATCTGTGACAGTTTGGTATTAATTAACTGGCTTCTTTTCCTTAAAGCTTACTATCCCTGCTAAAGCTTGCAAAAAGTTATGCAATATCAGTAATGGAGGACAGGCAGAGTTTAACCTGTTCTATGAACCTATGCAGAATGAATTTGTTAAGGAACCTGCCAGAAATACCGAAGAAGGTGCAGAGTTCATGATGTTCAAGTCAGGTTAGCTTAGAACAGTGCTTTAAACACTTAATTTCCTTTGCAGGTTTCACAAGCACATTCCAAGTATAGAGTGATTGCTTCATCACTTTCTCTGTACCAAGGGGGCCATTATTGTGCCATCTCAACAAACCCTATTTGAATTTAAAGTATGATATTGCACATTGGCTCCAGGGCCCAAAAGGCAGGGTGGAATTCATTTAGCAAGCTGTTCTTTAAAGAGGTTTAACTGCCAATGTATTTATTTTCCTTGTTGAGAAATAAAATTGTAACTGACAAAAATAATCTGCCTTGGAATTTGCACCCAGGTTTGCAAATATCCATGGTATATTATTGGGTATAAGCCCATTTGTGTAAATTTACATTTTTATAGTTGTACTGGATCTGGCTGGGATGAATTTAACTTTCCTCATAGTAACCAATATAGAGCTGTGCTTTGCATTTGTGGCTGGAGCAGCGCTGATAACACACCACTGTTTTGGCTGTTGCTGAGCAGTGCTTGCAGAGCATCAAGGCTGTCTCTCCAACCTTCCTTACCAAAGGCCAGTAGGCTGGATGTAGGCAGGAGGTTGGAAGGGGACATAGCTGGAACAGCTGACCCCAACTGACTAAAGGGACATTCCCTACTATATGATGCTGTGCTAAGCTATAAAAGCTGAGAGAAAGGGCATTAGGGAGAGAGGAGTCCAGGCATTTGTCTTCTGCAGCACCACTACATGTTCTGAGGTTCTGCTTCCCAGGAAGTGGGCTGGACATTGCCTACTGATGGGAAGCAGAGAATACATCTCCTCATTTTGCTCTGCTGCTGTGTGCAACCTTTGCTTTCTCATTAAACTGCCTTTATATTGACCCACAAGCTTGCCCAACATATTTTCTCCCCATGACCTATAGAGGAGGGGGAGTGAGAGAGCAGCTTGTGAGGGAGAGGTGTCTGTCAGCCAGCCAAGGTCAAATCACCACAATAATATTCACTGACTTTTAACCTCCTACACTTTGACATGTTAGAACTTTCATTTCAGGTGGGAAGAACTGGAAGGTCTTTTGTAGCTCATCATTGCATCTGTTTATTGTTCATGCCTCATTCATACACATTCTTATGCTTCAGGTCTGCATGTCGTAGAGGATACAAGCTCAGACCATTCATCAGGTGTTGCACCAATTTATGAAATGGAAATATCACGTTATCTTTTTGCCAGACCACTCTGCACAGTGGCTTTCTTTTATGGAATGAGCTTTTCTTTTCAAAGCAGTGAGTCACGGACACAGAGCAGAAGTCTAAAAATCAGCATCACAATTAATAAATAGATCTTGTGGACTGTTTCAACAGAGAGGCATTAGTTTTGTGACACAGATTACACTAAAATCCTTAGCTGACCTGCTGTGTCAATTGTAACGACATTTATCAGTGTTCTGACAAGTCTGTCCAATGTGTCCTTCATACACCTTTAGTCCACTACCTTTTTCCCTCAGAAATCTTTTAAGACCATAACTGGACAGAGCAAAGAAGCTTACTAAAAGGTTCTCTCTTCTGTCCTCTTTGTGGAAACATATGCTCAAACACTCTGGAAAATAATTCAACATTTTTTCACTAGAATGATTTCTAAATACATTAAAAAAACAAAATACTAGTGAACAGCAGTCACCTGGCAAGCAGGAAACCTTTGAAATGTGCTCTGTATTTCTAAAAGAAATAGTCTGAATTCCAAATTCTTTGCCTTCCTGAAATATGCTGGACTTCCCTCCTCTCATTCATGTCCACCCTAAAAAACTCTGATTGCTTTGTCTCACCAGTGGAATTTCATCAGTATTGAAAAAGAACCACCAAAGCCATTATTGCAGGAGAAGGAACAAATGTGTTTGAATTATGTATGACCATGTACTAAAGAACCGCACGAGATTTTAAAAATTATAACCATTATCTTCCCCCACTCCTCCGTTCCTATTTATATTTCTGATTTGTGTCAATATAAACACTTAGAGACTGTGTCCCTGAGATATCTATGGCACTAGTGGATGGCACTGAACGACTACAATGCCATTGCTCGTAATGTTCCACTTTGAGTTTGCATATATTGGTAGGCTTTTGATAGGAATCAAGCTTCTTTTTTCTTTCTCCTAGCAATCTTCATGTAGCATGGCCAATGTTTTAATTGTTGTCATTGTGAAATGTTGTTTTGATTTTCAATGTAGTATTACAGGTATTGCTATGCCTCAGAGACTTCAGAAGGCATTCACAAGCTCGGTGGCTCATTTATTTAAAAGTTGTGCTTTAAATTGTTTCTCTGTCACAGAAAACATTTACAGCCATGTTTTTCAAATAGCGCAAGCGATGTTTGAAAGGCAGGCACACCGGCACTAAGGCACGTAATTAAGTTTTCTCCTAGAGATTTGCAGCAGTACAGTTTGCAATCCTCATTGTCAGTGAGAAACACATGCCCAGGCCCACATGAGGCTGAGATTGCTTGTCATTTCTCTCTTTCTCTTGCTTTTTGTGTCCACTTTTTTTTAATAACCAGAAGGATTCAAGGGGGGCAACAACTGTTTTCTAAGATAGGTAATTGGTTTGGCACAAGGGTGTCTGAGTATGCTAGGGCTCTTCAGCTTGGGAAAGAGACAACTAATGACAGCAAATGACAGATGTCTACAATATTGCAAGTGTTTTGGAGACAGTGAAGAGGAACAAGGTTTTCACCCCCTTTCAACAAAAAATCCAGAGTCTATCAAATTGAGATGGTAGAAGCAAGGTTCAAAACAAAGAGACATGGTTCTTCATGCAACAGGTGCTCAAAGAAGTCACAAAAATGACAATTTAGTATCTTGTTATTACTGTTCCTGAAGCACTTACTTATGTCCAGTGTTGAAAAAAAGGTAAAAGGCTACACTGATTATTTGTCTGACCCCTTTGTAACTGTTTTAATGGCTTTATGCTGTGTATTCTTGGGAGTAGACTTCTAGGAATAGAGACAAATGCCCCCTCAATAGATTGTCCTTACAAATGCCTTGGAATCTGTTCACCAGCTTCAGCCAAGGTTGACAGTGGGGATAACATTTGTGAAATAGTAACGATGTACAAGTTTTTTGAAAATCAGTGGCAGAAGGAAGAAATGGATCCAAACTATTCACAGAGTCACAGAATGGCTGAGGTTGGAAGGAACCTCTGCATGTCATCTTGTCCAACCACTACTCACGTAGGTCCACCTACAGCCGATTGCCCAGACTCTAGGAAAATAGGAAAAGACTTAAAATAATGATCCATCAGACAGCAGAGAAACTGCACAGAAAAGTCACACAAAGAAAACTTTGATAAATTTTACAGTTCACGAAACTCAGTTCTTACTGTAGAAATTTCAAGCTGAAATATTTTGGGGGACAGAGGTGAGGGGAATTGTACTTTCAAAAGCTGAATTGGACTTTATCAAGCTGGGTAGTTCTTAATCTTCATATTTATCTTGCTTCCTTGGCATAATTGCACTATGGCCTCTGATTAAGATGTAAAAAACTGAAATTCAGCTATAAATGACTCATAGCTCTCAAATATAAAATGTAATATCAAATTATGAAGCTAATACATACACAATGCATTAGTACTGCAGCAGCATCCAAATAATTGGTGGTTTGAATATATCTAAAAATACACAGATCTGGGCATTCCCATTGTAATAGTGCAAAATGGCACAATGAACTTCAAGTAATTCTTATTGTCAGCTGCATGTGGATCTTTCAAATACAACGTGTCTGCCTTGGCCCAAAAATTCTCCTTTCACAAAGAAAGCAGAAGCCTTTCTCTCTGCTGCCATGTGCAGGATGTTGCTGGTTACCTAAAAGTCACTCAAATTTCCGTCATATAATTTAGAATTTTACTTCGAAAAGTGCCTTGGGATATTTCAAGTATGAAGGGAACAATTTAAATCCCATTTTTATTCTCAGTCATGCCAAGGGGAAGAAGTAACAACAGTCTTATGCAATGTTGTACCACGTTGCACATTACATAACATTTGCTAGGTGCTGAAAGAAACAAATGTTTTCGACATACACACAAAAGGTCCTAAACGCAGGGGTTCTTTCAGTGCCCCGAATGAGCACAACAATATAGACACTAAAAGCAACAAATCTGGCTTTCAGCTGAATTCATTGAACCAGACATGTAAGACCGGTGCTCCTGTTGTGCTCACTTTGCCCAAAAGCAACCAGGAAATGTTCTGTTAAATCTCACAGCAAAAGCAACTGGATCTTGCATTGTAAAATCATGTTCCTTTTCTCTATAAAAAATTACAATTTTGTTGACTACACATACTTTGATGATGATTTTTGATCATTCTATTTCTATTTCAATCACAAAACTGAGGTTGAAATTGAATGTTTGTCTATGCTCCTATGGAAAAGTGAGGGTGATGAAGGAGCAAGCTGAATCCTCTAAGAATAAAGGGTCAATACTGGACCATCACCAAGCACCATCACTTGCACACTGTTCCGTGCATGTGTTACATCACTGCTGATCAAGCAGGACAATTGAAGCTTCAGAGACTGACTTAACAATATTTAAACAAATTTGACAAGCTTCCTTACTCTTTTACACACGTTCAGAAATTATTTTATTTTATACCTCAGTAAAAAAAAAACCCTTGTAATAAAATGAAAGGATTTTACTTTGTTAAGTAAAATTCCTGACAAAGTATGTGAGCATAAAGTGCTGTCTCTGTTACTCCAGACACTGAGGTAGTGTCTGCTCAAGGAACATACTGCTTTTACACTATACCAGGGAGCTAGCTATGAGCATTTATATGAATAAAGAAATATCTGGGAGTAATAAGACTTTAGACACTCTTGAGAGAAAAAACCGAAAACTTCAGAAAGCAAAACTTTAAGCCAAAGGTAAGACTGTATTATAAGGCACTTGCCCTCCACAAAGTATTTGCACTAACTCATTAATTCAGCCATGAATTAATGTCTGGCTGATGATCCCATGGGAGGTTTGCATGCTCAGATATTGTAGCTTCCAGTTCCCTCTGCATTTTACATCTTAACTACTCAGTTACTGATAAAACAATTCTTTACTATAGTAGGTATTGTAGAGTTAATACTCTGTTTTTAATCTTCTTTTGCATATTCAATAATTCTGCCAGCCAACTTCTGATAACTGCATACTTTTAGTCACACTTTAATCTTTGGAGCTCTGACTGTAAGAAGGTTTGGAAATTACTGAGAAAAAATGTCCAACAGTCACATTTCAAGCCACCATTTTGCTATTAAAATGAGAATTTAAACTCCGATCTTATAAAAATAACGCATATGCTAAACTATGAGAATATGCTGGATTTTAATGCCCTAGTGCAGGATGTCATCAACCAATTATAAAGCAATCATTTTTCAATGTGTTGTTTTTTTCAGACAGATGGTAGTAAAAAGAAAGCAAAAGCAAAATACAAGTAAAACCTACTGATAGACAAGTTATGCAATAAGAAAATAAGAAGTAAAGACTTTCCATATCTGTGCTTCCTCTTCCTTAGCACACTGGTATAATGCAGCAAACAGAGCAACAGAGCAGCAATAAATCTTTATGAGCAAGGCTGAAGAAACTACATGAATATTAATCCAATTTACCAATTTAATCAGTATATCCATTGAATTCCTAAGTTAACATGTTCAGGATTCTTCTATGAGGTCTTGAGGAAGCTTTTCACTTCATAATTTCAAGGGTAATATTTACTACCAATAGTGAACAAACATTCTCCTGCAACATTGAATCGTGAAGGATCACCAGAGAATGAAGGTAAAAGAAAGGCTAGTTTAGAGAAACCATGAAAGAAGTTATGAAACCTTCCACAGAGGTATTTCTCCTCTTACTCCTTGTGAAGCCAGCTGTCACTGGTGCATTGCAGGTTTTTAAAGATATTTCCATTTCCGAAACCATAAAGAAAGTTGTTCTGATGATGACAGCCAAAAGAGCTTCCAAAAGTAGTATGAAACGTTCTCTTCCTCTCAACTACATTCAGAAATCATTTCTAGTTTGTCCATATTCTAGGATATTGATTCATAAACAACAGTGAAATGCAGCTGATTTCTGAGAATTTTTTTTCAAAATAAAGTTTGTTAATTATTTTAAAAATTTGAGTTTAAAACCATGAAGAATACTGGAACTTTAAAACAAATCTCTCAGTTAATCTGAATTAGACTAATACAGATTTTTTATCTGAGTTAGAGGAAAGTCACACAAGTATACATAACTGAGACCAGCATTATTGTTAGAAACCTTGTCTGCTTACACACTTCAGTGCTAAAAGACCTTATAAGTACATTTCAGATAAGTGGTTAAATAAAACCTCAGCTCAAGTTTATTAGAGATCATCCACTTCAGTGAATTCAGATGACAATGTCCAGTGGGTGCCACAAACGCTAGCTCAGTTAATGGTTTCACTTGTGAACCACTAAAAATCTGCTTTTAGACTATTTTATATTTAAACTAAGTCAAACCAGCAATGCCACAACAGAGTATACCTGAGACTGATGGACTCAGATCGATGGATGCCTCAGAATCATCACAATCTGCATGTAAAATATGGCTGCAGACCTTAACTGCTAATTGGCAACATCTTTCTTTTTGCATCCCAAGCTGGGAATTCATCTTGAACTCCAAGTCCCAGAACAGAGAGGAGAAAGGTGATGTGCAGACTCATCTAACAGAAAAACAGGTTGGAAGGAAGCCGCAGACATCACTGGTCTTTCCTGCTTCCCAGGGCAGGGCAGGCATATGGTGCACAGCTCGTTCCCCAGAGCCCTCCATAGGGATCTCTCAGGGCCCTCCTCCTGGCACTTCCAGCCATTCCCTAGCCAGTCTGCTCCAGCATTTTGCTATCATTTTGAAGGAAAATAAATAAATAAATAAATAAATAAATAAGGAATGTATGAGTCCCCACAGAGAACAGCTATTAGTTTCATACAGCTTCATATATTCTCAGTGTCTGCAGATAAACCACCCTAACACATTCTAAGTTATTATGGAATCACTGTCTAAGCTAGAAAACACGATATTTGCTTTCTAAAGAAAATTAAAATGTTAGATTCTGAGGTGTTTCTAGAATATAGTCATCTCACGGGTCATCACCAATCTGTCACATGAAAGAGAAGAACAATTACAATTATAGTCATGGCATGCTCTGTCCAGGGCCGAAGACTATGTTAAAGTGATTCTGAGCCAGAGCAATGCTTATGCCTGAAAGGGAAGATCTACCCAGGCTTTTTCTCCAAGATTAAAGAAGCTCAAGCTTCTGAGTAGAGGCCCTTCTCTGAAGAAAAGGAGGTTATCTGTAATAAATTGCAAAATACTGGAAGCACAATCCAAAAGAAATATTGTGAGGTGATGAGGAAAAGGGTAACACAGGACAGGAGAGAACCACATAGGATATGGCAGATCCATTTTAACACTAACAGGGGCAACGACATCATGTAAATGAGACTATGAATGTACCGTGTTCCCTCCCTTCTTTCCTGATAATCTTTAGTTATAGGTTACATGAATTCTACAGGCACCCAGCCAGGCTGTGCAATTATATCTGCAAAAATAAAAGCCAAGTCAAAAAGCTTGTTATCCTTTTTCACATCATATTTCTATCTCACTATCCATTAATTGTAATGAATGGGGTGATACCTGAATCCTATATAAAACAGGGCTGAAAAATCCCTGAATATCGAGGCAAGACAAGCCTTGATCCAACAAGGTAGTTACTTATGGGGCCTGACTGTAAGTGCACAGATATTATTCTATTGCACTGTAAATAGCTCAGCCACACACCCTACTTGCTTACAAAGTGATATGCTCATCACTAAAGACATCAGAGGCCTGCTAAATCAAGATGTGCCACTATCTCCTGTGCAAGCCAGTGACGAACAGCTTTCATTTCAGTCACATCCCATTTTGTATCTACCATAGCGAAAGCCATTCTACTGCTCCAAATGATAAAGGGACTACAGATACCGTATCACAGTAATTAAAGATTCATGGTAGTGTAAATAATTAACATTCCCCCTTTCCACTGAGTGCGAAAGTCATGCTTAGATGAATACAAAACCAGCTGTAAGCTCATACCAGGCAGCTGAAGCCAATTTATCTATGATACACACAATCATCATAAAATCATGGAACAGTCTGAGTTGGAAGGGACCTTAAAGATAATCTGGTTTGCAGCCCCCCGCCATGGGCAGGGACACCTTCCACTAGAGCAAGTTGCTCAAAGCCCCATCCAGCCTGGCCTTGAACACTTCCAGGGATGGGGCATCCATGACTGTTCCAGTGCCTCAGCACCCTCATGGTGAAGAATTTCTTCCTTATACCTAATATAAATCTATCCCTTTTCAATTTGAAGCCATTACCTCTTGTCATATCACGACATGCTTTTGTAAAAAGTCTCTCTCCAGCTTTCTTGTAGCCCCCTTTAGGTACTGGAAGGCTGCTACAAGGTGTCCCCAGATCCTTTTGTTCTCCAGGCTGAACAACCCCAACTCTCTCAGCCCATCTTGACAGGAGAGGTGCTCCAGCCCTCTGATCATCTTCATGGCTCTCCTCTGGATCTGCTCCAATAGGTCCATGTCCTTCTTACATTGGGGGCCCCAAAGCTAGACACAGTACTCCAGGTGGGGTTTCACATCAGCAGAGTGGAGGAGCAGAATTTGACCTGCTGGTCATGCTTCTTTTGATGCTTTCCAGGACATGGTTTGCTTTCTGGGCTGCAAGCACACATGGATTGAAAGATTAGCATTTACCACTTCTCATCAGGCTGCAGCCAGGCGGTGAGGGAAAAGAAGGCGGCAACAATGTGAGCTGCAGAGGACACTGAAGCTGAAAGTGCTGATGAAAAGACTCATTATTCATCAGGATTTCAAGCTGGAAAGTCAAACTCAGCTGTTTTCTGTGCCCCATATTGGTTCTCTCTGTTGCACCACCAAAGGCTGCACAAGGCACAACAGTGTCTTCCCGCCACAATTTCACTTAAGTTTGTTAATGGTAATAAAAAGCCCAGATGCCAATTTGCTGTAATGTGCCTTTATCAGTGCTTTACTGGTGGAAGAGGACTCAGGTTAAATATCTGTTAACAGGCTTTCCCTGTTTCCATGAGACAAGAGGTGTACGTAGAAAAGAAATTGAGAGACACCAAGAAAGAGAGAGGTGAATGAGCATGTATGCATCTTGCATAATTTCTTATACTGGGAACAGTGGGAACATTTTCAATCTAAATCACACTCCTAAAGAGGACTGGATATCCGAGCAGCAGCTACAAAATGGCTCAGCTCTGCGTTTTAGAGGGTTCTGCTTTTAATACAGCTTCCTGCAGCCTCCTAGCCAGCCCACCAGTCAGTGGGTGAAAGAGGTCCCCATTCCCAGTTGCATACAGTGGAAAATGTGAAACGTCTGAAGAAACAGCAGAAGTTTCTGTCATTTTAAGTAATGAATAAAAAAGAAAGAACAAGACAAAAGAAACAAACAAACAAGCAAACAGACAAAAAAAAACAATGAAGCAAGCAGGTGTATTTTTTTTTCCCCTGAGACTGAAATGTTCTTCTTCTATTCAAGAAACCTCTGGAGTAGTCTACAGATTCTCTAAAGCTTTTCATTGCATTAAAATACCCTCAGATTATGACATGTTCTTAGTCATATCCTTCTGTAAAGTGTTCAATTATTCATATAATAAAGAAAAAGGTCTATAAGTATGTTTTTGTCATCTGCAGTGGAAGTTCAGGAGTTTTAAATGCTTGTTTTTCAGACACACATTCACTCAGTCTTTGCCTTTAAGCACAGCAGAGAATCTCTTCTTGAAAGCTTAGCAAAAAGCTTTACAAATGTACAGATTCATTACAGAGTTTTCCCCCAGCATCAGAGGATGAACCTTACAAACATTCAGAAGAACAAAAGCCTTGAGGGTTTTGCATTTTAGTCTTTTAGAGCACATATAAAAAACAGCTGTGCCAAGGAGCCTGGGAAACCCACTCCCAGGTTTTTGCAGAGCCCCCATGGATGCAGCTGCTGCCTTGTGCCAGCCTGCGGGATGCTCCGAATCAGCTCTGGCCATGTAGAGCCCCAACAAAGGGCAGGAGCACATGTGTGTGCAGCTACTTGCTTTTTACATGCCCACTTACATTCATGTCTCTTCTGAAACTTGGTCTGACACTGTACAGCTGCCTTTTCATCCTGCGCTTGGGATGGTGAGGAAGCAGCTTTGAAAGGGTGTGAAAACAGGAGCTACAGACTGTGACTGGGACTTCATTGTTCTTGTACATGTGCTTCATCTCAGCCTCCACATCCATTCCAAAATATTGAAGTTTGTTAGAGAAAGGTATCTGATGCATAGGGGCGTGATTTTCCCCAGAGTTTTTGCTGATCTATTTTGTATCTATTTGAAGCAGGTAGGAGGAAAAGCACCTTACAGAATTACAAGCATTTTAATACATGATGTAAATAAAATAAATGTGCTGAGAGCCCAGAAAACATTTTTTAAATCCCACTTCCTTCTGTCAATGTCAGAAAAGATTTTTTTTGCCTGCATAGTATTTCCTTAGTTATGCCTAAATATTATAGTATTAGGAGTACCAGAAATTGTGCAAGAAGTCTGTTGGTGATTCTGAGGGTAATCATGCACATTAGGATGTTTGAATAACTTGAATAACTTATGGTTTAGATTTCACACTCTGGCTGCATGTATTGTTGACTTAAGCCAACCTCTGAATTTTGCCTTTTACTTGACACAGCCAACAATACCTTCAAGATGGTGAAATACACTTTCAGAGAAAACTAATTAGTTAAAGAACACTATGCATTACTCTATAAATGTATTGTGGGTTCTTTTTGTCTAAGAGCTGGATACAAAAAATTAAAGCAATGGAGATATTTGAATGAGATGGTAAAAGCCTGAAATCTTTCCTATGGCTTACCAATATCTGTAGTGCCAAGAATTCCCTCAAAGGAGCCGTAAGTGTCAACGGCAAGGACTGAGAGGTACCTTACTGGTTGGAGTCAGTTTTAAATTGTCATCCATGGGTGGTTAAAGTTCCCATCATACCGGCAGTTTTCTCTGGCTCACCGATCAGGAAAACAGAACTGGCTAGCTCTTCCCTTAATGAAGGATTAGGATTCATCCTGCAAGCACCAACCATCTTCTTCCTTCACTATCATTCATTTTGCAGGTTCATTAACTTATTAGCATTTACAGAAGACACACAGTCAAGCAGCCCTGCCACATCATCATTGTGTTATTTAACTCTTACTGCTGCATGGTACTTCAGAGCCATTTGAAATATCAGAAAGGAGAGAAGGTGTTCAAAGAGGTTACTCCAGAAGCATGTATGATTAACAGTCCCTTCTTGGCTCATGCTGATCCCATGATCCCTCTTGGTTGTCAATTAAGAACATGACATTGGTAATCTTTCCTGAGACTTATTTGCCCACCTCTTGTGCCATTCTCATTTTCTTGACTATTTGAAAGATTCTTCAGACATGAAGCTAAGAAAATTCCCCTTTCGCTGCAATCAAATTATCATCCCAGTTCCATCTATTCAAATTTGTTGTCTCTTTCCTGCTTCATATCACAACAATGAGTCAGAATCTGGCTTTCTACTAATGGCCCACAGGACCATGCACTTCAGCATTCCCTATAAGATCCCCTCTCATCCCCCTCTCTCTGTCCTTCATTTCCAGCCATGCGTGTGAGCTACCCCAGATGCTGTTCCTTAACTAAAATTAATTGCTATCGCAATGTCTTTATCTTTTAGTCTGTATAAGACACCGCTCAGGGTGAATTGCACCCAGCTTCCATGATTTGCTTTGCATGTAGCAAGGAACACAGAAGAAAAGCATGCACTGTCTTATCGTGACTACAGTGGTATGCTGTGACCAAAGCAGAGATCTGCTACATTTAAGAATGCAGGACAGGCCTTTTATGTTCAGGCTGCCACTGTTGATACTTGGAGCTGTACCATTTGCACTGTTTCTAATTTGGAGAATAACAAGCGTAGGGGATTATTGAATGCAGCCACATGGTCTATATTTTCCCTTTGACACCTTTTTCTGTGTGACCCCAGCCACTTCCCAAGAGCCAGACAAAGATGCTTCTATTAGATAAAACAATAAAAGGTCTTCCAATTGTAGTAGCCAGCATATTTCTCTTACATGAAATTGAGACCGTACCTTGGATTTGATACAAGAGTAACTAGGTCATTAAATAATCTGGCAACCTACCCAAAGGACACAGAGGCATCTGCATGGGGAAGTTTTTATGTAAACTTTTCATTTCAACAGTGAACGGCTATCATTAGTCTTTAACGTGCACTTTGCATAATCATCAGATAATGTCCAGTCTTCTCTCCTATTTCATTTTTTTTAACTCTCCTTGTCACCTATTATCCTCTTTGTATATTTCTGCATTGCAATGCAATATTATGTTGTGTAACTACTAGGCAGATTACCCTATTTTGCAAACTGATCTTCACTGTAAGCTAACAGCAGGCATCTGCCAAATTAAGTTTGTAATAAAGCCACGTCCATTGCAGATCACCTTTTTTTTTCTTTTTGCCTGTGCTCAGTATAGCAATATTAGTGCATCAAATGTATTATAGCGTTGGGACACCCTGGCCTCTACTTTATTCTGCTTTGAATTTTTGCCTGTGTTTTATTCTCTGTAGCATGCTATTCTAGTAGGTTCTTGGGGTGAGAGGTCAAACTAAATAAAAACGGCCCTGCTGGTTCTGTCAACTAAATTCAAACATTACTGTGAAGCTTTATAGCAATAATGCCTTTCGTGCTACTACATTCTGTAAGCATTTCCAGTGGAATCCCTATTCTGAGTGGTTTATTATAGCTCAAACATAAAAATGTGCTTTGGGCTGAAAGCAGATTTATAAGATTTCTGCCCAGGAGCATATGCTTTGTAAAATTTAATTTAAATCAGCTTAGCTTTTTTTTTTTTTTTTTTTCTTTAAAGGCAGAATAATAAAACCAAAAAAAAGATTATTAATCTTTTTCTTAGTAGAAAAAAGCCCTCACTTTTATTTTTATAACAAGTACACATTATTCTTGCCCTTCACACATATATGTAATTACCATCAACTTTGGGGAAGACATGGGGAGGACCATGAGAACAAAACTCATCTTCTATATTTAAATGAAATGTGGAGGCTGTCTGGCCAGCTATTTGGACTAGGATTTTCTATTGGGTAAAGGAAAATAGCATCAGTGATATTATTTGTATTGGAAAAAGAGAGAGTCTAGTGCACATAAAATACTTTTCAAACAATTAACAACAGGGAGTTCTGTGAAATGACAATAGGAAAAATCTCATTCAGTTTGGTATAACTCAGTTTAAAGACCCACTATTACTCTTGGAATTCCTGAACACAACTCTTTTTGTGCTCTGCCAGTTGGTTTATGTGCCTTTTTTTTTTCCAGTTTTTCATTATTTTCAAACATTTGGACATGCACCTTGCTGAGAACTTCCATACAGAAATACAGCAACTGTCTCACACATTACTGGAGGACTAACAGCATGCAGTAATTCCTTCTGCAGTCTTTAGGTGGGATTTATAATTTGTTATAGAGTTACATGTCACCATAACCTTTACATAAAAGACAGAAAAGCTGCACCTTCTGGAATAACAGGATCTGAAACAATGAAAAGAATAATCAGTATGTCTAGTTTTATTTAGAAATGTTACCACAGAGAGGCTTTTTTGAACCACATAACATTTGTTATTTATAGTTCTTGAGGAACTGGTAGAATGGATGAGTGCAAAAGTGGAAAACCAAATTGATTTGGTTCAAAATGACAAACTTTCATTTCAGTTTGACATGAAATAAAATATAACATTTTTGTTTTGAATAGATTTACTGTGATTTTTTAACATTGCTTTACTTGAGTGAGATTTTCCTGATCTCTGCTTTCCCATTCAGCCTTATCAAGCAGCAGCATTGACTTAAAGAATAGTACTCTATCAAACATACAACAGTTCCTCTGACAATATTCAATCTCACGCTGGGGGGCATTGCTTATGAAGAACTGCAGTCCCAGCTACACTTCATCTTCAAACTTTGTGCACCTGAAGACCACCTTGATAACTTTCCAGAAATCATATAGACATTGGGCAGAGTAGGTTGAATCGAGCAGCCCATCAGACAGGGCTGTGCCATTTCATCCGAGTCAGCAGACAAACTGCTCACCAAGTAACAAGGAGTTTGGAAATGTAGGAGTGATATTGCTCATGGAAACTAGGAAAAAATCTGTCTGATGGCAGAGTATGGAACATACAGAGTCTAATTCAGGGGCCCTGCCAGGTCAGAGGGAACATGGTTTCCACTAACATCTGTTTCAATATAGTTGAAGCATTTTCAGATCTCTCCTTGAGAGAGTACTTGCCATGTGTCCTGTGTTCTGGGCACTCTACTTCCAAACATTTGTAGAGGCCCCTTTCCTTTTTCCTTCCCTCTCCTCTCCTCTCCTCTCCTCTCCTCTCCTCTCCTCTCCTCTCCTCTCCTCTCCTCTCCTCTCCTCTCCTCTCCTCTCCTCTCCTCTCCTCTCCTCCCCTCAACTTTCCTGAAAAGGAAAAAAAACCCAGGCTTTTATAGTCTGCCTATAAAAGCAGTTTATCAAGATGTAGAGATTTGCTGTGTCCACTTGTTTTTCTGACTGTGCTTCTCTGCCTGTTCCTCCCTTTATATTTCAGGTTGTAAAATGCATGAGACACAAGCTATGGTTGGGCTTTGTACCACACCTACCATTACTGTTTGTTGTACATAAGCAGGACTTCTAGATACTTGATGAAAAGTAAAATAAGTGGGTAGACCCAAAATAGTCACAGTGTGTTCCAGATTCCGTCAAAATTAAAATAAAGACCTTAACTACTATTTTCAGTGTTAAGGGATTGTTTTGCTTGTACAAATATACAGAAACTGTAAAGCATCTGGAATCTTAATCATTTCTTTGTTTGCTATATTATGCACTGAAGTTTTACCAGTTCCATTGAATTTAGCCTAAATTTTATTGGTAACTATGGTGACTAACTGTAATAAATGAAGTGACAAAAGTGCCTCAGATGTTATTTACAAGAGAATAAGGAACACCTAGAAACAGAAACCTCTGCTTTTCACAGACAGGTCATTCAGTCAGCCACTCGTATAGGCTGTTAATATACAGATGGGTTTTGAATCATTTGTCTCCACCTGTATGAATAAGTCTGTTTCTCCCCTTCTTTAATGGCACTATGCTGAGTGCAACGAGACTGGCAGATAAAGTTCAGAAGCATTTCCCATCAGGGGATGGAGTGGCACTGTGTCCTAGACAGACACGTATCCTCCAGCTCACCATATACACTGCAGTGTGAGCCTGCCACCTGAGCAGGACACATTGCTTTCCCATGTGTTTCTATCTCTCACTGGTGGCAGAGATGCTGTGGTGCTGAATGTAACTATAATTACGCATCCTGCTGTCCCATTTCTTTGATGCAACTGGGTAGGAGGGAAGACCTTAAACAGGACTGCAGTTGCGGGTGGCCAATTATCTAGCAGGATGTTTGAGAAAGATCCTTTTTCTGTTTACACTTCATTACCAACTGTGCAGAAAGCAATTAACACCTGGCCCCTCTTCTTTCATTTTTCAGACCTGTATAAACAGTAAAAAGGATGCTACAAGCAGCAGAAGAAATCCAGACCAAACTCTGTGATTAGAGTGGTCTACTCAGTCCTGTTGCACCAAACCCAGCAATGTTCTGTACTTGTTTCATACTGATCTCCATTCAAATTAAGGCAGCAGCTGGAACAGCCAGAAAACCTTTACTTCTTTGTCATGATGATAATAACAATACTGTAGCAGATTTTAAAGTATTAAACTAGTAGCTTGATTAGAACAATAAAATGTTCTCTTGGGATTTCATGAGATGAGCAGGAATATAGAAGATTTTGATTGCTTTTGGCTAGATATCAGAGTGACATCTACGGTGTCAGGCAGTAGGAGGTTTTGCTGTGCTTCGTTGCATTTGCTTGAACATAAATACAAAAAAAGTGTATTACTGTGGTATAAAATTCATTGTGTGTACGAAAATCTGACCTTTACATCACCAGAATTAACCTCCCTGCCTATCTTGGTCTCTTTTCAAGGCTCCATAACCAAAGTTCTTAGAAACAGTAAACTGACCCAGTTCCGCTGTGTGGACAGAAAGAAAATCCAAACCATCCTCTTTCTTGATGCATTACACACATATTCCCCAGAAACACCTCCTTGCCCAAAACATAGGAATGCTCATTTCCTCCTGCCAAAGCAGTTTTCTTGGTTTGTGATTGGAGAGTCACAAGCTGGATACGTCAAAGTAGCAGAAGCACTGGCATACGCAGAGCAAGTACTGAGACTTGCAAACAGAGCATAAGTTATATGATTTTAAAATGCAATATATGGCTTGTGAAATGCGGAACAAATCTAGTGCCCAGATATATGGTTTGAGAAATAAAACAGCTTGAGCTCCCTACCAGCTTGGGTGACACAACCCAAAGCAGAGTTATAGGACTAAGAAACTCAGCTGAACATGGTTTGTGGCAGTGCCTTTCCCTAAGAAGCACAACCACACAGCACTGGCTTTATCTGTATCTCATGAATGGCCCAGATTTTGTCCCAGCAAGTCCCTGAATCTGCTGGTTTAGTGCCCTGATAAACTTGTACCTGAGATTTTCAACCAGAAGACAGTAGCACCAGCTTTGCCTTTGAGGAATTAGGTGTCATCTTTGAGTTGAGACTTGTCATCTTTGAGTTGAGACTAACACCTGACTGTGTCATGTTGCTCTTCTCTTTATTCCAGCATGTAGTCCAGCTACTGGTCTAAAACTACAGATTACTTTTAAACAGTGTTTAAACTCTGTGTTTGAACCAGCTTTGTTTCAGAGTCGTTGATTTCACCTGAAGTCCAAAGGGGTTGGGAAAATACCTCTCCCGTTTGGCCTGGGAGAACTCTCAAGTGACCTTTGAATGATTTCCATTTCTCTCTAGGGCTCAAATAAATGTACAGCCTTATGAAACATACACTACAGGGGTAAGCAATTATTTGTAATACAACAAGAAAAATACAAAAGATATGTCACCCTAAATTCTTAAATGAACTGGTTTCATTTTCTGATCTCAAAGTATTTTCATTGTTAGACCTGTCATAAATACTTCTCTTAGCTCTTTAAATAGCTTTGGCTTATTGATGTGTCTGCAAAGATGACTTATTGTAGTGGTAGAACAAATTAATTTTTTTTTTAAATATGAGCCACTAAGTGCTGCAAAAGAGAATGGGTTCTTCAATGCAAGATCCAGAGCACAAAGTCTCAGCACTAGTTGCGCAACTCTGAAGGACAAATGTTAATGTGACAAACTGAAAAAGGTCTCTGTTGAGACTTATTCACTGGAGACTAACTTCCTTTTGTCACTAGAACCATTATTCTTATTTACTTCTAACCAGAAAAATAGTGGTGCTGGGCACCTACTTTTTTCACAGGCCTAGTGAAAGCCAGAGAATATTAATGGCAGGAATAACTATGCAATCTCTCCGATCTCTCGAAAACTCAGCTACCATTCAACATTAGCTGAATGTACCTTGTCGTATCACAGTGAACTTAACATCTTCCTGTGCTTTTCACTATATTGATTTCTAAACTTTATGTAACTTTTTACAGGGACTAGAGGGGATAGAGAAAAAGCAAATGTTTAAAATGCATTGAAACCGTGCTTTGCTTTGATTAAAGTCATATCAGTGTCAAACAGCAACCCTGAGCCAATAAGCTACCTAGCAGTGATAAAGAAGTACCATAGGAGAAAAATCATTTAAACAAAAGGACTGAGATTTCATTTTCTGATTTATATGGAAGTATTTTTTTTAAAATACTGCTTTTTAATCATTTCTACACCAACCATTATTTACGTCTCAACTAGAGAACTGGGCAGCAAGGTTCTGTTTCCTAGGCCTGTTTCTGTCCTGCTGGAGCTTTTCCACACCACAGCCTGGTTGAGACACTGAGGCTCCATTCATGTCCAGCGCTCTCAACTCCAGACAGCCCCAGAGGTCACTACACCCTCTCCAGAGCCAATAGGACAGTGCCCCATGTGACAGTCTCTTCTCCTAGCTCCCTGCTGGCCATCATCTCTGCCGGACACCTTGGTGCCAGCAATGTTGGACTTGTCAGGTACCCTCACCCACTTGGAAATGACCTTTCCCAAACCCATTTATCCCCCAGCCAGAGGTGAGGAATGTCACTAAGCTGCTAACCTGTCCTGAATACCAAGGACCTTGATGCGGCTCATATTTATACTGAAGCACTCTGTAAATACTGCAGCTGCCCCTCCAACATCGCTGCCCTACACCAGTGTTGCCTGCAGCCAGCACAGGTTCTCTCTCCCCTCCCTGCTTTACAACCCTGGAAGTCTGAACAGGTGCATTAATAATGGGGTTTCCTTCCTGTGAATCATGGCACCATGAAAAGAAAACTGCATTAAAAGGACCTGTGATTTGCTCTGTTGTAACAAACTCTGTTTCTTGAAGGATGGGTGAAACTGAGGTTCTAACACATGTATAATTATATAAAATACATAACAAAATTTTCTTTCAGGTCTCTAAGTTGTACATTGAGGTCAGTAGGAAGCACACCACGCTGTGATCAAGGGTGATACAATGCCCTTAAAGTCAGTTTTCAGAACTCATGTGTTCCAATTTTCAAAGCCTGGTGGGCTGTGCAAAAAAATTAACTCTTTTATAAGAGAGTTGTACCAGCATGCCTGCATACAGTCCAGGTTGCTCGGCTGTCCTTTGGCAGCCTCTTCCTCTTCACTCTTCCTAAATAAATGTGTGTTCCATTTTGAATGCTAGAGCTCCTCAACTTCTGCAGACTAGGGAGAAAGGATGGACTGTGGGTCACACCTGACCTTTCATTAAAAAAAAAAAGCCGACATCAAGTGGGAAAAGTATTTGCTTCCTCTGTGTTTTGGCAATATGCAAGAATTAGAAAAGCTAGTCTGCAGTAGCATTTGTAGGTAGGACTTCACTCACATTTGAAGCCATCTGATAAGCTTACATATTAACCCTGCTGATTTACGTTAACACTTAGCCATGGTGACAGGTACTCTTTGCACTTACTGCACACTGGCACTTTGTCTTTCTGCCTGCAAGGAATTCAAGTAGAGATTAATGACGTTAATGAGGAAGAATAAGAGGGTAACTGTAAGCAAAGCTTGCGATATTGGCAGGTATCAAGTCTGCAAACGCAGCCAGCAGAAAATACTGATTGACACTCATTGCAGCTTGTGCTTTCATCAAAACACAATGCTTGACAATTCAGTTTTATCTGGTTTGGCACATATGCTTTAAACCACTGTTAAGCTTTTTTTTTTGTAGGAGGATTTTCATTTTTATTAATTTTGTTACAAATACTGGGATTTTTTTCCTTGTTTTGTTCCAGCACAGAAGTTATAAAACGCAACCCAGAAACCACTGTCAAATATCAAATCATAATTCAAATATTCAAAGTCATAACTCAGATACTAATGACTTCTCTGGAGATGCACAAGGCTTACTTTTCTCTGAATCAGGGAAGATGAAATTGTCATTACTGCTTAGAAGTACAGTAAAACAGTTTACTCTGTCTTTACTCTGTACAGGATCTTTTTTTTTGGTGGAAACAGAGATGTCTACCTGTAACACAGAAATATGAATTAGCCAGACTACAGATACAGCTAAATAAGTCATCAACCACAATTCCTTTGCCTCTTTGCTGTTCCAAAACACCAACCTGTGCACAACTACAGCTGTGCATTACCTGCCTCCTAAGAGAAATCAGAATTAACTGTTTCATACCTATGGCACATGTTTTTACCAGGACAATTACCGCAAGGTAGCCACAGTGTCGCAACCTCACACCAGACTGAGGCATACTGTGTCTGTGAAGCTAGTCAACGTCATAAGCAAGACACATACCGCATGTTCTGTTCTTTGAGAGGACTGGACTGGGCTGTGGCAAAATATTAAGTTCAAAGGACAGGGTAGCTCTGAAGTGACAGGAAATGCAGGGACAAGAAGAGGCAGGCAATGCCTGGGATGCAATGTGAGGGAGGCAAAGACCTGCAGGAGATTCCAAGGGTGGTGGTCCTGAAGGGTATGTGAAGAAAAAGGCAGAAACTTTGAGTCCCACCTTGAAAAAAAAAATCAGGACCCCCCCTGTCTTTGTTAACACTGACCTTGCCACTACTAAGTCATGTAGCTGTATCCTCAGACAAAAGGTCAAATGTTACGTGAAGAGACAACTCTTGTCAGACTGTCCAGACATGGGTCACTTAGGGAGCAGCCACTGGTCCATTTTCCTGCACTGGGGGATCAAATCCATGATTCCTAGAATATTTCTATTAGCATTTTCTGCAGAGACAGCCTTGGCTGCATAGCCAGGTAGTTTGCTTCTAAGAGCACACCATTGCTATAGCTCATGTTTACTTAGGTGCAGGTGGATGCTGGTGACGTTAATAGAGATGAATAGGACACGAGATGGAAGGAAAGCCTAAGATACTGACAGAGATTAGACAGGTATACAAAGGTAGCAAACACAAAATATTGATTAGTGCTTACTATAGAACTGAACTTCCAAGCGAGAGTGCTCAGCTGACTAAGGAGTCTGTATTTTTCCTCTCACAATTTCACTAAGATATTTCAGCAATTTTACCCTATTGCCTCTTTCTCCTCTGACAAATAAGAATAATCATCCTCTTCATAATACCACTTTCCCAAGACAAATAACTAGTCATGGCCTTTCAATCTTTTGTTCATATAGTTTCCCCCAGTTTTGTCTCATACTGCTGGCTTTATTTGTCAATGATTTTGCTGATCTCCTCTGAACTACCTGACGATTGCTCAGTTTGAAAGAGAAATGCCCATGGTAATGCAAGTAATCTCATCCAAAAATTTCTCAGTCAGTATAGGATGAACCAACTAGACTACAAGAGACAGCTCCTGCTGCAGTGACACATCCATGGTGAATGGTGTGATAACAGCATGCTAGTAACACACCCAAGCAAGCACATACCATAAACCGCATGCCAACCTCGCCCCGTCAACAGTAATGCCCATATTTCTTGCCCCCATGGCTCACTGTGCCATTTGAGCTGATGAGGCAGAAGGGACAAAGACCTTATAGCATTTCTGACCAGCCATCAAAGTGTGGCTGGCAAGGCGATGAGGTTCAGGGAGTGAATGATACAGCTAGAAGGCAGGTGGGACTCTGGTGACCAGTCAGTAACAAATACTGACTAGTAGCTTAGCAAAAAGGATAACTCATACTCATCTTTCTTTGTCTTGGAAATGTTGATATTAAAGCAGAACTTAAGAGCAGAAAAACTAAGGAAACCTTTTCTAATTCATGTTGATTAGAGGACTGATGACTTCTGCAGCTGACCTGAGACTTTATAGCTTAAAACCCCTTTTTGATCTGGTTTTCCAAATCTCAAAATGGATGCAGAAGCCCTACTGTATTCTCCATATAAGTTATATTGGGCTCATTGCTACAACATTCTGCAAAGGAGGTTGCTGTTCACCTTGTGACTTCCTGGAGTAGTTTACTGAATGCCATTTTTAGTGCTTTCTGCAAGGAACCTCATCTTAGAAGAATACACACTCAGATCCTCTAATGTATGAGGAATTAATTTACATTACAAGGACAGCATTTTTGACAGACAAGCTGAGCATGTCTGCTACTGACCATCCAGATCATGCTGCCCTCAGCTGCAGATGCAGCAGCAGAAACAGGCTTGGATTTGTGGAGGGAGGGGCAATGTCACAGAGCTGCAGCTTGCCAGTTAGTACAAACTACTGACTTTGTGTGTCTGTGTGTCTGTATCTGTGTGTTCCTGACACAACCTGCAGATTGTGACTGCAGTAGACACTGCTGAAACATAACCTAATTCTTCCCTGACAGAAGTGAGTTGAAGTAACAAAGGTATGCAAGAGCTAATACATGCATTTAACTAAGAACAATTAAAAAAAAGATAAATGAAGAGACTCTTGAACTGTCTTCTCTCTGCCTTTGGGAATTCAAGGGCATTTATCCTATAGTCATCTGCAGCAACAGAGTATCTGTGGACAGGCATGTAGAAAACTTTCCAACATGGGGGAAATAGAGTGTATTAACAAAACAGATAAATGAAAAAATATTCCAAAGTAAATTATTTTCATTTTTACAAGTCCCCTTCCATGTCCATGCTACCAATAACAGTCAGGACAAATCTTTTTTTTTTTTTTCTTGCTGTTTGTAACTGTGCAGTAGAAATATCTGGAGATCTGAGCAACACTATCTCATAGTTTGTTGAGACCAAGAATAGGACCTCACTTTTGTGTCTGTAGGGGATGGATCAAAGGCATTTTACTCCTTTCTAGTACCAGCTGTCAAGCACATACTGCCCAATGAAAAGAAGTCCTATGGCTGCAAAATCTTCCCATTTGTGTCAGGACTGTATTCCCACCCCGATTACCAGCAGAGCCAAAAGTCTAAGTCTACCATATACTAAGTAGGAGACGGAAAACATCTTTATCTTTATCTCTATAGAAGTACAAAGGATCCAACCAGGAGATCCCAGGAACATTAAAGGAAGAAAACTAACCTTGGGAGATAATTCAAAAAGACAGTGTAATGCTGATAGGCCCAAAATAAACAGACGGAGTGAAACTCCACTAAAAAAATAAATACTTGGATCTCCATTGTACCTCTGAATACTACTTTAAGCATCAGTTCTGTTCAATTGAGCTACAGCATTTTTTTTTTTTTTAGATTTCTCAAAGGATTCAGATGCTCTATTGTGGCCAGACTCTGATCTGGCTTCACTTCCCACAAATCAGTATCAAATGCAAAGAAGCAACCTGCTACACAGGCATTTTGCAGATTAAAATAGTGCAGAGCCTAATCAGGAATCTCATGGCAGGAAACAGGCCTTCCTACAACAGGAAGCATAGGAAAGACTGCTGGAGACAGTCGTCCAAAAGCAGCCGCTTTGCCAAAAAAGACAAAATGGCTGTATGCTGGCAACTCCTGCAGCAGGAAATCGCTGAATTAAGCACTCAATCTACAGAGCAATTTAGTATGTCATCTGCTTCCTGGCAACAGATATTTGGAACCATTTTTACATTGCATTTCAGCTCTATCTCATAATCAAGTTGAGGACAGTGTCCTCTCCAGTAAGCAAAGAGGCCAAGGTCAGAGGCTTCTCTGAATCCTACCCAGAATAAATATTTTTAACCCTTTCTCCATTTTCATCATTTTATCATTTCTAATTTAGGGGCCTGACATTCCTCTTTCTACTCTGATTTGAGGCCAGGACAGACTGAATCACTGATACAATGCCTGCCAAAGCTAACTGTGGCCTCCATGAGACTGTACAACAGAGTCTGAGAGGTGAGTATGGCGTGCCACAGTGAATCAGGGAAAAGGCAGCCAATGGATTCTCTCTGTGATTTGTGTGATGGAGGGTCAGGAAACTTTCAGGAAGTTTCTCCTAAACATATATAAAAAGAAGAGAAAGAGATAATGAAAGGGAGAGGGAGGCAGAGAAGGAAGGAGGGAAAAGAAAGAAAAAGGAGAGAGAGAGAAAGAGAGGAAGAAAGAAAGGGAGGAAGAGACAGAGGAAGAAAGAAAGAGAGGAAGAGGGAAAGGAAAGGAAAGGAAAGAGGAAAGGAAAGAGGAAAGGAAAGGAAAGGAAAGGAAAGGAAAGGAAAGGAAAGGAAAGGAAAGGAAAGGAAAGGAAAGGAAAGGAAAGGAAAGGAAAGGAAAGGAAAGGAAAGGAAAGGAAAGGAAAGGAAAGGAAAGGAAAGGAAAGGAAAGGAAAGGAAAGGAAAGGAAAGGAAAGGAAAGGAAAGGAAAGGAAAGGAAAGGAAAGGAAAGGAAAGGAAAGGAAAGGAAAGGAAAGGAAAGGAAAGGAAAGGAAAGGAAAGGAAGGAAAGGAAGGAAAGGAAAGAGGGAGGGAGGGAGGGAGGGAGGGAGGAAGGAAGGAAGGAAGGAAGGAAGGAAGGAAGGAAGGAGGGAAGGAAGGAAGGGGGCCCATATATTGATTTTTCAATATTTATCCATATGCTTGTCTCACTGAAGACACAAAATATTGTTTCTGTTCAAAGCTGTAAAGTGCCACCTGCTAGAGACTTTAAGAGGCCTTTCACATTGGGTGAGTCAGGAGGCACAAAAGCTGTCTCAAAATTAGACTAACAACAATAATAATCACCTCAATTCAGCTCTAATAGTTTTGATCAAAGCCAGTCAACTTTTATTTTATCATAATAGTTTCAGTATCCATTGTAAGAGCAGGTTTTCATGACACGAGAGACTTGCTAGGAACATTATATTTACAGCAAGCAATGGAAAATGGGCTTCTGAAGAAAGCTTGCTCTTTCAAAATGAGATGTGCCAAGTTCATAAGATGCGTGAGCCAATTTAATAATAAACACTTCACACTTTGGTTCATATTTTGAACTATGGCTTTTTTAACAAGTAGAATAAAATTTGCACCAAAACTTCACAGAACAGTCTGACAGTCCCTAAATTATGGGCTTGGTTTAATTTTTTGTTTTTACATCACATTCTTTGGTTTTATATTTGCCAGGTTTTTAAATATTTCCTGCAACAGTGAAACACCCTCCTAAAGCTATAAGCATTAAACACCTGGCCAAGTGTCAGCGTCAAACTAAGGAACCATACTTAAGCTAATGCTTTTGCACCTAAGAGTTTTTTGAAAAGTAAACATTATTTGGCATTTCTGCAGAAAGAGCTGAGGTATGACAGGTTGCTGCTGTATTTCAGCACTTACAGTTGGGGCTCTGCTATGTGAACAAGGGAGAGAGTCAGCATGAAAGTTGAGAGATTTAAGGATGGAGTAAATGCTTCTGAAGTCTAGACCTTGTGTCAGAATACAATTTATTCAGTTGTTGCAATTACCATTTTTTCTGTTCTCTCTTATTCATCTGCCCCAGAAACAGCTATAGGAGGGTATATAGTTAGTGAGACAGTTTTCCAAGTTAACTGTGAAAGGATGACATGTGAATTTTCTTTCACCATGCACTGGATCTACAAAAGGACCTGTCTGTTGTCTTGTCTCCTCAAGATCCTGTCCCCTGAGCTTGGAGACGTGAAGTCCCCAGTACTTCTTCCAGCTGCTTTCTACATCTCTAGAAGTTAAATTCTCTAGATACATTTAAAACCAAACAAGCCCAAGACTACTTGTGTCTAAACAACCCTTTATCTCCCTGAAATGTAGTAATAGAGCAGAAACCCAACAGGCAGATGTTTGAAAGTGGCCCACACAAGGACCTTCCCCTTGCACAACCACCCTACCAGGGTGGCACTTACCTAGACTTAGGGTCTTTCCTCAGTCTGAAAATATACCAAAGATTGTATGTCCTCAGTGAACACTCTAAACAGACATTAAATGGCAGTTCTTCTTGAAGTAATTCCACTTTGCATAATTGAATTAAATATTTATTGGATGAGAAACAGAGAGAGAATAAACCTGCAGCCTAGGAGCTGGGACAGTCTCTAACACCAGGAATTAGATAAAACATGAGGTAATGGTAAGCAGAGGAAAGAAAAGGAGCTCAGTCCATGTTGTCCCTTGCACACACACAGGCATGGGCTGATCTCTGAACATAATAAGTGGTGCTATCCCCTCTGCCTACCTCCTTTCCTGCACGCTTAAGTGAGGGCTGCTATAGTCCTCAGCACCAGGAAACATTCAGCATGTTAAATCCAGCTAGAGTTGAAAACTCCTGAAGGAAAATGGGTGAAACTGAAAGGAGAAGACAAAAGAAAGGGAAGCTTGAACTGAAGAGGGGAAGTGGAAGTGGAAGACCTTTGGAAGAGGGAAATGTAGACAAGGTGTGTAAAACCTGGTGTTATACTGCATCGCTCTAGTTCTGCCAAGGTACAGGTAGGAGGTGACATGATATAAAAATACAGCAAATATTCCTGAAGAGGCTGACCTCTCTCTGGTGCCAGGCACATCTCTAATGCTTCGTCAGTGCTAAGGGGTGTGCAGAGCTTGCAGGCCACACAGGACATGGATGCCCAAGGTCCTACTCCATTCAAACCATTATCAGCTCCCTTTCTGGCCCTTTCCTTCCTGGTAGACACAGAATTATACCAAAATACTAGTATCTAATGTCCCTGAACCACAAAAAAGTTTAGATCTGATGCATAATCAGCCTTTTAATTATATGTGGCATGATCCTTGAATTGTATATGGTGTCCAGATGTTGACCCGAACCAGGTTTTCACAAGTTGGTAACACTTGAAATTGAAAAAGAACTTTGGAAATTACAAAAACAGTCCAAGTCTCTCTGTGTGTTGTGGGATAGATCTCCATTAGCACAATTTCACATGGAAACTAGGTGGGCGGGTAAAATGATTGAGTTCAAATACAAGGGTGGATGAAAAGGGAGGTGAATAGGGAGCTGAGGGTGGAATGTTAGCAGCACCACCCTTGATTTCCTTTTAACCTACTGTAGCCAGGCGAGCATCCACCAAGCAAAGTAGCACGTAACAACCAACTCCTCCAAATGAGAAAAACAGAAAAGAATTTTTTAGCTTTTCGAAGCATTTTCTTGAGACTTTGTTCAAATTTTTAGGTTTCTAAGACAGCTGAAGGCAATGAATGCAAATGCAATGACAACTAGGGAATTAACACAAGTGCTAAGTGTGCTACAAATGCCACAGTTTACATCTGCATTGCAAAGGAATTGTTCCTTTTTAACAGCAGAGCAACATAAATTGTTTTAAAGCAGTGGTCAGTCTAACCCTCTGAACATGGCCTGATTCAAATAGATAGCTTAGAAATGAGAAATGTGCCAGAACTATTCAGAGATGCTCAGCATCCAGCGACCCCATGCCCACATGAGCTCTTCAGAAAAGAACTTGGTCAATACAGAGCTGGGGCAAGAAATGCCAAAAGTCACGAGCAGGGACTTGGTGCAACATCTCAAAAAGTTCAAGCACTTCATAGCAGGGAAAAACACGCCAAATTGTGTCTTTGATAAACTTCCCTGTATATCACTTGTCACATGCGACTCACGATCCAGCCAAATGCCACTAGCCTATTACTAACATACTGGATAAAATACAGAAGGCACCAGAGGGATGTTAAAGTTGGAAATTGCACCTGAAACCCTTACATGCCATGTAAGCTCTTCTGCAAGCTGTGTTTGGTCGGTGGGGAACACTGATGCCTGTGGCAGTGGTCTTCTACTTCCTGGACTAAGCCTTGGTCCCTTAAATGCTGTAAGGAATATAGGATTTGGAGGTAAACACTTGTGACCTACGAGAAGGGACTTACACAGCAGTGACTGCATTGCTGAGCACATAACTGCCAGTGGTTTTAACACATGAAATCACACTTTGGTCAGCAGAAAAGAGAACAGACATCTCCCTATTGGAACAAACCAGTGAAGACAATTGTTAAAAACAGTTTAAAACAAAGCAAGCCAAAATCAAATAGCAATGACCAGTCACTCTCATTGCTGTGTTGACAGTTAACAAAAACTGTGTTCCTTCCAATCAAAACTGCTCCATGACTGTTTGTTTGATTTTTCATTTTCCTTCAGAGAAGGAAAAGAAGGCATTTGCCTTTGTCCTGAAGACCAAGCTGTGGGTAGGCTGTGAAGGTTCATGCCTTCTGGGTAGATTGTCTTCCAAAGGTTCTGCCAGGACAGAGCAAAACTCTCTCCTCTAGTTAGAAAGAATAGGGTTGTAAAGAAAGTATGTTAACATTATTTTGGGTGTTTAGACTCCTGTAGAGATCTATCAATGAAAGCCTTGCTTCTTCTTAGGCTGATCCTGCAGCCATGAAAGAAAGATTTGACAGGTTGAGAATGTTTGTAAGCCAGAGAACCACGTTGTTTCAGAGGTTCTGACTTTTTTTTCTGAACTTCAGTTGTGAAGTTGTACAGTGCAGAAATCACAGAATGCCCTGCTGTGAAAGAAATTAGTCCGACAGTCAAGTTGGAAATTACAATGCCACCCCAAATGAAACTGAAATTGCTATGCAATATCTGTTAGGCCAGGCGATTTGAGGGCATTAAAAGTTTTACCTCTCGTTTACTTTGTGAGACAAAGTCTGATGCAGGAGGTTATGGTAACACAAAACAGCTGCTAATTGTATTTGTTCCTTAAACCAAGTATTAATGTCCACATGCAATATCTGAAGTACTAAACACAGGTTTTTATGTTGTGTGTATAAGCAATAATACTCATTACCTTTTTTTAGAAAAGCCAGAAAAGCCATTGTGAAAGCAATTTGAGTGTTATGAATGAAAATGGAAATTTAAAAACTACAAGCATAGCAACCCATAGTAGGACTGCTAGACAAAATTCCTCAGGGTCACTCAACTATTATCTGGTAAAAAAGTGCCAGTAGGCATCTTATTCCCAGTGACTGTTTGTTTTTTTTAAACACAATTCTTCTTTTATACCACATAAGTAATTCCACTAAGAAACAAATGACCACATCCACAAATGCTTTAAGTATGTATACCTTGTCAGCATTATACCACCACTTCCAGTCCAGTAGAAAAACAATTTGTAATAAATGTATCTTGACATAGTCTTGTTCACAACTTTCTTAACTACCATAACTGATGCAAAAACCCACTGAACCGAATCCAGAAAACACGTGGAGTTCTATCTGATAGCCCAGCAAAAGCAGGAGGTGAAGGTCCCAAACTACTTACATGTAAAGGTAGAAAGAAGATCTCTTCCTGCACCTGGGAGTGTTTTCACACAGGTTGTTTCTCATCCACATTTCCTCTGGCAGAATAATATTTGGGTAATGACACTCTCACTAGCCTTCTGCTTAATATCCTCAAACCCAGAGAACACAATCAAAAGCCTAACAAAATATTGCTTATATTCTCCTCACCCTTTGGCTTCTGAAGTATTATTAATCTGATAAAACAATTTCATACCCACACACCAAACTACTGTTGACTGGGTGTCTTAGGTGGCTGTTTGAAAAGTCTGGCAGCCTCTCAACTTCTTTTAGCCTCTTCATTTTAATAAACAATATAATGTTATTGTTTGATTCATGCAAAATTTCTTATATTTAAAAAGCCCAGTTAAAGCACAATAAGTAATACTAAATATGTGAAAAATAAGCATCATTTAAATAAAAAATAAGAAGTGCATTCAGTCCATTCTAAGTATAGAGATGAAGTCTTTGTGGCACAACTAAATCTTTTAAGTCACATTATGCTTTTGTAGCTATTTATAGACATGTATGTCCATCATTTGCATCCTATAGTTTGGGATTTCTTTTCCAGCTATAAACAGAGCTTCCTCTCTTGCTTTGTTTATGTGTCTGCCTGTCAACGTAGCGCCAGCGACTGTCTCTCCGCTTTGCTGCTGCTGCTCCCTCATCCTGTTTATAGGTCAGCGATGACTGCCATTGCCTCCAGACTGCTGACCAGAACTTCCCATAGCACTTCAGGATGTTTTAGTGACATTAACCTGTGCCGCCTGTCTGGAGCCAAACGTCTACCCTCTGCGCTCATGCTGCAGGCAGCATTCACCTCAACAAAATTCAGCTTTTGCTTCCTGAGAGGCCCAAACCTTTTCAGCTGTCCCCTGTGTGAAAACACAGCTGGGTCCTATTTATTGTCCGATCCATTGCAAAGAGCATCAACAGACACACAGATGAAGAGTGAAAAAGCTCTCCTGCCCCTTCAGTCCCAAGCATGTGAAGCCTCACAGTGGGCAGCATCCTTGTCAGCCAATGAACGTGTGGACAAAAACCTGAGTGTTCCTGGTGTGCACTGCCTCAGTGACAGTGAAGCCAAGCAGGGTCAATTGCTCTCTTTAGGCAAGGCATCACCCTTTCCTGTCACCTGTCCACTGCCTTGGGGGGAGAACTAATTTTATCAGTCTTTACTGCCAGAGGGAAATTGTTTGTGATGAGAAAACATCACTTCAGAAGACTGAGCTCAGTATTCCCTCCTTTTCATCCCCCAGGGAGTGCACAAAGGGCTCAATACCAGCTCTGTTTATGCCACTCTTACTTCATCTAAGCTCTTCTGAGAGGTCCACATAAGCAACAGGGAAAGGAAAAATCCTGTTCCCAGAAAAAATTCTCCCAAAGAGGGCTTAGTATAAATGAGAAACGGGGCTCAAATTAACATTTCTGAGCAAGGGGATGTGGGTAGAGCTGGAAAGGAGTAATAAATGCTTCTTCCTTTCTCCTCTTTCTTTGGTACTTTTAGCTGGATGCACGTTTTTATTTTCTTTGTCTAGATTTGTCCGAGGTCATTAATGAAATTGTTCTTCAGGTGTTGAATTCAGCAGAATGGAGCAAGGAAAACAGGTCAGCAACATCATGTGATGCAAACGGGCACGAGACACAACACAGGAGAAAGGAAAACCAGCTGTTGAGCACAGAGTCAGTTGCTGAAAAGGAGCCAGTAAAGAAATGTGTCTATACCCCAACAGCACTGGTAGACACTTCTTTTCCCTCCAAACCAGCCAGGTGAAGATGGACAAATCCAGGATCCCATGATGGATGCTAAAACTTAGGGCTTTATGAAAACCATAGGAATAGGAGTGCAGCACTTGTATATATCACTCTTTCAGGTTACAAACACATAGTAGCAGAGAAATATCAATACACTCAAAACATTTTTCAGAGGTTGCTGAAAGACAGTAGCATCTGCCTCCACGGCCCATACCCTCTTCCATAATACTGGGTTATAGTTCAGGGTCCAACAGCCTATGCCTAACAGGAGTGTGGAAATGTTTCCTTTAACAACAAGCTTACACAATCTGTTTTACAACACACACTGGCAACAGTGTTCACAACTGCTCCTGCATTATCTTGCTGCATTTTGCTGTTCATAAAGATACCTAAAGAACACACACTATTTAACCCCCTCTATAGGCTGGGAGAGGGGTGCAACAAAACAACAACAAATTATGTTGGCCTGATCTCTGCCAGAAACTACTGCATGCTTTACAATGTCTCCAGAGGTTTCCAAAAACAAAAACGGGACTTACACACTTACTTTTCACAGGTTTTGCATTAGTAATGAGCTCCTTAACTACAACTTGTGCCTTTCAAAAACTTCCTTCCTGGTCTTTAGAATAATGTCAAAAAATGTGACGCATGAGGAAAATCAACACCTCAAGTTAAAAGTATTTGTTATGGGACAACTAAGCAAAATGAATATATCATCAAAACACTGTTGGCATGTAGGTTGAAGTTAAGCACATGACACAAATGCATAGTCTTAGAAAGAAGGTGATCTAATAATTATGTTTCTTTAGGTTCCACTGTAAGCTTTTAAAAAACATTTACTGCAATAAAAAGCTGATGATTATGACATGCACACAGCTTCCTCTGCATTCAACAGCCACTGATCAATGTGTCAAGATCACAACTTCACATGACCCAGTGTGACCAAGCTTTGGAAATGCTGTTATGAATCTCATGATGCTGTGCTTTTTCTGTGATAACACGAGCTCTTGGAGTCATATGAACAAGCATTAATTTGTTTGGGTTTCTTGCTTTCTAAAGAAGTGTGCTTTCATCCTGTATTTTGGGCAGATGAAGTTGAAAAATCCAAAAACATTAGATAATACACAACTAGATCCCAATATTTAAAAGGTTTTCTGCCACTCACCCCCTGCCCCTCCCCCCTCCCAGGTATGCTTGGGTTTATCTTCTTGTTGTACTCCATAGCTTTGCTATAATGCAAGAGATTAATGCCTATGTTTATTGTTTCCCCATTTTACGACAATGAAAAAAATTCACTGTATAAGAAAATGCCTAAGGAGTGAGGTCCATTTTGATTTAGTTCAATATCTTATCAGAAGAGCAATGCAAGAGGTCCACTGTGGTGTTTCTCATTGCCATAATCCCAGCACTGGGTTTCTGTAGTAGACTCACTTGGTTTGTTCTCCTGTATTGTTGCCCTCATCATTTAGATAGATCTGTATTCATTTCACAGGCAGCTTCACTCTGAAACTTTTGTTCAAGTGCTAATTATCTCACGCGCCACTTTCTTTTCAAAGGCTCCCAATAAATGTAAAAAGATTGAATAGTCCAAAGAGGTGAATATACTTGATATGTTCCAAGATTTGAATCTGTACATTAGATTCTTATTTTCCTAGAAAATGAGATTAAATGAGATTAAACCAAAAAAGATCAGTATACCTGAGCATGCCCCTGTAATTATAAATCAAGTCTTGAGTAATGCCATAATATGCTAAACTTGTCTAATATCTCTGATGAAAAAAACATAATGACAATCTATGGAAAAGCAGAATGACATTTAACATGTTTTCCATTACTTCCCTGCCAGATTTTGATGATATTCAATTATATAGCCTGCTAGTGTGACAAATAACTCTTCTGTTTATAGCAGTTCTCTGTGACAAGTCCACAAATGTTCAGATTTTCCTCCGTGTGGATGGGATACTAGATGTGATCTTGCCTTCACATCCAGTCCTGAGAGAAACCAGAGGTGAAGCCTACAAAGCAGAATGGCAACTTCCTTTTTGAAGAGCTAGGAATAAGAGATCAAAGAGAAGTCTTTCTGCTTCAAGAAGAAAGGGTTCGGTGTATTCAGCCCCTAGCTATATCTTCCAGTGGAGGGATCTCACTGATGGAACTGTCTGATCTCTGGAGGTATTCAGGGTGTGTCCCAGGAGAGCAGGAAGCAGAGCAGGAGGTGCCTTATCACCTGCTTTTCCAAATCACGTAAGTTAAGAGCAAATTAAGATTTATCACAAGTTAAAACTAGCCCAAACCTATTTATATTTTTTTACTGTTCTCATGATGGGTGTAAGGGTTATATTTCAGTGTATAGATACATATGCATATAGTTATATATGCATATGTACTTGTACATGAATATGTATACATATACGTGTGCATGTGCCTATCAAAACAATTTCAGACAATTCAAACCAGTGCAAGTAGCCAATTTGGACAGTTCAAAACATAACTTATTTGGATTGTGGGCAGGATTTCATACAATGCAAAATCTATTCTGAAACACCTGTACTTATGAGGTCTGCTTAGGAAAGGTGGTTTTGCCTTTCAGAAAGACTTGTGTGAAGCTCTAAGTATCAGACCAATCTATGGAAGAGATGCTGCATGGATAAGACATCATGGTTTATAGCTGCTCAGCTTTTTATCATGGTATGTCTCAATGGACTTTTTCTTTCTCTAAATGTAAATAACTTTATTTGCCTTTGCAGAAAGGTATTTACCTTTGCATAAATACAGATTAATGTGTTTTCTTATTTGCTATCAGCTTTGCTTTATGTCCTGGGGTATGGACCACTTACTGCTTTGCTTGGTCAAAACCAACAGTTCAAACAACGTTTAAGCTCTAGGAATGGCTTTTCCCAGCTGCAGACAGCGGTGTAAGAGCGCCTTCTATGTTTAGACAGAAGAAATGCAGGACAGAAAAGCCATTGAAAACTTGAGTCAATCGAATTAAAGCCCATCCCTCTCGGGTACAAGTTGAACTACTCTTAAACTATAAGAACGAAGGGCACAAGAGCTTTCTCTCTGTTAAAATAAAAATGGGTCAAACTCATCCTCAGGGTGGCAAGGCTATAGCTGCCATCTTTGGAGCATGATTACAAATATTTTTTGCTGTAGGATAGGTGTGGTCTCTGAGGAGTTGTACTCAGAGCTCTATCAGCAATGAGCTTTTAAAAAATAATTTCAAAAAAAATTTTTGTAGTTTTCTCTGTGCCTTTAAGGAGCTATATGGGCATTAATGTGTTTATTTCACAGGGAAAAATGCCAAATCAAGATGTAAAGATGCTCTCATTCTGGAATGTTTTTTTTTTTCCCTGGGTAATTTCAGTGATGTAGTTTCCCATGCAGTTTCACAAACAGTTGTAGTTGCCCAACTAAAGGAGCAGCAAGCTGCTGTGCTGGAAAAGTACAAGAAAAACAAAACAAAAACAAAAACAAACAAACAAAAAGCCAAACAAACAAAGAAACAAACAAAACTAGACACAAGAATGGGGAAGGAGACACCTAAGCTAGTACAATGCCATTGTATATAAAAAAAAGCAGAACTCTGATAGCCATCTTCTGGATGAAGGTCTAATTCCTAAGTTGGAAAAACATGTTATTCCTCTGCGGACAGGTCACGGAGTAAAACTGTGGTCTGGCAAAGACTTAGGAACAGGCTCAGCTTCAGCTGCACAAATATTCCGTGTCAGTAGGACAGCTTAGGTCCTTAAAACTGAGAACACATCTTGGCAGTGGGGTTAACTTTAACCCATATACAAAGGATAAAAATGTAACCCCATTGAAATAAACACCACAATAATCTTGAATTCCATGCAACAGTTCTCCCATTATTTCCCCATCATTTTTTCATTTTATTCCTTCCATACACACTGATTTTTACATAGTCTCTTAATCCACACCTGATCTCCATATGAACAGAAGTAATTATAGTCAGAGTGAGTTAGTTATTCACCTCCTGTCTGTCTTTCCACCATTCCAGTGCATCCATAACCGGAACTACTACACCCAGCACAGCCCTTCATATGCCCTTATGTGCCAGACAGCCAGTTTGTGCTGTGTTAAGTAAAGCAAAGAGTTCCTGTGATCTATTCAACAGCAGTTATAGGGCTGGCATGCAAGTTGTCATAACACCTTTTCATTATATTAATATATAAGCCACTTCCCCACCCACATCCAAAGAGAATTCAACCTTTGCTGAGAAACCAAGTGCTTTCCATTAAGCTTTTAATGGCAAGTCATCTCAAGCAAAATGAGACCAATCATGCTGTTCAATGGTTGAAAATTCAATTTTCCAAGCCAGGGAACACACTATGCTGCTGAAACGTCGATCTTTGAAATGAAGTAAATCAGCTAAGAACAGATGCAAGTCTAAAAGGGGATCACATGGACATGGTAAGTGGTCATGAGTGCCCAGCCAAGTCACTGCCACAGCGTAACACCAGTGCAGCGAAATACCCTGCTGGAAAAGACACGCAGAATGGAAGCAGTATCAGCACATGAGATCGGTCTAGTGCCCGTTAGAAAATCCTCTCAAGATAAAGCATCATATCAATGTAGCAATAGTGCTTTGCAACCCTAACTACTTTCTATGTGCTTTAAGCCAAGACAAGACTAGAGGGTCCAACCTACTGGCCTTGCCTAGCCTAGAGATTTACTAGTCAAACTATCCTGGCAAACTGTCCTAACAGAAATGAGACATATACCAGCAAAAGTTTTTTTTTTCTCTCTAGAGCTTATACAAAAGCCTTCCATATTACACAAAGTTTCAGGGTTTAGGGAGTCAGTTTCTTTATTCCATCATCAATCTTGTGACACAGGTATGGTCTACTTTTGTCAGAATATTATTCTTGCAGGGGAGCAGAATAGATGAGATTTCAGACCATCAAAAGCTGTATTATGAATGTCACTGGATGCCATCTAAAATGCCCTCTCTCAGTGGTTGCAAAAAATGGTTTAGTCTAATCCCTAAAGGATGTTTTCTTTAAAATTAATAAAGTAATCTCTTAGACACACAGAGAGAAAAGGACAGGATATAAAAGCCAGAATAAAGGCCAGGCATAGATTTTGGAACCTAAAATAGCCCTTGCAAAATACATCTGTCTCAAAATGATGTGACTGACTGAACAGAATAAAATCTAAATGGAATAATGCTTCATGTGATTTTATCCAGTCTAGTCTTCATCTATAAAACTGGCTTTCCTATGGACATTCTCATCTTAAAAATTAATAACAGAGGTTTGGGGTTTTTTTAAATCTTTCATGATAGGCCTCAGGTGATAGATGGTATGTGATCTGTTGTCAACAGCAATAGAAAAGGAGGTAGGAAAACTTCCTATGCAATTTTGGACTTTTTTTTTTCTTACATTTACTTTGCTTCAAATTTACAAATAAAATATTTTTTTTCTTTTTCTGTCACTGACCTATTGGCTTCATATTTGGGCAAGTAATGCTGCACCTCTCTTCCTCTTCTTCTTCATCTATCTTGTTGACCAACGCTGAAAGCTCTCTGGACCTAGATTTGGACTATGTTTCATATATGTGTCTCAAACAGCTAAAAGGTATCCTAACTTTCCCTCTATGTTCTCTGCATCTCTGTAAAATATTCATAATTAAATGTGTTTGAAGAAGTTTTTATTTGAAAACAGCAAAGATGGTAACCAGTGATTTAACCAGCAGTCAGTTGCCTTACAATTACTCTCTTAGTTCTTTCACAGACTGCTCAGACCTGCATTATTTGATCCAGTCTTGAAGGGTTAGTTCCTTTTTTGTGCTTAACAATGCAAACCCCTATCTCCTGGTATTGAGAGGACATTCTTTCCAATGCTCTATAGAAGTTCTGTAACAATGAGGAAAAAAAAAAAAGATCCATTGAGGCACAAAGAGCAAAGGAAGAAGCTGGAATTGGCATTCTTCCAGACTCATCTAAGAAGGAAATTTAGGTTTTAGTCTTTGTACCTATGACAGTTCTTTACATTTTTCCATCAGAAAGTTATTGGATAAACAAGCAGAAATTGGACCACCAGTGATTTAAGCACCCCCATTCTTTTGAAGTCTCAGGCTTTGAACCACAAGTCATTTTTCAAACAAAACAGAGGAATTAGTCAATCAAGCATTGCAACACTGAGGATACCAGTGCCTGAGTATCTTTACAAATAATGGCCTTTCATCTTGGGAGTGTGCCCTTAAACACACCTAGAGGCCTAAAGCTGCCTGAAGAGAGTGTATGTTATGTATTTAAAAGCTTTGGGTATCTTTGGTCTGCAGATAGCAGTACTCCATCTACGCAAAGCTGTCGGTAGCACCCAACAGGAAGACTGGAGGGTGCTCACTAGGAAACCTCAAACATAAATATGGATTCTGCTTTCCTCTTAGTGTTTGAAAAGGCCATACAGATTTGTGAAGATCTTGGAGGTGGATCATTCACAGCCTCAAACTGATATTACTGGAAACACTAAAACTTATGAAACCCATAAAAATCACAGATTTGGATTCTACTGGCACAATTATGGCAAAACTGGCTTCAGGCCCTCCATAGTCCACAGCAGATATATGCAGCATATGTTGGCATGGTCACAGTGATGTTAATAACCAAATTTACAAGATGAAAGCTGTCTGTATACCTGTTTGAAGTGCTATGGAGTGCTTGCAGACACACCTTGCACCCCTATTCCACCTAAGTCCCTGACTTAGACACCATGTGCGTGTGAAACACGTTTGGCTTAACTGAGTGGGAGCCCATCTCTGAATCCCATTTTGTCAGTCCTTGAGAATGATAAGAAAAGTGTACCATGAGGTGTGGATACAAATTATGTTATCTGGCAGGTTTTCTACAAAAGCTGCTGAAGATGATAAAGCAGGACCTGACATTTCTAGTATAGAAAACCAAATGAAAAAAAAAAAAAAGTTCACAGAGAAGCCATAATTCTGCCTTAGAATGTAATTGTGAAATGCCCGTCTATGGTATACAGAACCACACCTTATAAGATATAACAGACATACATATGTACATTTATTTTACTGTTTCGACATTTATCTTCAAAAAGTCCCTTACAAATTCCACTGTCTTAGCACATAAGTAACTCAGAAACTGTTTAACTCTGCATAGGTATGTAATTCCGTGATAAGGGTTCTTGTTTGCATTTCTTTGAATCACTAGCATGGAATGTACCAGAATTAGACCAAAAAACATTCCTAACATTTTTGAAAGACTTGTTTTTATATTGCTACTGTCAAACTTTCAGACCACCATTCCATATCTGTCCACACAGACACTCCCCCAAACAATGCAGGGAAAACCCACCTTACTGGTTATAGGTCTTATGTACACCCACAACACTGCAGGTAAATTCCACATTAAAGAAATTATCTACATAAACCCAGCACCATGGTGAAAATGAATTTTATTTTGTACAGTTTGTCAGGTACTTCATTTTTATTTAATCTTCCTCTTTGGCTGGAGCATGCATATCTATATTTGCAGGTGTTTGTGTGCACTGTATATGTACAGACATATATAAAAACAAGTAATGGAAGTCTTGTGTAGGTTAAATTTTATAGTAATGAGTTTGAGTGAAAACAGATATGGATACTTTCAGGCTCAGGTCCATGTTTAAGATCATTAATATGTTTCTTTCGCTTTCCTTATGAGTATATGCACCAAGAAACACTCCTAAAGCATGTAACCTTTGCTGCATTTTTCCAAACAGCCATGAGACAGTAGGGTACATGTACCATACGGCAACCCCAGAGCCAAGTCCCAGGGCTGCCATGTTCCAGAAGACGCACTGCTTAATAGACCTCAGTCTCCACTTGGTACAGCTATCTGCAGAAGTATAATTTCTTTTCAGTTTCTTTCCTGTCATCTTACATTGTTGATAAGATTAATAACCCCAAATTTCATCAATGAAGTTATTAGTTACCACCAATTCCAGCAATCATTGCAGTGTTCACTATACTCATGAAAGGTAAGGTACCAAATAGTGATATCCAGTAATATTGTTCTGTTACATTTGACCTAATCTGCCTTAGAATTGTGCATGCTGGTTGCCTTCCTACTTGAGGCCACAAATTATAAGATCTAGTACTAGTCGGTCACTGGTTTGCAAAGTATTTTTTTACTCTAATGAATACAAACATACAGGATAAACAACAGCAGCTTTCTAAAATTTGAAAAGTTCTCATGAATTGTGAACTCTTTCAAAAATATGTGGAGAGAAAGTTGGCTCTACTAGTCCACTTGTGTAATCAATGGAAAATAAGATGATGAAAAATCATGCCTGAAACCAGAAGCAGCACAGGTCCCTAAGACTCCATTTTCTGTTACTGGTTAAATTAGTATCTCAGGTGGCGTGAAATAATAAGTTAAGACTTCTAAAAATGCATTATTAGATTTAATCATTCCTCTTCCACTGCTGCCAGCTAGTGAGAAAAATCCAGATACTCTGTTCACAAAGTTTAAGGATTAAAGGGACTGCTAGTTTATTTGGCATTCCCTCTAGTACATCACGTCATTAAGTTTCATCCAATTGCTCCCTTACTAAACTCATGAACATGTCAGTAGAGAGACAGTGGATTTTGATCTGAAGAATTTAAAGGGCAGCAAATCCACTTCCTGGCTTGTCCTGAAGGTTTATCTACTTCATTAATGAGTTGTTCCTCCTTCAGATTTGTAGAGAATCAGCTGCTAAGTCTTCACTGTGCTGTTTTCCTTTCCTGTGCCTTTTCATAGTTGCATGCACTTCCTATGAAGACACATTTTAATAAAATCATCTCCCAGACACTCCTGTGTTTTCACCTGCAGGGCATATGCTTTAGCTTTCAAATCACCTGCATGTGTCTCTTCTGTTTTGTCTCCAGCTTCTCATTCCTCTTGCAAAACAGTCTCTAAGGTTGGATGCCATAGCCTAGCAGCACTCTTACAAAGGGAGAAGCTTTCCTCCTGGTCCTGCTGTTTCATACAGCCCAGCACTGCCTTAGTTGCTGCTCTCTGCAGGTGTTTGATGCTGAGATGTCTATACAGGCACCTCTCCAAATCTGAAGCCCATGCACTGGAGTTGTGTCCAGCTTGCTTTGTTCCTAGGCTATAAGTTTTCATTTGCAAACCTCTGAATGTCCTTGCTTATCACATGATCATGATCACTGCGTCAGCTGCCTCATCCTTTCAATTTAACAGTCTGCTGGTCTCTGTATTATGTCTGTGTTTTCTCAGTACTGAACTTCAGCTGTTGCTAAAAATAAGCACCAGTTTCAGTTTTGTGACTATCTTGACAATATCTTGTTCAGACGTAAAAAAAAATCTATTAGGGTTCCTCACTTTCAACGACTTGTAGGATTTTTCATTTACCTTGGGTTTGACCTACAATATTGCTTTGATACAAACCCGCACCAATATATAGATAAGAACACACAGTGCTGAAAAGGCACCTAGACAGTCACTGATCACGCTGATGCCTGTTTCAAGTACATCAGACACCTCCTCAACCAACTTCTCTGTGCTGGTTTAGTACAAGTTAACTACGCCTACTGGCTTCAAAAGATTTGACATAGATGTTTGCCATCATGCTTCTCAGATAGTAAAGGACTGTAGGATTCTCCACAGGGTGCAGAGGAATTCTTTTATTTCTTTACAGGCACATAGAGTTATGTTTAATGTGTTGGTCGGTTGAGTTTTTTTTCCTCTCTTCCAAATCTCCAGCTAGTAATGTGCCCCCTAATTTTCAGAATTTCTTTATTGCTTGGGTATTTAGGGTCTTTACACTCCTTTTTCCTGAATGTAGCTTTTTCTTTTCTCTGTTGTTTCCCTAATCATTCTTTGCTATTTCAGAACCTGCCATTTATTTTTATTACTTTTTATTACTTCTATTACATTTATGACTTTTATTAATTTGATATTTTAGGGTTTTTATACATTTTCACACATATAAAGCACTTATATTTTTCACTGCATCTTGGAGTCATGAAGTCTTTTTCTTTCTGACTGTCTGGTACACTACCATCTCACAGAATTAGCAAGCTATATAGCTGTACTGAAAACATGGAAAATAGCAGTGTCTAAAATGAAGGACCCACTGACACTGATGTAGATCTACCGAAGTCTTATCACTGTTACAAAAGTAAGAACATCAATGATTGCCTGAATTTCTTATTTCCTAGTTCAGAATATAACACACCCAGTTCCTTGGGATTACAGTATGCTGACTGACCCAGAAATAGAAAAGACAACAAGAGAGGAAGCTGAAGACATTCCTTTTTCCTCTTGCCCCTCTAAAGGGCACAGATGCTCTCTTCTTGCAGGCAGGCACCTCCAAACACCTGCTTACAAAGTCACTCATCTCCCCAAAGAGGTCATTCATGCTCTTAATACTGAGGTATTTTGGCTGTATTGAAACCACAGGAAAATTAAAAAGGTACACTTTGAAAGTTTGATTTGTATTAGTGTAAACAGTGGTAGCAAAAAGAGCTTAGCTTCACCAGATCCCAGCTGTGGTCACTTGGAACTGGTGCCAAAAAACACAGCACAGTTTGCTGTGCGGACTCTGAGAAGTTCAAGAGTGCCAGCCATGCTAGTCAAGGCTGAACAAAGTTGTTCAAAGCAAGCAGAAAGCTTCAAACAAACAAACAAACAAAACTTTTAAGGTCCACAAATCCTGAAACTGAGGTGAAAAATAGCATGTACAGCTCAAAAGTAATTTCATAGGCAGTAGAAGAAAGCTTTTGCTTATGCACTGAAAGAAATCTGAAACCCAGTTCTGAGGTTGGGCAACTTTTATTAGAAGTTAGGAGAAAGCACTGAGGTGAAGGCTCTTTCAAAGCAAGCAAGGTTCATGCAAACAGCAGTTAATGCATTGCTTGCCCAGTATTCAGCTTACAGAGACTTGGCCAAGTTGTTTTCTTCCCTGTGCAAAAAGTGTGTCCAACAAAGCAAGTTGTTCAGCACTGGAGTCCAACAATGGGGAGTGAATCCATCCAGTGAAGGAGTAGGGAGTATTTGATAGATTTCAACTTAGAAAAATAGAAGTCATGGGGAAAGAATTGCAAGAGATACATTGCAAATCTTAAAAAAGTATTATTAGGTGAATTATCAGTTTATCAGCGTCTGATACTGATTTATCTATACAAAAAAGAAGTTACTGATATGAGTTATGAAGACCTGACTCACTCTTCAGTTTCTTCTGCCAAACCTCTGCCTTCACCTCAAATTTTGTGAAGTTTTGACTCAACCAAATTCAGTTTTAACATTCATTTTTTCAGGTTTGTGGAAGAAATCTGTCGTGGTGGCTTAATCATGCAGGAAAATGTTCCACTTCTTTGCCACTGTCTTCATTATCAGGAAATGGAGTATTTTAAAAGGGTGATAAATTCCTCCCCAGTCATCTCACTTTCCCACCAGGATGAACAAACTCCATATTCCAAACACAAAGATTTGACATGTGGGAGAGCAAGAGATAAGCTAAAAGAAAGGCCAGGTGAAACAGTGACCCCCTTGTCTACTTCTGTCTTCATTCTTCCTAAATAGCCGGTACTATGGTCCAAAAAGGAGCCCTCCCAGCAGCGATATCACAAGACTCCTCTGAGAACAGACTTTATCTTCATTGAATTCTTTTTTTCTCCTCTCTCCTTTCCTAAAGGTCTTGGATATTGTTAAGCCTTTATTTTTCCAGGTTTTGAGCACAGATTCAGGGGAAGTCAGTACGCAAAATGTCTTCATTTTAAAAGGGCAAAATTAATTACATTTGACACTCGAAAGCGACTGCACAGATGTGACTTTGCTGTTTGTGTCTCGGCTCTTGCCAGAATTATGTTATTACAGTTCTGTCCACAAGCTTTTTCTCAAAGCAGTTGCTTTGTAGACCCATAGGAGAAATCACTGACCTGCCTCAATGCCTGAAACACAGACAAAATCACACCTGCTCATCAAATGCAGGTGCGTTAGGTGTATTAGGAGTATAAGTAGACATACTTCCACTATTTCAGAGGGATCTCCAGGGATCCAGGAGATCACATAACTTTCTATCCATCCAGCAGTTTTCAACATCACAGCGAGACCTCTCTCCGTGATTTTTCAACTCTCCTGGGAATCTGGAAAGGTCCTGGATGACTGGAAGCTGGAAAACATTGTCCCAGTCTACAAGAAGGGCAACAGAGGTGACCCTGGCAACTACAGACCTGTCATCCTCACTTCTGTTCCCAGCAAAATCTTGAAAAAGATTGTTCTGGAAGTTATTGAAAAGCATCTGAATGACAGTGAAGTCATTGGTCTTAGCCAGTGTGGGTTCATGAGGGGAAAGCCTTGCTTAACAAACTTAATTTTGTTCTACAACAAGGTTACCCACCTAGTTGACCAAGGGAAGCCTGTCGATGTGATCTTTTTGGATTCCAGTAAAGCCTTTAGTACTGTCTCTCACAGTATCTTCCTGGACAAGATGTCCAGCATATAGCTGGGTAAACACACAATACAATGGGTGAGCAGTTGACAGATGGGCCAGGCTCAGAGGGTCCTAGTATATGGGGTTACCTTGGGCTGGTGACCAGTCACTAGTGGGGTTCCACAAGGATCCATTTTTGAGCCAGCACTCTTTAATGTCTTTATAAATTACTTAGACCCAGGACTTCAGGGATTACTTAGTAAGTTTGTCTATGACACAAAATTGAGAGAAGCTGTCGATATTCTGGAGGGCAGAGAGGCCCTGCAGACAGATCTGGACCAATTGGAGAACTGGGCAATCACCAACTGCATAAAGTTCAACAAGGGCAAGTGCCATATTTTGCACCTCAGACATGGCAACCCTGGCTGAACATACAGACCGGGGGATGAGATGCTGGAAAGCAGCTCTGCAGAGAGGGATCTGGGGTTTCTTGTCAACAACAAGTTGAACAGGAACCGACAGTGTGCCCTGGCAGCCAAGAGGGCCACCCATGTCCTGGGGTGCATCAAGCACAGCATTGCCAGCTGGGTGAGGGGGGTGATTGTCCCGCTCTGCTCTGCACTGTTGCGGTCTCACCTGGAGCACTGTGTGCAGTTCTGGGTGCCACAGGATAAAAAAGATGTTACGCTGCTAGAGAGTGTCCAGAAGAGGACTGTGAAGTTGGTGAAGGGTTTGGAGAGAAAGCCATATGAGGAGCGGCTAAAGTCACTTGGTTTGTTCAGTCTGGAGGAGACTAAGAGGAGACCTCATCACGGTCTACAGCTTCCTCACAAGGAGAGGAGGAAGGGCAGGCACCAAACTCTTCTCTTTAGTGACCAAGGACAGAACCCAAGGGAATGGCAGGAAGATGTGCCAGGGGAGGTTTACGTTGGACATTAGGAAAGGGTTCTTCACCCAGAGGGTGGTGAAGCACTGGAACAGGCTTCCCAGGAAGGTGTTGTGGCCCCAAGTCTGACAGTGTTCAAGAAGAGACTGGACAACACCCTCAGACACGTGGTGTGAACTGTGGGACTGTCATATGCAGGGATGGGAGTTGGACTCGACGATCCTTGTGGGTCCTTTCTAACTCAGGACATTCTCTGATTCTATGAAAATTATCCAGAGTTGCTAAACTGAAGAAAAGAGGAATCCACCTAGCTTTGTTACAACTGAACTTTTACTAAGCTTTGTAAAAATGCCTATTCTGACCCTAGCTTTGTTCAAACTCCATATCTAGAAGCAAAAAGTTGTTCAAAGGAAAAGGTAGCCTGTCCCCGCCAGTGTGTTTTATTTAACATGCCTTATGAAACATGCAATGCTCCTGTGACATCATTTGGCATCAATCATTCTCAAGGAATTAGAGGGAGTGGACACAGATGATGTGACCAGACAAAGTAACATGGCTTTGCAGTTATCCCCTGGCACACACTTGCAGTCACTGGCATTAGGAAATGAGAGCTCATCACATACAACCAAGCTGCTTTGGAAAAATACTCAGGAAACACATAGAAGAGATATTAACAAAACCTTCCCAGCTACCCCTCACAGTTGCCAGATGCTGAGCAGGGAACAGAAGCAAATTATTTTTAGGTGGCTGATCAGCATCTCCCCTCAGGTCAAGGGTGGATGCCCTTCAGAGAGAGGAGACACAGCACATTAAGAGGGAGAATGGCCGTGTTTCTCCCATAGACTGTTTGCTTTGCTTTCCTTTCAAGTATATTGTAGTTTTTTAATGACAGTACAACAACAGGGAGATGACTTAGTGGACAAAAGCAAAGAAGAGGTTAGAGACCTGTGAACAGACAATTCTCCCATTTCTCATGCTGATTTCTTTCCCATGTATCCAGGATTTTTCTGCCACTCTCTCTATGTTCCTACACCATGTACTACTGTATCAGATTTCAGGCTCAGCTAACCAAAAAGTGTTCCTCTACATGGAGAGATCACAGTGTAGTAGACTCAAAAACTCTGGTTAATTTTCCACTGAATCCTGCTTTAATGTTAAAACAGAAACAAGGCTCATATATTCAATATCAAATTAGTGCCCCTTAAATATTGTAAAATCCCTGAAGATAAACCTTTCTGGACAGAGGAGATACTGTATGAGAAGTTCCTGTGAAAGGAACCATTTAAAATCCCTTGAGCTTTCATATTGAAATAACATTCATATGATATTTAAATGATGTATTATCAAACATGCTTCAAATATTGAACATATGCATTTATATTTTCAACATGCAGTGACCTTAGAGCCACTGTGTACTAAACAGATTGTCATTTTCCCTTAAAGCCCAGCTATGCACAGGAATAGAGAGGCATGTTTTCTCTGCCATTTGATGTGCGAATATTATTTGTAAAAGTACTTACTGCTATGCCTAGGTTCACATTACACAAAGGACAGAGGAATGCAAGGGTACAAGGGTGAGAAGGGGAACCAGAACAATTTGTTCTCAGTTACTGATTCAGCTTGAGGTCAGCAGCAATCCAGAGTTGTTTGCAGAAGAAGGGAGTTCAATGGTTCATGTGAAAAAATCATCACCCTCAGCAGTCAAGTCCACAAACCCAATCAGTCATGTTGCTGAAAAGCAACATGAAGAAAAGAGAATCCAGAAGCCCATTCCTGAGCAGGCACAACCTGCAAGGTCCCTTGCAAGCAGCCCTTCTCCTGAGCAGCCCTGGCAGGATGGGGAGGAGGAGCTGAGCATCCATTGCTTTTCTTGAGCTTATTCCATGAATTAAGATATTTCCATTTCCCAGGCTATCAGGATGCTCCTTTTCATTAAAAAAAGGTAAAGCCTTATTACAAAAGAATGGTATAACTCATTTCTGTAGAACTCAGGAATTCATTTGCGTTGTCACACAGTGAGTGAAAGACAACATCTGATTTGGTAGTGTTTCATACTCAATTGTCACAACTTTGAAAGAATGAAGGAGGCGAAAAATACACAACCACTATCATCCAGTCGCAGTATGCTGGTCACATGTGCCTCGACCAAATTTGGGGGAAGCTCTCCAAAATAGATTAAGCTCTACTTTACTCAGATAGTAGCTTTCAAGACTCTAACATTTTTCTACCATTGAGCCACCATCCAGATTTATTATTTACAATAATCCAATTTCATGTACTAGCATTTGGCATGAACTGTCAGTCATTAAGAAGGCAATGGTCAATAAGCACTTTAAGGGATCAGATTTCAAAATCCAGGTGTTCCTACACAAGACTCACATCTGCCCTGCTCTGAGCTACCCACAGTCTACAGCTGGCCCAAAACAATGAAGAAAGAGAAGCAAAGAATATGGAACATGGGGAACAAGGATAGAGAAACCTTTAGTTCTGGTCCACCCTGAAGAAAATAACAGCATCACCATGCAATGCAGGGCAGCTATTGATATGGACAGATTTTGAAAGATACTTAATGAGAAGCTGAGGAGGTCTGATTTGGGACTCCTCTTTCACACATTCAGTCCAGGTGACTTGAAGGTGTTGCTGCACATGACTGCATTCTTGAGAATTTTTTACTTTAGGCAGGGATAAGCTTTAGACTAGGATAAGTGTTAGTGTTACCAAAATAAACTGAGGTCAGTTATTAAGGCACCATATGCAAACTCTGTGATTTCCCACCTGAATCAAAACTGTAAGTGAGCTTAGCATCCCCACCAGTGGCCTTTTCCTCCAAAAGATAAAAGACTGACTCATGCTTCATGAAAAGCTGAGAAAATTATGTCAATAGGAGGAAAACAATGAGAATGTTTTGAAAACCTTTCGTACACATTTCTTGGTAACTTCACACATGCAACTGGAAAAGCTATAGATAGTAAACTTGCTAATCACCTTTCTGCTCTAAAAGCTGTCTAGGCTAGATCGCAATTCATATAAATATGCTTCTAAGCAATAACTCTATCTGATCTTAGTGCCCCAATCTTCTGCAAATTATCATGTTTATTGTTTTTTTCAGACATTCTTATTTACAAGGGAAGGAAAAAAATTTATTGACAAACTGTTCAGGGTGTTATACAGACAGTATGCTATATCTCTGCTTGGAGAATAAATAAGCTCAAAGTGTCTTCCTGTGGCAGAAAGCTGCAGAGTAGCCCGTGTCACAGGCTATCAAACAACAATAGGGCTGATTTCTTCTGGTTTGGTTGGTTGGTATAACTGCTTTAAATTCTCAAAAAGGGTATAGTGTGACAGTGAACAGAGCTGCAAGAGGAGCAATTCAGAAATGAGTGTATTAATTATTGGATGTTTTTAATTCATGCTGGGTTTAACAGACCTTAGGTCAGCACCCCCAAATCAAGACAGAAGACATACCCAACAGTGAACATACTCCACCAGATATTTCACTTGGTACTAGCCCAGTTGTGTGGTAAGCCTAACTATTTGGTTGTTTGATTGACTTATGTAGATAAGTGCTGAGCAGTCAAATGGGAAACCAGCAATAGTTACATGGCGTCACTCACAGATGTGCTGACAAGATGACAGGTTGACAGGTTTATACAATTAAGTATAAATGATTCAACACAAAACTTGGAATTTGTAAATGCTTTGGCAATCCATTTCTATAACAGTAGCTAAGTTCCTCCAGCTACTTCAGTGACTAGTAATATCAACTATTATTAACAAAAGACACCTCTCTCACACCCTATGTTGATTAAAGGCCTGTTTTAGATACCTGACAAAAGTTTGTTCCTTATGACTCAATTATGAGAAACGCTCTGTGTCCTAAGCATTAAGAAATGCGGACTCATGAAAAGACATCCAGTGACTGCTGGCTGCAGTATGGGCAGGAAGCATACACCAGGGACAGCATTGAAAGAATCAGACTTCAACACTGAGAATTTCCACCTGAATTAAGTGTGGAGGTCATGAAGAAGGCAAACAGAACCACATTAATGTCAAGCTCTTTGGATCAGGACCTGTGTCTGTGTAACCTCTACTGAATTGCCCAGTGTGCTATCAGGTATGGTGCAGTAAGGATGCTCTGACAGCTGCTGCCAAATGTGCTGCATTAAGGCTGCGCACGCAGTCCCACAACAAAGGGTCTTAAAAGCCTCTTCTCTTTTCAGGCAGATGATGCAATCAATAAAAAATTTACCACACAATCTATTATGACACACAGAACTCCCTGATTTATTTCCCAAGAAAACCACCTGTTTGTTTCTTATATCAGAGGGCTTCAAAACCTTGATGGTTAACAACAATCTGCAGCCTTATTCAGAACCCCCATCAAGTTTCTGGTCTGGAAATAGGAAGTTCATGAAATCTTATCTTTAGGGAGGCACGATGCAAGACTGATGTTAAAAAAAAAAAAAAAAAAAAAAAAAGAAGAGGCAGATTTCTTTTAATTGATAATAATTTTTCAAAATAAGTGAAAATTCTGCAATATTTATTCCAATTTCCTTCTAAGGAAAGTAAAAAAATTATTAAAATATTTAGTTTTAAATCAAAATATGTTGTTTTAAATCAAACTATAAAAAAGTTAATTAAATTTTCGAACTTCCTTTTTTTCATTACAGATACTTCTTTTAAAAAAAAATAACAGGGGGAATCACATTTTTCACATTTTTATCCTAAGGAATTTGGACTAAATACCATCAGATCAATTTTAATCAAAAGCTTTGACTATTTCCATGCAGGTTTGTTTCAAAATCACAAATAGATATGGAAGGTACTATCATTATTCAGCACATAATTTTTTATTAAAATAATAAAATAATAGAAAATCTTGTGTTGGAAGGAACCTCTAGAGGTCATCTGGTCCAATCTCTCACTCAAAGCAAGGGTCAGCTTACTCAGGGTCTTGCCAAGCCACATTTTCAAAATCCTCAGGGATAAAGAGTCCCCAGATTTTCCAGCATTAAGTTTCACCCATCAGATATGCTTGCCCCAAGAAGTAGCATGAGTCAGGCTCTCCCACCACGTGATATGGCTTCCATAGTTAACATAGATGAAAGCATAATGGCTGCAAGCAGAACCAAGTTCAGTGTATCATGCGCTACTGTGTTCAGCAGTTGCACAGAGCTGTTGTTGCTGTTATACAGGACTACAAAGACAGTGAAGTCTACAATCTAATAAAATAATCTTCAGGAAATTCAGGGTAGTTACCTGGGTGTGGAGTGCCATAATTATTCCAAGCCTGAACCTGTACAAGGAATCCAAACCTATCACTTTTCGCCTGTCGATGAGAAGTAAATGGGGACAACTTTTAAGAAAGTTCAAACCTGCACTGCAAATTCTCATAAACCCTTCCTTAGGAAAGCATGGTCATAAACACCAGAAACTAATGTCTGCGTAGATGGCAACAGTTCATTAGCTTAGTAAATCCCTAGTCAACTTACTCTTAGACTTATAATTAAAGGGTCCTAACAGCTTTTGTCTAGCTCACCCCCGAAGTAAAGTCTGAATCAGTCTCTGGAGGTATCTGTCTCCTTTAACTATGGACGGAGCTTCTGGCGAGTGAGCAGCCTTGATTATTTGCCCAAATATGGTTATGAGCCATCAAGGTCAATGTGTGCGTCTTTTAGGAAATATGTGCCTTATACTTGCATCCAACTGTTAAACAGAAAATGTTTGCCATTGTTTTCCTTATTTTCAGCTGAAGGAGCCAAGCAGCCATAACTACAACAGCGTAACAGGAAAAAACAAGAACATTTAAATCTTTGCTCCTGTTGCGCATTTCCTGTTCATTTTTGGTGTGCTCATTTCCATGGCATTACCAAAAAATTCTCAAAGCTTCCAACTACACTGTCATAACAGTTCAAAAAGCAAGGTGCATGTAAGGCTGGCAAATGCCAAGAGAGACTCAACTCTTTGTTTCATAAGTTTCTAAAAATAAAGCCCATGACTGCCCACATACCAATACTGCACAATGGTCCAATAAGCAGCTACATGCCCAAATTCTCCAGTAATCTGCTGCCAGCTCCTCTTCATCTGGTGTCTCCAGATTCAAACCTTTAATGTGTTCCACATACTGACACTAAAACCCTATAGGTGTAAGAGTCCTTGATAGTCGTGTTCCCATGATCTCTCTAGATCCTTTGTCTGACATCTCTTCACTACATATTTATTCCTCCTTGTCTTCGTGGTCTTCCTCACGTCCCTTGCTTTTTGTTCCCTTTATTATGTCTCCTTCTTCGAGTCATTTATCTCAACAAACTACTCTGCTGAGCTTTTTCCAATACTTTTGTCCTGTGTTTTTTACCTTCTCTGTTCATATTTCTGCTAATATTCCTTTCTGGACATACTGTCATTCCCTCTTGAACATACACTTTCCTAAAAGGTCTGTCTACGAACCACAGCTCTTCCCCTAGAAAACTGCTGACTGATCAAACAAGTCAAAGTTAGAGAGAGCAGATGTTCTCAGGAATCAGCAGAGCACATCAGATAAGTACAAGAGGCTAGTGTTAGTTCTGTGCTTTTTTGAAAATTGTGTGTGTGCTACCAGGTTTCTGAGGTAACAATTTCACTACTGTCTCTAAAATATCTTATGGATAACAGTAATAACAATCCTAGTCATCATCCCTGTCCAGTTAATAATGAATACCAGTCATACAATTTTCACCCAAAGGAAGTTTCAAGAAGCTTTTTCCAGACTGAAAGCTGGCAGCAGTGCATAGTGCAGCAAAAACCCCATGCTTTGCCACTCCTCCCTCTTCCTAGAACAGCCAACCTGCAGAGCATCCCATCCTAACAGCCTGATGCAAAGGAGAGCCAGCATCTCGTGTACCATTTTAATTGGCTGGAAAGTATGTTCCTATTCTCAAGTCTTTGAATTCCAGCTTTTCCAAACAAAGCAGTCTCAGCAGGGTCCCATTGGTTGTTTCTGCAGTGTTTTACTGAAAGGATCATGAGCCTGACAATGAATTATAACATGTGTTAGTAATTAGCTGCAGAACTCTCATCAAATGCTAAATAAACTCCTTGTGATCAAAATCGTATTAGGTAAATAAATACCAAATAATTGATAAACAAAGGCTACTGTGGAGTTTGTTGCATGAAGAAAACTTAACAGAAGTACTGTGTTCCCAAGAGCTTACCCAAAGAATGGAAAAAGCAAGAGAGGCAGAAAGGCAGCAGTAACAGCAGGATTAGCATGCTCTTAAAAGGAAACAGAAATTAAAACAAGAAAGGACTGAGGAGCTAGCCAGAGGATGGAACAAGAGGAAGAGGTTGAATCATTCAAAGACTCCTGGGCCTGGAGGTTACTTGATCATTCCTCAACCCTTTTCAAATGCACTGAGAAATTGTAGGCTAGATTTTCATTTAGTGCAAAAAATACAGCACTGCTGAGCTTGTCTCCTTCAACAGGTCAGTACTGATTTATACCAGATGAGCAGCTGTCCTACTCATTACAGACTTGCGTTTGGTACTAGCAGGCTGTTTGCTGGCTTTACAACCAGACATTAGAGAACAGCACTTGCCCATTTAATCCAGATTTTGAAATAAAGTAATCTTAATCAATTAGTTCTTTAATTTTCTTTACACTCCTTGCAGGAAATTTTGTCGGGGGAGACCTTTTGCAGAAAGATGACAAACCATTCGGTTCTTCGATTTTGGTAAGAAGAAAATCAAGTATGAAACTTAAAGGATCAAATTTTCTCAGCTAGAATTTAAAATCCACTGGACCATGATACAGTCTTAAATTATTCCTTTGGGGCTTCATAAATATTTGGTTAATTGAGCAAAGATCTGCTCTAGGGAGATAATAGTCCTAATGGAATTGACAAAATAAGTAGAACGTGTCTTTTCCAGTCACATTCACACCATTCCTGACTCAGAAGAAATGAAGACACGACTTAGAGCTCAAGGAACACAGTTCTCATGAGGTTTCTCAAGAACTGAAAGATGGAATAATCGTCTTAGTCTTCAAGAGGTGAGCATTTAATTGGACCATCCATGCCCTGTGTTTTTTTTAAACAGGGCATGCAATGCTAACTATAAGCCATATTTATGGAAGACAGCTCAGGATGGCATCCAAATTAACCTGTGCTTTACTTCTGTTATCATTTGGAAGAATACAAATAGAGCCCTCCTGAAGCTGAAGAACTCACTGTCCAAAAGCTCTTTCATAATTTGAATGTGGTAAAAATGAATATGCATAAATGCAAACAGTTGAGGAGCAGCAGGTAATAAAAATGCCTTTCAATTATGTATTTGTCCTTTTATTGTGCAAAGGTTTCACATTGTCCATGTAAAAATAAATAGCTATGCTTTCAATATAAGAATATTTTCTCTTTGGAGAGTGCTATGGAGAAGATTTCATCCCCATCTCTGAAGAAAGATCCCTAGCTCTGAATCAAATAAAATGGTGTCAAATTTGTTGCTCTGATGATGGGTCAGTCCTCCAACAAAGAACACAATACAAAGCAGCTCAGTATCCTGAATGATAGTCTCCCAAATCCTCTACCTCTGGACATTAGGGAGGAGGAGCTTTATGATTTTTAGCAGAGAAAATGACATGCCTTTAAAATGCAGAGATTAAGAACTTGCTCCATGTCAGGGCCAGATAAAATCAGCTGCTGGAACTGACTGTGACCTTCAGTACATCTGTGGCCTTCACCAGGTTAGTCAATATGAAAACATGTCCAAAATCTTGATATTTGGCAACATGCTGATTTTATTTGCTAATAAATCAGTCTCTGCATTCATAAGGTTTTTTTCTGATAATCTTCAAGACTGAAGAATAAAACTCAAATTCCTTGAATTATGTGTTCAAAACCAACAAACAAAATGCATTTTTGGCAATCTTCTTTCAAAGTACAACCAGAGGCTGCCAGCATGCTATACATTTCCTCTTATTGGAATATTATATTGAAAACAACAAAGCACTTTCAAACAATATTGCATTTACAACCAAAATCCCAAAGCAGCAAGGACATACCTAGAGTTAATACAGCCAAAGAATTCTTGACACCACTTCATTTTTCCCAGTCAGTGTGCACACTGTCTGCATGCCAATAGACTTACACAGCAAACTTGCCCGTGCCGAATAAGTTTCTAGGACAACTCTCAGAGTTGTTGAAATGATCAGTTGGGAACCTTTTGCTGCTGGGTCACTAATTAGACACCAGACTCATGATAATAATGACTAATATTTTCTACCTACTGTTTTAATATCATGTGCAAAATAAGACAGTGATTTCAGCCTTCTTTCCAGCAGCTGCAATACAAAATGCAGTTGCATAGCTGTGACAATGTATTTTGGTTTTTTGTTGTACTGAAAGCCTCTAAAGAGGGAAGGATGGAACGGACTTGACAAAGAAACTCTCTTGTCAGACATAAATGTAGCATTTGCTAATCATGACTGCAATATGCTGGCAGGGTAGTATGGGTAAGCTTCAGGACTATCCATAAGCTTAAGTAGTTGTCCCACGCACTGTAATATCAGGGCAATAAATTGTATTCTGGTTTCCTTATACCAGGGCCTGGGAAAAATCAGGCTTTTCTTCTACTGTCAGGTAAAGGAGGTCATCACCTATGGTCCCCCTCTCCCATCCCATTTCCCTACAACAACATGTGCAAAGTTCCGTTCTTCAGCGATGTCCCCCTGCATCTCCTTCTTAAAATGCCCCTTCTACACCTTCAACTCAGCCCTATCCCTTCCTCTTCGGAGAAGCAGGAGCTTTGCCTCTATTGGGAGAAGCCCTGAACCTGCTCCTGCCCCAGTTAAATGGAGACCTCACCCATCCTGTGCTGTGAATCTGTCTCACCACGCAAGCACGGCCAAGTCCTGCCAGCTGTCAGGCAGCGCCACTTGATGTCCTCTGTCGCTCCTCTGGCTGTAGAGTGTCCTCTGTCAGTCCCTTTGCAAAGTTTTTGCTGTAAGAGTTCATAAAGTGGTTATTCTAGGATGATAGCTTTCCAGTGCCAAATGTAACATTGAATCCCATGTCTACATATAACTGTAAAGGAAACTTCTGATAATGACTGTAAATTTATTTATAAATTCAATTTTAAATCTCTTCAGCATTTCTTCTACAGTGATTTTTTAAAATAAAGATTAAATTACTAGAAAGTCTGGTTCTGAAGGTTTGACCTTGAAGCAAAATTCAGTCCCTTACACGTCTAGACTGTGCAGTGGAACCAGCTTCTTCCTCTGCGACTTGTTAACTCCAGCATTTCTCACAGGACTGCAGTATGAGATAAAGGCATCCAGTGACAAGGAGCAGTCAGACAAGGTCTACACATAGGATATTTTCTGCATAGAGGATTTCAGAATTTTCCTGTGTTCCATTGATGAAAATACAGAAATGTCAAGCTTCCAAAGTAGTGTGGACTTTCCAGGACTCTGGGCCTCTTACATGATAAAAGCACTCAAGACCTGGTTAGGAAACAACCTTTTGAAAAAAAGAACCACAGCTGTACCCTGCAAAAACTTACCTGCCACAAAACTCCCACTTACGTAAAAGAAGGGAAAGATCAGGAGCTAGTTTTCAATGTCAGCGCTGTTAATTCACATCTCATAAGCACTTCATAAAAGAAATCCACTTGACTACATAACAGCTGTATAAATTTACTTTGCAGGCATACATCAGGGCACACTGAAAGCCATGCTCACCATTCCTCTTCAGTCACATGGAAGCTGGCTGATCTTGCGGTCGCACACGTGAGGCACCAGCACCTGGCTGCAGCCTGTGGAAAGCTCAGCTGCTACATGTGAGGGGTCTCTCTTCCCTGACACCAGATTCCCCTGGTTTTTCCTTGGTCCTGCCAGTGCTGATCCTACTGTTATCAACTCCTTAAAATATTTTCTTTTATTTATCACTGCTATATTGAACTACATAACAAATGTTAAACCACTCTCAGCACTAAAATGAAGGTGTTTTTTTGAAAGAAAAGGCTCAGAGGAACCAGGGTATCAAGAACAGCAGCTTTAGTGCCCAGGGAGCCTTGCAGCATAAATCCTCACAGGCTGCTTCATTAATTAATAATCTGTAAGCATTTAATTGGTACCACTGGATATTCAGAATGTAGAAATGTCAGTCTGAGGAAGGAGGTGGCAGGGGAAGAGCTGTTTCAAGAATGGTTCTCCTGTGACTGTTCCTATAACTTGTAGCCTGCCACTTTATCAACAGAGTTCTCCCATCCATGCAACATCCAGAGCTCTCCTGTGGGATACAGATGTCTCATGCACACTTCAATAGATGTTGTTTCTGTTCTTGAGACTGTGGAGCAAGAAGAAACATAATCAAACCCACCCTTGGGCCTCTTCTGGAGGCCACAGGGGATGATGTAAAAGCTTCCATTGACTTTGGACCCAACCATGTCTTAGTCCACACTCAGGATGCGTGAGGGAAGGTCTGCATAAGGGCTGGAGAGTCAGCTCCAGAAAAGGGGTTTAGATGCAGCAAAACATCTGGACTAGCTGAAACCCATGGAAGTGCTCTTAAGAAGTCCTTTTATTACCTAAGAGTAAGCATCAGCCTTGTCGAAGACTGTTTCCAAGGTGTCAATGGTGAAGGGTGAGCCCCATCAGACACAAGGACATCCCTTTCCACCCTTTCTCTTGCTAAATATGAACATGATCTAAAAGAAGGCACCTACCTTACTATCTGAAAAAAACAAGTGACTGGCACAAATTCTGGGCTGTCATGAGTGGGATTGGAAAGGCTTTAGATAAACTCACATCTTTGATTAAATGTATAAAATGTTCATTGTTTCAAAATCCTTCATTAAAGTACTGCTTTGCTTCTCCTACAAAAGAAACAATACCCTTGCATTGAGGTAAACTCCCAAAGGATAGAGTGTGGGTTTCTGAACACAGCTGGACCTCCCCAGTCAGACTGGTGCATGCCTCCGGCGCTGGAGTTGAGGGCTGCCTCTCAGAGCTGCAGACTTGCAGGCGGTGGCCAAGTGGCCACCAGACCAGACCAGAGACCAGCCAGACCTCTGATACTGAAATTTAAAGGCGAGAGCGGTGGAAGGGAAGACGCCTGCTGCTTGAGATCTCAGCTCCTTGCCTCAGAAGTCCCACCACACACACTGGGGACAGGGCTCCTTCATGCCTCCCACATCTCCAGGAAGACCCAAGAGGACTAAAAGATTTTCCCTGCTGCTGCTGAAGTTTGTTGAATCCAAGACCTTTTAAACAACACGCTGTAGTTTAAGAGACAAGATGTGTTTTGGTTAAAGCGCTTTGCCAGACGGTTGCCAGCTAGCTCTAATTATGACAATACCTTTTGAAACTCATCAGCCCCCAGTTTGTTGAGCTGTTGTGATAATCTGTCTCACAATCTCACCTTCGAACTTCTGCTGGGCCATAGCATCTTTGACAGTGAGACCCTCTTACCTCTGCTGAACCTTCTAATTTGAAATCTCTGCAGTTTCCTTCTTTTCCCACAGCCAGTATGAAACCAAATTTAGCTTATGTGCTCAAATTATTCCAGTTGTTCCTCTTTCACTGTACTGCCTCAAGGTCTGTAATAGTGTTAAGCTGCTGTGACCACTGATTGCTATGATTAGTGTGTTTCTGTCCATAAATAGTACTTATCAGTAAGTTCAATATATTAACGTGCATGTAAGAACAGCTATGACAAAATCAGGAAAGATTAAGAAACATGGCACCCTTTGAGTACACGTTACCACCTTCTAAAAGTTATGCCTTTGGCAGTTATTATACATACTTGCAAGGGCTTGTCACCAAGCTCTCAGAACATATCTACCAAAGTTAGCTTAACAGCAAATATTGTTTTCCTCAGCAGCAGTTACCGTTCTTTAAATGTCCTTGTTATTACACCTGTTTCACATAACTCAGCAGGTATAAGGTAATACCTCTGAAATGAACTGTGTACATTCTTTAACTATTTCTGGAGACTGTGCAAAGGAATGTCTTTGTTTTTACATTAACCTTATACTTGCCAAATGCTTTCTGCCAACCAGACAACTGTATCAAATTTCTTAATGAAAACTGCACATACAACCTCTAAATAAACACCTACAGTGATACAGACTGTCGCCTTATGCACTCAAGATGGAAATTAGCTGCAAGTTAGGTGAAAAGAGAGCTTGAGCAAACCCTCCAACTTAACCTTGAATTTGATGATCATCTCTCTTTAGAAGACCAGAGCTCCGTCCCTGAGTGAGCCTCTGTACTACATACTTCACAGGCCACCACCTCTCAACAGCTGCTTAGTATAGTGACAGGCTGCAGATGCCAGAGCTTCAGCCTTCAGAGCCTTGCTGAACTTCTAAATGCAAGAGAAGGGTTAATTTTAAAAGACCAAATGGGCACTTTAAAAAATACAGCCAACAAAAAACCTGTGCAAATTGTCACTGAGTAAATTTTTTCAGGAACCTCTTTTCCTCTCCTTGCTGATGGCATTTGGTACCTTGATAGCTCATTTCCGGTAATAGCAGCTGCAGGGACTGTCATACATGACTGGGTCACACATGCATGGCCTCCCCAGCCTGCCTTTATCACTTCTTCCAGCCTGGATAACTTTTTTTGTGTTTACCCTTTTGCTCAGCCCTGTTCTGGGGATACAGCTCCATATACCCAGCCCTGTTTCTGGGCATACAAAGTAGCCCAGGATCAATTTAACTGAAAGACCATTAAAATAACAAGCTCTAGAATACTGAGGCTTGCTTCTGTTCTCTAGAGATACAAATTTGAGATATTGCCAGAACCTGAATTTCCCAAGACCTCACAGGTATCTGGATTAGAGTGTCTGCAGTGGGAAGGTTTTTGACAGAAGCTGTACATACATATTGAAGTCGGCATTATCTGTCTCAGCTGAAGTGTCAGCTCAATAAGTGCATCCTCTAGCCTTGTTGATTAATTCCACCGACATTAAAGACTCACCTCTTAGCAGACACAGTAGTTTATAGACACCCCTCTTGAAGTTGAACTTCAGCTTATTCAGCTGTTGGTCCTATGACGTGAGAAAGATGCCACTCCTCTACAAAGAGCTTTTCTGGGTTGTCTGCTTTCTTCACTTCTGAATGTATAGCCCAACAATTCTGTTCTGACAGTACAAAGCTGATATTCATATTACATTTAAGAGAAGCAGCTAAAGGGTAATTTTAGGGGAAAATACATGGTTGTCTTAATTGATCGATAACCTGAGTTTTGTTGCATTGAAGAAGAACCAAGTTCACACTGACCATAAGTTATATTCAGTTGAGTCTATCAATAGAATTGTTGAGTTCCATATTGCTGAGTTTCCTGAGCTACACACTTCAAGAAAGAAGAATGAATCTGACCTCTGGCTATTATTGCAATGATCCTGTACTTGTAATTGAGCCAAAGTCTTGGACAATGTTATCTGTCTAACATAGTATTTTCTTTCCTAAAAGCTTTGTTACTGCTCCCACCATTTGTTATAGAGATGTTCAAGAAGCCCCTGGAGCAGAGCTTATCTGTCAACAGCTATTGCAGTTCTTTGAGCTTCTGTTGTGTCAAGTTGTGCTGTTGTCTTTTGAGCATCTCTTAACACCAGGTTTTAAATTTTTCAGCTAACACTATTAATTACTTTCCCGAGATCTGACTCACTGATATCATACATCTGGTACTGTCACTGACTGCCCAAAATAGTGTAAAGATTATGAAATATTACTGTTCTGATTGGCAGCAAGCCAAGAGATTCATTCTATTGTTCATCCTCCTAAGATGTAGTCCTCTCTATTAACAAAAACAAAAATACTGTAGATAACATAACATTCACTTACCTTAAAATTCATCTTCTGACTTCTGCTGGTCCATACATTACAAATGGAAAATACCTACTTTGACCCATGAGTTGAAAGTGTGAGCTCACAATTTGGTACAGGAAAGTTTAAACTTGAGGCAAGCTTTTCACTGAAATGTGTAGTGAAAGGGCATGATTTCTATAACAAAGTTGACTGAAGGTTTTGCAGAGCATTTTTGAACATCACCCACCCCCGGGAATCAAAACAAGTGTGTGCCTCCACTACAGTCACCAAGCTTTCTTCTCAAAGAGCAAACGTATCTCCATGCTACCTTCCCTGCTCATATCCCAACAGACACCTAAACTAGCTGATAGGACTAAGTAGCATAACCCTGGACGGCAATCTCCTCTGATGAACTAAACAACATTGTTGAAGACCAACCAGCCTAGTGGTATGAAAGCTTAATTTTTCCACAGAGGAATTTCTTATTTTATTTCAGTGTTGTCTGGCTTTTAATTGTTTGTTTAAATTGTGCTGAGTAATTTTAATATTCCTTTAATCCAGGCCCAGATGTTCCCTTGCTCGAGTCCTGTGACACCCACTCACACATCACAGCCTACTCATCCTGAGCCAGCTTTACTTCTTACCCTAATGCTCAGCAGTTGCTACCAGCACTGTCATTCCCTGATACCAGCACTGAGACTGCTTAGTGGGTCTAGATGACTATGTAGCAGCTGTCACCCCTTAATAAAGGAGAGAGATGCACAGAATGATTTCGCTATACTAGGAGAAAGGACGGCCAAATGTCTATGCGAGTAGTATGGAAGTATATTTCTTCCTTTTATAAATGATAGACCAATGATTACAGTGACCTGAGAAACTGAGTTCAGTTAAGAAATATTTTCGTCACCATTCTTTGCTCTGATCCTCCTTACAATCCTCCTTGAGAGTCTGCCTTCTTAACAGAGAACCACACTGATATAAGCACTTTATATAAGCACTGTACAGAGGCATCCTCTTCTAGCTTGCTATCTGGGCTGCTATAAAGCAGCTTTCTTGAAAGAGTGTTAATTGCAAGGAAAAATCAGAGCAGCTTCTGCTCTCTTTGAAAAAGGAAGAGTTTTTAATGAAGGAAAGAAGACAGGTATGCCTAAGGGAAATTCATCAGTTCCTCTGAATACAGCCAGCTTTAGGGATATATGAAACCAGCAGTAGCCATGAGAAACGTGGTTAGGAGGGCCACTGTTGTTCAGGTTTGCATGAAACATTATAGCCGTTTTTGCATAAAGGTTTCTCCTTGCATTTCACTGATAACTGATTTCTCAGTGGTCTGTTTTCTTCTAGACAAATACTGGATAATCCACTCTCTAGTGTCATATGCAATCACCTCTGGTATTTGAGATTATTATGTTACTTACTATAATTTTCCATCCCTTTGCTAATGACTACAGTTATGCATGGACAAAAAGCCTTTCATGTACTTACACAATCTGCTAGGCACAGGGCAGTATTAGACAGGGTTGATTCTAATTGCACACACTAGTAATTTCTGTAGCGTTCATCCCCTGAGGATCTTGCTGAGCCTCCCTATATGCTCATGCAAGGCACATGAATCCACTGAATAAAATAGCAGATAGTGTCTTACCACCTGCATTTAATAGCCCTCCCTGACTAAGGAGGGCATATTCTGTTGTCTTAGAAGAACACCATAACCATCCTGACCATCATTTCTCCCACCACACTGGCAGCCCTTAGAGAGACCAGGAAATTATCAAAGAGCAGTTAGAGCAGAGGAGGCAGTTTTCCCAATAATGAGAGAAAAATATTTGGTTCACAAGTAAAAAGAGATGTATCCAAAAAGAGATGTTTTACCAAAATGTGAATCAGATGTTGAAAACTTTGAGAACTCCCTAATCCCTAGGGGTAGAAATGAGTGCCAGTTCGCAACTGCGTTGACCGCAACTGCTAGCAGTTCTCATACGACGGTAGATAACCTCTCTAAAAACTCATCTACAACACAGTCTTCTACAACAGCATTAAACTTTACACCATATGTCCTTTAGATTAGTCTTGGCTACTGCTGGTTTTACCTAAGTTACAATGGGGGTACCTCTCTTTTGTTTACAGCTAGACATGTCAACTAGACCGATGAATGAATGGCAATATGTTTACACAAGCCATGTCAGGATATAGTCTAGGTATAATTATCAGGAGCATGAAAGTAAATAAGATCACTCAGAGGAAGGTTTTCAGGACTAAAATCTATATACACTGTGTGAGATGAATGAGGACTTCCCAGACTGGGTCCATGTGATCTCTCCAGCTACATTCTGCCTTTATGCTAAACAGATACGGTTGTGACCACTCTCCCTTGGACCTCCACGTTCTTCTGTGGTGGAGCAGGGGGGCAGGACATACCCTGCTAAGCTACTTCAGTTGACAAAATATACCTGTATTGCAAATATAACTGTAAAATGCCTGGATCTTTTCCTGGAACCTGTCACATCTCTCCAGCTTCTCATGAAATCATCTGAAGTAAGAAAAACTCTGCAGATCTCAGTCTTCAGCCTTTGCATTAAAGGTGATCAATCTTCAGCCTTTGGGGAAGGCACAGTCCACTAGTACTATTGCAGAGTGCCTACAAACACAAGCATGGGTCTCAACAGAGGGTAAGAGATGTGAATCCAGATGCTGGTTTTCTCATGAATATACTACATCACTGTATGGCTATAAGGCTGGGCATTCTACCTGATAGGATTATTTCCTACTGCATTGTTAAGGCCCAGTACAGGTTTATGGATTATATATGTCTTTCTCTCTTTATTTCATAGCATAATATTGGTGTAAGCAGCAAATTTTTGATAATGCAGACAACAAAAAGTCCCTAAAAATACATCATGAAACAACTCTCTTAGCGAGTCAGTAAAACAAAGGTGTGCAATAAAGTGTAACACTGCACCACTTCTGTACCCGTGCATTTAAAAGCCACCTTCTGAGCACACCCTATGAAGAGCAACTCAGTCTCTGGGCTGCTTCTGATTTTCATTTTGAGGTTATTATTCCAAGTGCAATCCCCAGCAATGAGGTAACAGAGATATTGTTGTTTCTCTGTGGTAGGCCTCACAAGTAATTGTTTTGGAATACATTAAACTGTTCTCTTGCAAACCAAACAGACTTGTAGTGGTGTTTTTGTATTTAAGATGAGGGCTAAATGACCCTGGTCTTTTCCTTATTAGGGAGAGTGAAAAAATTTCCAAAGAACCAACCTCAAAAAGAGAAAAGGCTCTTACTTCCTTATGATGTCCCCCTCTGACCACCCCTCAGTTTTCTGCCGACAATAAAGAGGGAGGCAGATTGTGCTTAGACTCCAAGATGGCCAGGAGTTTAACAGAAGTATAATAAAACCAATTCATACAGTAGAAAAAGCTGTGAAGACCTAGATGTTGAAGTCTTATTACAAAATTGAAGATGCTGGAATGAACTTCTTTTTTTGCACTATCCCCATTTACCAGCTACAAGTCGCAAAACTTGTCTACAAATGTAAAGTTCATTGAGCTACTGCTGTTATTTTTTGTTGTTGTTAAACATTAAACACCTTACACTAATGGTTCTCTTCAAATCCATGAGAAAAGACCAGAAACATCACAAATCAGATTCAAAGACCTACCATTTCTTTCTCTTGTCCCAGTTACACTAGCACAGAAGTGGTACTATTTCTGGGAAGTATACCAGTACTCTTAAAGCTCTAGCTTTTCACAGCTGTGTCTCCTGGATGAAGCGTTTCCACAGGAGAAATAGAAAATCTTCCCCAAGCTTCCATTTTGACACTTCAGTGATACTACGGTCTGGCAAATCTGAGTTAAGTAGTCAGAATTTTTTTAAACATTTTTTTAAAACCTATGCTAGCAAATTAATCAGTGGAAATTCCTAGCCACCAGAATCTGATCATCTATTGTTAACATACGGTTATGGTGCTCACAACTATGCATCCCTGGGCCATGACTGGGGCTCCTTCTCCAGGCTCCTGTTGCCTCCGGAGACAAACCCATTGTACAAAGCACAATTTGGAGCAGGACACTCAGCCCCTCCAGCTCACAGGGTCTCCACCAATGATCATAGACAGTGAGGAGATTAACCTCCTCCAGCTATGCTGAGCCTCCTCAAACACTCTGCTTAGTATCATTTTTGTTGTTCTGTTTGCTGAATGTCATTCAATATTGACTTCCAAAGTCCCTTTCTGAATAAGTTTTTCTAATAATTTTAGAAAGATCTGAAGCAGTTTCTCACATTACAGCTACAACTCTAAAGATGGCTTCTAACAGAATTTATTTTCCTGAACATGCTTCCGTGTATTCCTTCTTTATAATTGTTTTATGACCAAGGATACAAATAAAATTAACAAAACTATATCGCAGTGCAAGAAACACTTCCACCATGACCCCTGCCCCAGTTATCCATGGTGGCTGAGATATATGGTGTTCGCTCCTGCAGTGTCTGATTCACAGAAGAGGAGGAACTGATCATTCTTTTTTAAAAGAGTTAGATACAATTGTTTTATTCTGACCACATTTTCTCTCACAGTAGTCCTGAGACACTTTTTCAAAATTACTGTACATTCACATCACAATACTGCTGACAGAGAATCAGTCAATGATATCCCATACCTGGTACCTTATAGACATACTCTGGTCTCTTCATATTACACCAGTAAAAAAATAAGACAATTTAAAATAAATTTATTTTGTAATGAGAAAATAAATAAAACTGATGGTCACTTCCAAGAAGAAAATGCCATTTAGTACGGTTATTTTTTTGTCATATTGTCACACTGCCTTATCCATTTCATGTCAAACAGTGGTGAAAAGGAATCTACACCTATATCAGACTTGTGGGATCTTCCAGAGCATTGTACCCTTCAGACCCTGACCAAGGACCTCACTCCTCTGTCAGAGGCATGCTGCAGGGATGGGGACAGCAAAGTGACGCTTGCACAGCGATGCCACCCACAGCATCACTCCGCTCTGTTCACACCAATTCAAATGCCTGCAACCAGAGAAAGAGTGACTAAATTTCTTTCAAAGGGCAACAGCCTTTGAGAAGAAGCCTTACAAATGGAATCCTATGTCACTTATATATATGTATATATATGTGTTTATGCATGTGTATGTTTTTGTTTGCAATGCTGTATGGGATGTGGTGCCTATGGCTGACAGATGGCAGGTGGTGGCTGTCAGAGCCTCGATCCTCCTCTCAGGAGAGAGAAAGCTGCCAGCTTTCAGTGCAGTTCACAAAGATCATCCTTGAAAGAGATTAAGAAGCATAAGAATAGTTAACCTGATAATTAGCGAGTCCTTGAATTGTGTTATGAATGAGCAGGCATTACAGACACATTTTTCCTTTAGCTGAAATTCTAATCACACCGGAACAACTGAAATTGCACAGATTTATTTTTTAATGTGTAATATTTGACTGTGAGAAGGTACCAAGAAGAAAACCAGTTTTGCTTCAGACGCACAAGCTTTATACACTTTCCTATTAGAAGTTACTATTACAGAGGCAGATTATTTTAAAAAAAAACTTGAGTTCCTGGAACTGTCTGGTAGTTTAGAAAATCAAGCATAAGACAAAAAAAATCAAAATGACTGTTAAGTTCCCAGTCAAGTTAAGTAAGAAAAGAAGCTTTTGAAATCTTTCAAGTCAGATGTACAGAAATAAGGTAGTCCTCAGAGACATGACTGACAGTGCTGCCTTTTAATCCCAAGACCTGATTGTACAAATTTTAAAGTTTTACGCAATTAACTGTGCTCACAGAAGGCTTTTTTGGGGGAATCCTGGTTAAACTATCAGTAAGGCGTCTAAACCTCTAATATGCAATATAGAGTAGTTAGGTAAAAATACTTGCTTATTAATTGGGTTGTAAATTGAGTGCGTACTTAGGCTATTAATAATATATGGCTTTATAAACATGGCTTTATGTTTCTTGAGAAATAATCAAAGACATTCACAAATAAGACTGACTGAAACCTTGCCATACTCCTGTAGTCGTTAGTCCCACTTCACTGCTGAAGACACCACATTGTGCTCTGTACACCAGGGTAGCCACACTCCTTGACACATGTGTTAGGTGCAGAGGTCTTTCCACCTAACACAAGCAGAAATAAAATGAAAATTACATGGAGCTTAAAACTATGTCTTATACTAATATTCTACTCTCTCAAATGGCAATACTCTCCTTCTTTTGGATCTTCAAAGCTGGTTTGGCTTTTCCTTCCCTCCCCAGGTGAAGCTACTAGCATGTTCTTTTTACCAGCAGGAGCATAGGCGTAGTTCCCACAGTCACCCAGTTCAGCCTCTGGCATTATTGTCATTATAAGACGCAACCTGAAATCAATAACATTTAATAGGAGAAAGTGTAAAAGCAAGTAAAAAGGTCAGCAGTGAAATTCTGAGGTTAAGCTCCAGTTTTTCCAGCTACAGATACAAGTATAGGGACTTAAGACAAGTAGGGTCAGACATTTAACATTAGTTCATCTACCACCTCTAGATTGCTTACCACAATTCTGCATTTCCAGAGGCATTTCCAAAAAGAAGAATGAAAATCAACTTTATGTGACAAGAAAATTTCAGCTGAAAAAGAAGGACTGTGGGGAGCACAGAGATGTGTAACTGTACACTTTCATTTTAGAGTAGGGAATATGGTGAAACAAATCGACAGGGAAAACTAAAGCATGTGCATGGTTATCAGAATGAAATCTTCTCATTTACTTCCCGCTGTGTAATTTATTCATCTCATAGCATAAGGGTACATCAAGAAAAACAAGGAAAAATGTGCTTTATCAGAGTTCAATCAGTGTTGTGGAAAAAAAAAAAAGGCATCTTTATCCTTCAGGCAGCCCTTCTTAATTGTGAACACACTCCAACAGTCTTATAAGGCTGCTCACTGCAACTTCTCAAAAATAATTAGTGTGGAAGATGTTCACAATGATTGATTTTTAAAAGGCCAGAGGAACTGAGATGCCAGTGTGAATCCCAGAGTCCTACCACGCAACATCTGAACGGAGCAGCTGGCCAAACCAGCCCTATCACTGGGCAAGCTGCAGCTGCCTGTCCATCACACAGCTGATGGGCAGCTGTGTCCTCCACATCACACCCTGCAGCTGGTGCTTTGGCCAAACAGCCCAAGCCCCCTGCAAGGGAGTTGCCCACATCACTGCTGCTGACACTGGGTTTCATTCAGCTCCTTTCAAGAGGAGCTCAGTGATTGCTTGAAGTTTAAAGTGCTTACTTTGAGTTCTGCTTGAATCTGCCAGGGGACTGAGAGAGGCTCACAGTCCCTCTTGACACCCTTGATGAGCCTGAATATCTTTCCCCAGTACTACACTTCTTCTGGCCACTCCACTCCAGGTTAATGGAGGGCCTGACCTGCAGTTTTTTCTCACTCGTCCAAAAGCATTAGGTTTTTCTCATCAGGGCAGGCAAGGGACACAAACTCAAGCTTCTGAGAAGTTCAAATACCAAATCACTAACAGAAACTTTTAAACTCTACATATTGATGACAAAGCTAGATCTCCTGCACAAATCACAACAGCCCTGCAGCTTCTGCTGGTGGACTTTAAGACAGCCAGGGTCCAGTTGAAGTCTGAACAATGTTGGGGAAATGGCTTTATGATGAGGACTGTTCCTCTTTGTCGAATGCTACATAGGAGTTGGGGCATCCATTCACTCTGTTTCCTTTTTCTGTCTCCAGTGCAATGAAATGAAACTTCAGGGCAGCAGAGAATAATGTCCAAAGAATTTGATTCCTTCATTTTTGTGCCTGGGAAAAGTTTTTAAAACCCTGCTGCATAAGGATAATGCTATTTTCTACCAAAAGTGCCCAGCTGCTGACAATGGCAAAGCATTGAGTATTCAGCCCCTGCTTTTATCCGATTCCCCTCTGTAATCTCCCAGATAAAAGCAAGGAAAGCATTTTACTTGTAGACCCCTCATATCCCTTCTGGGAAATTAAAAGATGCAAAAACCCACCACGGGATACAGTGGGGTTTAAGGGAGAAATAATGAACTCTTGTTAGTGGCAAAGAAAGAAAACTCAGAGGAACCTGAGGACAGAACTGCAAGGAAAGACAGAAATTATAGAATGTCTCAGGGGAATAAGATAGTAGCCAACACCAGTGGATGGATCATTATGCATGTGGCCTCAAGGGACTCCACCCAGAGGAGACAGCAGAGAAAAATTCTGCAAGGCAGGAGGGAGATATAAAGTTTCTGATCCCTTTCTTTCAGGCTCATGAGGAAAGAGGAACAACATACCCTAAGAACAACTTCACATGGAAGGACAGCACTAGCCCATCTGGCCTGCAGGAATGCTAGGGAGGAGAGTCAGACTTTTCAAATGAACTTCATTTCAAGGAAAGAATTTGCTTTGAAGAGCCACACAAATTTGGCATCCCTTCATTTTTATTGTTACAAGTTATTTGCAGCGGAAATAAAGAACAATGAAAGAGAGGATATAGACAGTTTTTGAAGGAATTCATTATTAGTTATAGCTGAGGAATGAACACCAATATGTTTTACAATTCCCGCTTGCAGATGTTATTTGATGCCTTGAGCTAAATGTCCATGGTGCTCATTGCAGCCCACCTGCAGCCCTGGGCTGCTGGGAAGCAAGGGGGTGGTATCTCCCAGGAGTTTAGGGGCCTGACATGGACCTGGGCAGCAAGTACTCCTGGCAGAGTTGAGCACCATTAGCCCACTCTACAGTGCCCAGTGCTGACCTACCAATGAGACTGGAGTGGGAAAAACAGAGGGGTTGTCTATAAGGGAGCCTGAGGAAGAGTCAAGGAAAAATGCACTGGGAGATGAGTGGTGAAATGAAAAGCTGAAGAATATCAGCTGGGAAACATCAGTTCCTGTGGTACCATATGTTACAGTTTGGTCATAGTAGTGGTTGTGTTCTAAAGCACAAACAGCCCAGAACCATCTCAGGTGGATTTCAAACCATGAGTTAT